>NW_005842075.1:1175234-1188044 GCF_000455745.1 Alligator sinensis
TATTTAAACAGACTTTTTCTGGGTGAAAGAATTTGAGCATGGGATGATGGGGATGGTGATATTTTTCTGTGGGGAAAGGGGAGTTCTTTTAGCACTTCTCACATTATCAGTATAGAGCAGGGGTGCTCAACCTCAGCCTGCAGGCCATATGCAGCCCATGAAGCCATTCCATTTGGTCCACAGAGCTTCCTATGGGGTGGGAAATTTGGCTGCAGAGGAACAATGGCCATTAATATGGTCACCTTCCCACCCCACCAAATTCCCAAGCCCTGCACTGCTGGCTGCCACTGGTCCATGCCCCCTCCCCTGCATCTGGATCAGGGCAGGCCATGCCCCTTCCCCCAGGAGTCGATTTCATAGAGGAGATGGAATCCATCTCTTTACTCTTCTGTGAAATATGAAACACAATAACCAGAAGGAAATATGACTACATCCTGCTTACCACCAAACAACTTCAAGGTCAACAGATTATTCCAATTTTTCTCTGAGCCTAATCTGCATATAAAACGAACTGTTCCAAGCAGGAGATTTTATCACAACTTCAACTCTCCTGTGAAATATGAATTTTCATTTCTACCCAGGAGAACTTGTACCATCTTTTCTCCTATGCCTGAAGAAGGGTGTTGTGCCCAAAAGCTTGCAATTAGAGAATTTTTTTTGCAAAAATCTAGTTGGTCTAAAAAAAGATATCACCTCTACCATGAGTTCTGATTCCTGTGAAATCCATGTAATTTTCAGTTTGGTTGGTAGCATTCTGTTGTAATACGTGCCTTTACACAGCAGGTGGAAAGGATCAAAATTGTTCTGACTACGGATCAGGCAGATCATCTCCTGAATGCATGAATCAGGTTAATTACAATTAAATTTTTGGACTGAAACCATTTTCTGTTAGTCCATGTACTGTACTCACACCTTCAGTAATCTGTGCTGGTGGCATGAATAGCTGGCATAACGAAGTATGCCAGGAACCAACTTTATCACAAGACTGCCCCCTTCCTCCTCCCCCCGCTCCCCCCTAGTTTCTTATTGTCCACGTTGTTCTCCATTTTATGGAGCCATTTATCTGGTGCCATAGGTCTTCTTGATCTCACCTCCCCAGCCACATATCTATTTCTAGATATGTCTAGGTCCCCCCCCCCCACCCCATGCTTCTTAGGCATGCCATCATTGGAAATATGTATAAATTGTCCTCTCACCAGAACACTTTGACGGCTGCATCTCCAATTAAAGCTTTGTAAACCACACATGCAACCCCCACACCTGCCAGCCAAAAGGCATTTGCCAGTCTTTGAATTGATTGTATGTATAGTTAATGAATGATAATTTATTGTAGCATTTACATTGTGAATGGAAACTCATATGCTTGTGGTTCCTATTTCCAATGAATTTCTTTCCCTTCCCTTCCCTCTCCTTATACCAATATGCCAAAACTTCTTTGAGAAAAATTCTGCACAGTTTTGCTCTGCTCATTCGCCCAAGGGTGAAAAACTTGCTTTGCCCAGCAGCCAACATTCTCTCCGTGTCCAAACTTGGGGCTCCCCGGGCCACACACACAGTCTCCAAGTCATGGTAGGAGAAGCTAGGCACCCCTATGGGTACATCTGACCCTGGCTGGCCCACAAACCGGTATCACCCCTGTGGCCCATGTTTCCCTAGCCTGCCCACACCTCTTGCAATCCTATCTTAGGGCACTGTTGGGGGAAGCTCACAGTTTCAGGGCACTGTTGGGGGGAAGCTCGCAGCCTCAGGGTACTGTTGGGGGAAGCTCGCAGCCTCAGGGCACCATTGAGGGGAAGCTCACAGCCACTCACCTCTTTGAGGTCCTCATAGCAGAGGAAGAGCATGGGATGTGCCACCCATGCCCACCACAAGCCCCCTCATGTACTCATGCCACAACTTCTAGGCCACTGCAGGGAGAAGAGAGCTGGGGGCGCTCTGTAGAGGCTTGGGGGCTACAATGCGCCTGGCTCTGGGGTGCAATGGCTACATATAATAGTGTGTGGGGAGGGCTGAGGTACACCCACTAGACCCTTCAAGAAAACCATGCTGACCCTAGGCCACATGGCAAATTTCACTCTGTGGGGATACTTCTCTGTGGCCATTAATATAGAATACTATAATAGTTGTTTAAGTTAAGGTTGCCGTTTGGTAACTGTCCAACTATCCAGAGCAAAAAGTCAGATCTTGTTCTAGATTGTGCCTTCATTTTTTTCTGAATCCTCTCTTAAAGGTTTTCTTCTCTTTGTTTATCCTTGAGCTTAACTTTTGAAGTACTTCAGCAAACTTGGATGGGATTAAGCAACTAACTCGTTAGAAGTGCTTAAGTGCTTTGCCTACTTAAGGTTTTTAAAGTATTCCTTTTTAAAGATATCATAGAATCACAGCCATTAGATATGAAAATATTTCCAGTGTTTGGACCTTTAATCTAGTGGTTCTCAACCTTTTTTGATTCGAGGCATTCCTTGAAAAGTGACAGCTCTTAGCTTTCATTCATTGTTTAACCACAGTAAAATAATAAAATAAGTTTTTGTTGCAAAGGATTCAGAAAAACCACTACAGGTCAGAATATTTTTAGCACTATGGATTCCTAGTTGATATTTCCAAGTTTATCTTGTGACTCACTTAATAGTGCTAATATAGGACCCTGGTTGAGAATCACTGTCCTAGTCTTTCACCTTAATGATATATGGCCACCTCCCAGGACATCCTTTAAAATGCAACCTAGTTTAGATTTAAATGGTACAAGTCATCAGGGTGTCCAATTCCTTCCTTGGTCCTCTAATCTAGACTCTACTATTTTTAACCTAAATTTTTCTTTGCTCCCTTTCAGTTTATTACTTGCAGTCCTGAACCTTTTTGCTGTCTGAAAATGATTTCCCTTTTAGTTGGTGACAGTCACCCTAACATATACCTTTTGAATTATGTAGGCACCAATGCTCAGGCATTGCCTACATAATGACCAGTGTAATGCGTTTGGCCCTTCTTCTGTACTGTAGAAAGTCATCTTTGCTGAATGGCCTGCCATTCAGGTGCCATTATTGTAGAAAGCATTAGTGAACAAGAGGGTAAAACATAACCAATACAAAAGCTAGCTAACCATAAAGGAGGTTGTATGTGTACCAAAAGCTGTAAGTCAAAGTCACTAATGTGTCTTCTAGTTCTTTAGGTTTGACAAGGATTCTTGACTTGAGGGTATCAATCCAGCACACCCACCTAGAACTAAACCTCACTGACAGGTAGGGCTCCTGGCTTGTGAGGAAAAACTAAGGAGGATAGGCATGCCTGTCTGACTAACTTAGTTCCAGGTGGTGGTTTGAACTGGTATCCTAAAAACAAGAACTCTGGAGTAGGCCAGGCCAGGCTGGAAACCCCTGTAACAATTTGAGAAAGGAGAAGAACTTCTGGTGGAGGTGGCATGTTCCTGCTGCAAAACATTCATTATTATATCAGTGTAAATTTGAATTGAAAAATGCCAAAAAATATTGGCTTCCAAGTTTGTGGGTGTTTGGGTCTTAAATTTATTTCATTTTAGATCCTTTTATAATCAGACCATAGTCCACAGGCTTGTGAGGGCATCAACTGGCCTAGGAGCATATCTACATCCATGAGTGGTATATGCAGGTAGAAGGGCTCCAGCAGTCTAGCTGTTTTCTCAAGGTGTTTATCACACACCTTGGGACTATGACATTTTACTGGATTCATTACTTGTTCCAGGTCTCAGGACTCAGTCCAGAACAGTCCTTACCTATAGCTGGTCTTCTTGGTAAGGATGTGTTTGGAAACAGGTCTGTATGTTTGTTTTTAGATGCACTGAAGGGGTGAGAGGGGCAAATAGTCCCTGCAACCTCTTTTGTAGGGCAGGTACACTAGATAGGCCAGAATTTTGCCCTTAAAATGAGGAATGGTCTATTTTAATATTGGCTGCTACCCCTCTCCTTCCACATTTTCCCTTCCTTTTCCCTGGTGTATCTTAGAGGATTAAGGGCAACAAGTTAAGATGTCCTTATGAAACGTTAAACTTTGCCTTTGTTATGGATGACTAATACTAAGGATAAAACTGGATTTTCTTCCAAACAAAGTATGCTTTATAACAGAGGAAATTACCTTCCCTACCTCAACCCCTGGTAAAATCTTCAGAAAATGATCCCATCCACGCAGCAGAGATTTGACAGCTCTTCCCAGCTCTGCTACTATTTCTGTGGCTGCTCTTACCTTTCATTATAGATTTAGAATAAGCCCTCACAAGGCTGTGGGCTCTGGGAAAGCATGAAAAAGCCTCTTTTCTCAGTCAACAAATGTCTTTCCCTCTGCATGAACTCTTTCTCCCTCTGCTCATTAATATATAAGGCTAAACATTGGATATATCTCTCTCTTACTCATTAGGAGTAGGGGACAAATCCTGTAGCCCTTACTCTTTCAAAAGTATGGCAGCAAATCATAGAATCATAGAAAATTAGGGTTGAACAGTCCTCACCTCCAAGCCGCAGCAACATCAAACCACTGGTCTTCTTGGTAAAGGTTTGTTTGGAAGTAGGGCTACATGTCCCATGACACCCAGACTTGTCAGAAAAGGACATAAGGGGAGCCACAACCAGCCATTTTAATGTCTGTATATAGAGTTAGATTTCTGGCCTCTTATGAAAAAAAAAGATAATTGCATCCCAAGCCAGCCTTTTGGATGGTGCATTTTATTGTTCATTGTATTATTAAAAAGTGAAGGGAAAAATAGGATAAACGTTTTCTCCTTTTCTTTCAAAACTCATCTAAATTAAAAGTTTAGTTTTTACTTTGAACATATGCAGCCAAAGAAGAACAAGGAATAGTACATATGAATTTAAACTAATTAGATAGGGTGTGCAGTTGATCTTGTGTATTTATTATTGCAATGTAGTGATTTAATAATAATTCTACTGTCAACTAGCCAGACAACTTTATTGCACCAAAATAATTTTCACAATGTTTTGCTATAGTCTTGGTTAGGGAGGAGTCTGCTGTGAGAAAAGTTAAGCCTTCCATGGGAATATGCCAAAATATATGTGGATTATATACGTTAGGTAGCAGATCACTGAGATTAGGACAGGATATGTATTAAATATTTGGTAAAAGAATATGAATGGCCATTGGATTCAAATGATAGGCAAAACCTGATGCTCAGGGAACAGCTTTATAGAATGGCTCCAAGTCCCCCCTTGCTTATTTGCTGAATATTGCTTTGACAAATATGTGTTTAGACCAGTGGTTAACGCACCATCATTTATCCTATCATCAGGTATTTCTTCGACTACAACGAGTACCAACACACAGCCAACTAAAGGTAAGATTTAACTTTACAATTTTATTCATAATCAAATCTTGGCAACAGACACTTTAAATGACTCTGTTTTACAGCAGGGGTTTCCTTTTTTCTGGTGTGATGCTTTGCTGTGAATCCAGGCTTGTCAAGCAGGTGGAAACCATTTCTGCAGCTGACTGAATAGTAACATGATGAATTACTGCAGTGATATGTCAGTGGGGAGGGCAGAACTGAATAGAGTGCCCAAGAGGAATAAGTGAGGGATTCTATCCCCAAACACTGGCATTGTAATAAGTGGAGAACTTCAGATTTACACTGTCTCCTACTTTCTAGATCAAATTAAGACTCATATAGATCTGAGTTATGGGTTTTATCAAACCATAAATCTCTGGAAGGCATGCAGCACTTGGTGCAGCTATTCCATTTACAACTACTGGCTATATATGAATGATTTGGCCTCTGTAGGACTTGGTACCGGAACAACTTGAACTATTAGACAGACACGTAGGAGAATGTGCTATATATTAGACATAAGGCTTAGGTATTATTTAAGTGACATGTAATGCTCTAGATCAGGAAAGAATTGTGTTGCTGGGATTGAACTGTGTTGCTATGAGAAGGGAACTATAAATGAAATTTAAGAAACCTCTCCATTACCATGCTATTTTTGGCTCATTAGTAGTGAAATTAATCTCTTTATAGATGACCTGTCTATCACAACAGGCCCTCTCAAGCCCTCCACATGCACTTAAAGGACTGATCCAAAACCTGTTAAAATCCAGGGAATTCTTCATTGGATGCAACTGGTGAATTTAGATCAGGTCCTAACTCAGATACAGGTAGTGTTTTATAAAGGGGGAGTGTCACCCAAACTGACACAGTTGGATCAAAAAAGCTAAATGAAAGTAATTATTCCCCACACTGATCTCTTACTGTAGAATATATAGTATACAGCATGTGGTCCTTACAACATTCTGTTCTCACAGCTCTTGAATACAAGGAATACATACAGCTGGATGGTTGCCAGGACTGATGGGACTCTTGGAATATGTGATACCTGTGTCTGGCAGCCTCCTCCTTCATTTCTCCCACACACCTGATTATTCTGCACAGCATACTGAGCATGTTTGTTCAAATGTCTCTGCACATGAAGGATTATCGCAAGCCTGGCTCTCCTTTCATTCTCTTATCAGAAGCTTTCATTAATCTTGTTTTAGTGACTCTATATTATAGCTACCATGATAGCAGACCATTAGTGGGAGCAATAGCTACTATGATTTTCATAGTTTCCCCATTATAAGCCAGACATATTAGAAGAGTAAAAATATTGGCCTCAGATGAAAATTCAGCATACAAGACTTCAGCTTGGTGCAGTAAAAATAATTTAAAAAAAAATACAAAAAAGACTTATTTAAAAAATTCTGATTGTTTTTTAAGAGAGACAGAAATTCAAAAGTGGTAAAATTTCAGACACATAGTGTGACTTTTACACCAAAATCTAAAAAGGCTTTTTTCCTTTAATGGAAATTGTCATATCCTTCCATTTTAGGCATAGGCTAGACTTGCCTATTCAGCAAGTTCGACCTTAACTTTTAGGCTTTCTGGATGGAGTGGATCAGGGGTGTCAAACTCATCCAGCCTCGCTAAATTACAGACTGTAAATTTATGGCTCACAGAATCACAGAATCAATAGGTATGTTCATAAGTCATTTTAGATGGACCTAAAATAAGTATGTAAAAACGGAGCATTTTTAACTACTTATAAGGGGAAAATTTGTTGAGGACAGTAGAAAAGCATTTACCATGATCTGTGGTGGTTGTGTTGCCAGGGTTCTGGCACAGTGCCTTTAGAAAAACAGAACATGGTTGTATGTGTTCAGTGCCCCCTTAAGAAGACATTGTTTTGGCAGAGCGTTGCTTGTTGTGGCATATTGTTAGTAAGAGGAGGTTTTTCACAGGAAAATGCAACATATTTTGATTGTTTAGTGGGCAATAAGGTTTTCATGTGGGGAAAAATGGATTACATATTAGAATCATAGAAAACTAGGGTTGGAAGGGACCCCAGGAGATCATCTAGTCCAACCCTCTGTTCAGAGCAGGACCCTCCCTAACTAGATCATCCCAGCCAAAGCTTTGTCTAGCTGGGTCTTAAAAACCTCCAAGGATGGAGATTCCACCACCTCTCTAGGTAACCTGTTCCAATGTTTTACTACCCTACTAATGAGAGAGTTTTTCCTAATATCTAACCTAAACTTCCCTTGCTGCAACTTGAGACCATTGCTCCTTCTTCTGTCACCTGCCACCCATGAGAACAGTCGAGCTCCATCCTCTTTGGAACCACCCTTCAGGGAGTTGAAGGCTGCTATTAAATCATGCCCTCCCCCCCATCTTCTCTTGTCCAGACTAAATAAGCCCAATTCCCTCAGCTTCTCAGAAGCCATGAGCCCCAGACCCTAACCATTTTCAATTGCCCTTCACTGAACTTTTTCCAATTTTTCCACATCCCAATACTGGACATAGTACTCTGGTAGTCTATAGCAAAGTCAAATCAGCTTTGCAATGAACAAGAGCTGCTGGGCTAACTCTCAGCAAACAGAAACGTACATTTCATGTAAAGGACATAATATACTCGGGAGAGAAGTTAACATAGCAAAATGTACAGGTAGATCATAGTAAAACTGAGGCTTTCACCAACTTAGCTGCCACAACAGAGATGATATAAAGATTCTTATGTAGGGGAATTTGTGTCTAATTTAGCTACCCAAACCAGAAATCTGAGTGTTAGTGTGTAAAGATGTCCCATGAAAATGATATTTAAATTCTAATACAAAGTTTGAGACAGGGAAAAGTTCATTAAAACTCAAGTTAACAAAGTCCAAACCTAGATTTTTCCATTTAAATTTGACTTCAGAGAAAGAAACCTGTAAAACAATGTGGATTGTGATTCCCAGAGCCATTGCTCAGGATGAGACTGCAGAAAGTATTTTAGGCTATTACTGCAGGTGATTGGAACAGCCTCTGTGTTCAGTTTCAGGGGAAGATCTCAGCCCTAGATGGGTTTTTGTTTAAAGCCACTTTGATGATGACTCCTGACTCCTGCTCTCTTACAAAAATATATTACAAAAGGTATATTAATGCCCTTAGAGGGTTGAAAAATCTATTAAGAAAACCAACTATGTTTTATATTGGCCTCTGTTGAACATAAATAAATAATACTGGGAGATGAACTTAAAAAGCCCGTGCCAGCGGCACAGAAAATATTAACCCCTTAAACAGAGCAGGCATTGTCCAGTTTACATTTGTTTATGCTGGCTAAGAGAAACTGGGCTCATCTACATGTGCACCAATGTGCCTTTGCTACTGAGCATTAAGTTTAGTACCTCTAATATGAAGTACTACATATGGGCAGTAGCAAAGGTGAACTTTTTTGTGAAGCTTAATGTGCAGTAGACTAATTCTACTGTGCATTAGCACAATTTTTGCTGTGATGCGCTAATGTGCAGTAGAATAGGCTACTGCGCACTATGGCGTTTCATATAGATGTTCCCAGCAGGTGCGTCTAGACATTCATTAATGCACCATAGTTACTGCACATTACATTTAGTACTTGGATAACCAAGTACTAAATCAACATGCAATGACTTGTGCTACTGAACAGTAGCATCAGTGCTTGAGATTTTTTCAGATGTTAACTGCACAGTAGCCTAATAACACTGAGCAGTAGCATGCCAGGCAAAAACTGTGTGAATACACTACTGCAGAGTAGTATCAGGCTACTGTGCAGTTAGTGTCTTGTGTAGACACACCCACTCTGTACTACCTGAGATATAGCATACTAAAGTTAAATCGGTGATTATGAATCTCAAATGTATTTTGTTTGATATAGCATACCTGACATAGAAATGTCTGACAATGGTCATCATTAATTGGGTAACAGTTTACCAGATTTCAGTGAAGCTTGAGTTTAGGTATCTAAGTATTAATCCTTATTATCCACAATTCAATGTGATTGGCAGAAGATAGCATGAATTCACTATGAAAAGGTTGCAGAGTCAGATTCTCATCCACAATTAGCATTGTTAAATTACAGAATAGCAACAGCAAATCATGGTTTATCACCTGCTGATATGTTTTACAACATAAAACTAAAACTAAGAATTCTTGTACTGTCAGAAGCTTGTCAGAGCCACTGGGGCCTTGCATAAGCACAAAAGGGCAGATAAGACAAAAGAAAAACAATCATTACTTCATTAAAATGACATTATGTCTCTAATGGGAACAATAGTCACAAATAAGAGATTGTCCCACGGCCAAGTAAGACTGCAACCCAAGAGGATACATACTGCATGGGACTAAGTGACCATCTTCAAATTCCAAACGAAAGGAATGTACTTTCCAAAGGAAAGGTGTGGTACTAAGTGCAATTTTGCCCAAGAGGTTCTCAGACCAGTGATAGTAGCAGCAGATTGAGACAATAAAGTCCCAGAACACAGAACAGCCAGAACAAGTAGACTTGCCTTGTTTAACAATCCTGGCTCTAACATTCCAGAGGAGCCCTGCAGTCAAAATCTAGTTTCTAGTTTGTGATTGATTATATATGTTGAATCAATAATATCAACTGGGTTCATAAGTTATTACCCCTACAAAATTAAATAAAAAATAAAGTGGTCAAGTGGATCATGTGCAGTATTGCATTTATAGCTCTTTTAACTAATGTGGCTTCAAGGTGCAATTGAACTATCCTGCTAAATATAAAACTCCTAAAACTCACTGAGTTTTCTGTACAGACTGAAAGTAAAATCAAGTCTAAGCAGTCTTGCGAACTTGGATTCTTGAAAGTAGACAACTTAAATCATATTTAGGTGAAATAAGAGCCAGATTTCCATAACATCTGCTGCTGTCTCTGAAGGCATTGGTTCATGATTGTGTTCAACACCACTGAGAATCAGCCCAGAACAACATGCCTACACCACAGCAGCAGCATGCTCCAGCTGGGACATTCCTAAACATGCCCCACCTACCCAACACGTTGCCAGTATAGAAATACATGAGTGAAGACACTCTGGAGTATCCTCCTGTAGTGTACTCTTAAAACCCCAGTCTCTGGCATGCTTTAGAGCAGTCAGTGCATACTTCTAGGTTTGTAGCATGCATGCAAAAATGGATGGGTGGGACATGTTCAGGACCATTGATGTTTAGACAGTATTTTGAAGAATGAGTTACTTTGATAAAAACAGTTGGAATTGAGAATCTGAAACATTTCTCAAGGTTCAGGTACTGCCTATTTGTACAAATTGTAGTACTTTAAGGGTAAATTTACACATTACACTTAGACCATAGTAAACCTGTGGTATGTTAAGCAATGTTAAAGTTAGAATGTGCTGTGTACAGTTGCACATTAAGGATTAATGCTGTTTCTGGCCTGCACAACTCTGACTTGCTACTAGAGGGCTGGCAAGCAGGGGCATAGCTAGGAGCCAGGACACATGAGCTCTATTCCTGCTTTGAGAGAGGGGTGGGGGTGTGGGAGCCTGGGAGCAGTGTATCCTGAGATGCTGAAGGTCTGAAAAATGCTCATTTTATCTGTGTGGAGCAGACTAAGTGATCCTAACACAAGCTAGGTAACATAGCCGAGAGTTAACCCTCACCTGAAGTGGCGTAACTTTGAGATGGTCAGAAGGTGCTTAGGATGAGTTAATGAACTTTAACATGCTTGCATTTAAGTGCCCTTTATATGGTCTAAGAGTAACATGTAACTTTACTCATACTAAAATATTTTTGCAGTTTTTTTTAGTTGAACTGGGTCTAATCCCTCTCTGGACATGTTTAAATTTGTTTCTTGCCAATTCTTTCTTACTTTTGCTTAAATTGGAAAGGGAATATTGCACCCACTATTTGGTCAGAGAACTGTATAAATATATATATAGATATAGATATTAAATTCTACTGCATTGCTAGTCAATGACCTGCAACTCCTCAGCCTTGCACAGTGTGTAACATAGGAAATTTAGATGTGAACTAGATTGCAAGTTCTACTATTACAGCAGTATCAACCATGGGAGATCCAAAATAAAGGCAAGAAGAGATACATTTTACTTATATAAAGTTTTCAGGTATATTGCAGTTTCTAAGCAATAGGCTAAATGTGCTCAAAAGCAGAGAATGGATGTTGACCCTATTATTAACTGTCATCTGCAAAACTTATATAATACCAGATAATGTGACTGTCAGATGAATAGCTGTAAAACAGGATCATCATCATCATCATCAATAGTGATAACTATTGAATATAGCAAGCCAGCTCCTCTCTTCTGACCAACTTGCACTCTAAGTTATTCCTGCTCTGGGTTGACAGAGCAGGATGACTCTAAGTTATCTTCCCATTCTCTTAAGACTTGTTTTTCAGTGAAGGCCCAAGGCTTCTGTTACTTATTCCAGGAGTAACAATCTATGAGAGCCTATTTGGCAGGCAAGGGATTTCAAAAAGGTGAGGAGCTCCAGCTACTCTACCTGATCCTAGCACAGGTGTGGGCTGAGAGCGTGTTGTGTGTATACATGGCTGCATGGATTAGAATCTGGCATAATTTTCTACCAGGTATGTTCTCATGTGACTGTCCTCTTTGCACTTCCAGCTACCATTGCAGAACATGCAAAGAGTAATGAAAACATTACCCCTGCTGGGTCGGCTTTAGCTGTAAACACGACAGAAGCTAATTCAACAAAGATCCCAGATAAGTCGTTCTCAACTCTAGCAGGAACTAATGGCACAAATGACACTCGTGTGTCACCTCCAGCTCCAGCAGAAACTAATGGCACAAATGACACTCTTGTGTCACCTCCAACTCCAGCAGGAACTAATGGCACAAATGACACTCGTGTGTCACCTCCAGCTCCAGCAGGAACTAATGGCACAAATGACACTCTCGTGTCACCTCCAACTCCAGCAGGAACTAATGGCACAAATGACACTCTTGTGTCACCTCCAACACCAGTGGAAGACAATACAAGAGCCAGGTCTCCTGGGTTGTCTACATCACCAGTGGGAACTAATACAGCAGACAACACATCTGGGTCAGCTACAATTCCGGAAAGAACAGGAACAAATGCTACTAATGGAACCACACGTAAGTGATGGAAACAATTTCATAGCCAAAGGGGTAAAAAGATATGAATAACTGAATCTTTGCATCATCTGTCACATATTGTCCTGAAACAAGAGTTGTTTCTCTGAAGTGTCCATGTTCAGTGTGAAATGTCAGTGTTATTTAGCTTTTGTGTTGTGATTAGTGATGGCTGTACTTCACAAGATTCAGAGTTTGGATACTCTAATTAAAGGGACAATACCTAATTGTAGGGTACCTAATTGTCCCTTTAATACTCTAATTAAAGGGACAATATCTAATAAAGGGCTTAGTCTGTCTGAGTGTCTGTCTATAATGCTCTTGAAGCACTCTGATTGGTTAGTGAAACTAACCCCCCCCCCCCCCCCCCCCCCCCCCTCTCGTGGGGGGGGGGGG
>NW_005842075.1:1188295-1188625 GCF_000455745.1 Alligator sinensis
CGCTGTCTCCTCTGTCGCCCTCTGCTAGCCCCCCATGCCCCCGCCACCTCCAGCACTGCTGGCCTTCTCCTCTTCCCCGCCCCAGCCCTGCTCCTCAGAGGTGGCAGAGCACTGCCATGATGGCAGGGACAGAGAGGACAGAGTGCTGCTGCCTTTGCCCCCTGCTCCATCCCTGCTGTCATTGTGGTGCTCTGCTGCATCTGAGGAGCAGGGTTGCAGGGGGAGGGGTTGAGGCCAGTGGTGCTGGAGGTGGCAGCGGTGCAGGGTGCTGGTGGAGGGGGATGGAGGGGCAAGCCTCTTCCCCCCCTGCCCCCCGCTCTTGGGGGGCGG
>NW_005842075.1:1189013-1191550 GCF_000455745.1 Alligator sinensis
ATGCTCCCCCACTGGGGCGCCCCCAGCCTCTGCCCAGTGGGGGGGGGGGCTGAAGTGGGCTAGACAGAATAGTTGGGGGGGCGGGGCGGAGGGGCTGCACTATACATCATCTGGCCAAACATACTTATTAATTTTTTTAACAATGCCCACTTAAGGCACCACACCTCTGTGGGCAAAAGCAGGGCAGGCTCAGCTATGTGGGGTGAGCCACAGTGGCCTGGGGGTAGTGGAGGCCTTGGACAGGGGTGGTGCTGGTAGGGGTTGGCTATGGGGGGGCTATTGCAAATTTTGGGGTGGCTATAGCCCCTGCTTATTACTGCCACTTATAATAACTCTTGTGGCAGTTGTAAATTTTAGGATCATCAACAATTCAGAAAACCAAACTAATGCTGTAAGAATAGTCAAATAATATTTTTCACTGCGGCCCACAAGGCATTAAGTTGCAGCCCCCAGGCTTGCACCCAGCCACTGGTCCCCTCCATCACTCTGGCTGCAGCAGTAACTGGAGTCTCTGTCTCTAGGCTCCCCCCTCCTACCATCTGGCTTCCCTTTCTTGCCCCTTCCCCAGGGGTAGGGCAGCGCAGTATATGATGCAGCCCACAGGGCTGGAGGAGCCCGAGGTGTGATGCCTGAGCCTCAGCAGTGTCATCCAGTGCCTGAGCAGTGTGGTACAGTGGAATGAGCTTGCAGTGTGGAAAGTGAGGATGAGGCAGGGTGCATGGTGCAGTGTTGTGGGCTGTACAGTGCAGCAGGAGCCATGCAGTACAGGAGGGAAGGATGCAGGCTAAAGGTAGCACCAGGGGGGCTGGTATATGCTGCGAGGGGGGCAGGGGGAGGGAGGGGCATGCAGCCTCAGGGGCTCTCAGTCCCTGCTAGTATGACCCATGTGTTGTGCAGTCCCTGTCCACATAGAAATTGGACAGCTTGGGTTTAGGGCATAAAATGACTATAAGGTTAGAAGCCATTAATCTTACATAATATCCACATGGGATAATAAATACATTGGGTGTAATTTAGAATGGGTTTTTTTACGTTTAAGCATTAGGGAGTAAACATAGCTGAAAGCTGATACCAAGATAAAAATATAACAAATTGCTTTGATCGACCTGGTTTACCTCTTTTGTCTATGGAAGACTGACAGATCACCTGTTTGGATTTCTTAATGCATATTGGACTAAATTGTGCCATCAAAATGCAATCTCCTTAAAGGCAATGGTTTCATTTAGACTATTATTTTTCTTAACAACAAATATTCATGAAGGAATAAGTGAAATTGTACAACAGTTCATGATCAATCCAGACTGCTGTCTGTGGCAGCTGTCAACATGGTTCAAGCTCAGCTCAAGACAAGCAGATGCTACTACCTAGGGGCACATGCTTCCAGTGAAAGATGGTTCTAAGTTATTCTAGAGTATCCAAGACCAGAGTAAGAAAGAACTTCCGGCCCATTGGCTGACAGAAATGTAACAGCTAACAGGGATTTCAGCTTACTATATGTGCATAGGTTTCAGATCTCAGTGATCTTGAATGATCACATGCATGAATTCTGTAAACATATCTGGGGAAGTGTACAAGTGCTCATTCAAACATTTGAACCCCAATTCATTTAGACTTCAACCTAGTCCCATGTAGGGGAGATTTCCACTGCATTAGCCATTTTTAACCATTTAAAGTCCTATGAACACTTGCACCTAGGGCATTTAAACTGGTGGAACTGCAGGGCGGCAGGGGGGCAGCAGGGGGCATGCAGTACAGCTGGGGAGGATGCAGGCATAGGGTGCATTAGGGGCTGGCATCAGGGAGCACATGCTACAGTGAGAGGCAGTGTGGCCTGCAGCCCCAGGGGCTCTCAGTCCCTTTTTAGTAAGACCCTTGGGTTGTGTGGTCCCTGTCCACATAGAAATTGGACAGCTTGAGTTGTACATACCCCTATAAATACCCTAAGTTGCTTAACTATGATTCTTTAGTTAGGTTGGAAGTTTAGTTTAGGCCACTTTAGTTAGGTTGGAAACATGGCATTATTTGCCATGAAACATAGCAACAGTTAGTAGCACCTCTCAGGTCTCCTATCAGTGCCTTCTTCTTTGGTTGGAGTCCTGTAAAAATGCATTAATTAAGAGAGATTCATCAGTTTATCAGCCCTTCACAGCTCTTCACTGTGATTAGATTAAATATGTGGATCACTAGCATTTACCATTACATTATTTCTCTTTACTCCAGTGTGTCTTTACTATTGTCACTGGGTTACATACATTAAAAAAAACTGGAGTAACACAGTGCATAATTGTTCCCAGTGAATGTTTTATAATGAAATATGTATTAAGTTACAAAAAGAAAATCTGTAATAATCAACCTCAGAACAAGTGTGGCTTTTCACTTTTAAAGGGCCCAGTCCAAGTTCCATTGTAGTCTTTCTGTTGGAACAACCCACCATAAAGCAATATATTGATTTTGATTTTCCAAACAGAAAATAGAAATTCTATTTCTGCAAAAAAAATCCTTTGAAAAGACATTTTAATGGAAAAATTTAACCGCTC
>NW_005842075.1:1191581-1210901 GCF_000455745.1 Alligator sinensis
ATCAGAGAGAGCTGAAAAGCAACTGAAGAGAGTGGCGGAGCATAGCCTGTGAAGAAATTGGATCTGGCCAACAGTTCTGAAGATCAGTGGCATTTGATAGCAGGAGCCCCTTCTCCACCCTGAGCCATACATTTCTCTGCCATGTGCTGCCAGTCTTGTCTGCAGCATCCAGTGTCCCTGCTCTACCCCAAGGGGTTCCCCATCCCCCACTGCTGCCTCATGCCATTAAACCTGTGGCTGAGTATTCCCTTGGCACTGGAGATTAGCAGCAGTCAGTGGAAGGGGCTGGAGCAGGGAGCGTTGTGGAGGGGGGTGCTGCCGAGGGAAGTGAAAACCTGTGGTGACTGCTCCAGTGCAAGACGTGGCCCCCCATTCTTAAAGGTTGATAACACTGACCCCTCATGTAAGCAATAGCAGAAATTATGATGTTTTGTTATTACACTGCAAGAGGTGATTCGTAAAGGACTCACCATGGACTTTGGATGTTAAGGCAATAAGAATCTAAATCCACCAAATACAATGTTACTATGAAGAGGTTTCTTACTGAAGGCTGAATTAAGCTATAGTCAACTGAATCAACTTCCTACTACAGCCATGGATATTTTCATTGCTCTGTCTGGACTGTTAAGTGATTCTTAACTCAGAGAAGTTCTCTCTCCAGAACTAACAGGACAACTAATATGAGTAAGACAAGGAGGGTTTGACCCTTTATGTACACAAGTAATTATCCAGAAACTCAGATCAGCAGTCTTATCTCACAACTGCTATAGTGGTTACTGCTTCTGAGCAACAGGAGGCATGAAAAGATAGTTTGAAAGAATTAGAACGTGATAAAAGTGGCAAACCTTTGGCTCATGTAATCATAGGCCTAACCAAAAAGTACAGTCAGACCAATGGATAATGTTTAAGGCTCTTAATGTTACTTTGATTTAGATTACAGTATTCTGTCTGAGTTATTTATGCACTTGTTTTACTTGTAAAAAGAGTTTCATGTGGCTGCCTTCCAAAAAAAAAAAAAAAAGGAAACTACAGGATATTGAGGCTACTTTGGTATTGGGTTTTTGAGGATAAAATGAAACAAGATAGGTTATTGTCTTTCACCATCTGCCAGTTTTCACCCCTGTTGGGGTTGGCTGGTGTGGTGGGGCTACCTACAGAGGGGTAGTCCCCAGGAAATGCCATACCCATGCCTCCCTAGAGAAAGGCAAGTGTGGGGTGCCAGAAAGCCTCATCCCCCCCTGCCTTGTGGGTACCCCATGGAGGGAAAAGGCTAGGGGAGCATACCCCAGCAGAAAAGCACAAGGCCCAGGTCCACTGTGTGGGGCCTAAGGCAGGGTCCAGGCACGTTGACAGACACCTGAGGCCTGAGTGGGCCATAGGCTGAGTTAGGGGTCCAGGCATGTTGACAGACACCTGAGGTTCAAGGGGCATCAGGCCCAGAAGCCCTAGTAAGGGGGTAGAGTGAGAGCCGGAAGTCGCATAGAGTAGGGTCTGTGGTGCCTGAAGGACTGTGAATAGGCTGGCTGGAGCTGAGACCCCAGAGAGGGGGTAGATAGTGTGGCCCAACTAAGAGGCTGGGGGAGTAATAGTGTCAGTTGTGACCAAGGTATGTCTGAGGACGCCTAAGGCCAAGTTTGGGTCAGAAGCTGAGAGCAGCCGACTTAAGGGACCAGACGGGTAATAGTGGATTTTGGATGCCATCTGTGAGGCATGGGACACAGTGTAGGAGTGGTTCAGAGCTGTCTATTAAGCCCTTAGCATCAGGGCATTAAATGGGCAGCCTCCTGCCTAGAAACAACTATTTTATATTAACAAAGGCATGGCAGATGAGTCAGGTGGGCGGGCTGACGTTGTGACCAGCCTTGGGATGGCCCCCTGTCACAACTTCCAACAAAGAGTTAATTTAGCAAATTTTGTACACCTCACCTTTCAATGGTGAATCAGAAAATCTTTCCAGATACTTTATACAGAACATCTGCCTTTTTGATTTATAGCCCTAGAGGGTGTGGTGACCCAGGAATAGATAGAACAATTACAGTACTTTGTTAGCAGTGAGCTGCTGCCTCCTTCTTGTCTTTTTCTTTCTCGAAGCGTAGAACTATACCATCAAACAGAGGATGATGCCTCATAATTTAGAAAATAACTGAAAACAGAGACTGCATTGCTCTGATAAGCACAATTGCATTTATGTGCCAGTGATGATCCTTATCCAGAACATGCTTACATATTAGCTGCTTGACTAGAAGAAAGGACAGACAGAAAGAGAAACATTTTTTTAATCTCTAGTTCTTTCAAGTCTTGACAGAATCCAGGTGAAACTATGTATGGAAAAGATATTTTCAGCTCTGTTCAGCTTTATTAATGGTGATGGCTTAGAAGATTTTTTGCAGTTTCTGGATAAGGTAGGTTACTATAGTCTTTAGGAATTAGGTAGTATCGTGTTAAATAGTTTATGAGCTCTGAAATGGACTTCACTGTTTTCTCTACATCTGAAGTGACCAGAGCGGAACTGCATGTTATAGGTGGGCCTATTATTAATATTGCCCCAAATTTTCCACTTCAGGGCCATCAACTCTACCAAACTTTACATGATTGGACTGACATTTTACATATTGGTTACTGCTTACTTCAAATGGTTCCTTAGTTTCTATGAAAAAAGCTTGGGTAAAATACAGCTTTTTGCTGTTAGGGGATATCTTTTCTTCAGAAAGCACTAGTGTCCCCATGTTTTGGAAGTGGGGCCTGAAGGTCATGTGCTAATTAGTTTATCCCTTGCACAGCACAAATTTGGCTACATGGCTTCCAGTTAGGGAGCTAGTACACAGGGAGCACCATGATGTGTTTGAAAGTGCTGCTCCCAGATTTGGTACGTTTTCTGTCTAGACACAGTTGAAGTTTGGTAGAAACATAGTAGAAGAAGTTGTGTCATCTCTGTGGAAATTTACTAAAATCGGGCAAATTATAAGACCTTGAAAAAACACTTCATGCATGCTCAGTAAGTTTACTAGAGCTTTGCAGCTAAAATTGAAAGGATTCCATCCTAATTGGGCATACACCAAAAAGGCTGGGAGTAGAGTACTCCCACTCGAGGAGACTGGTAGTAGAGACCAGAAAGGAGATCTGGGACAGGAAGAAGGAAAGGATCTGACAAGGAGTTGAGAGGTGGAGGGAGAATTGGGAATGGGTGGAGATGTTTTTAGGTTCAAAGGCAATAGCCAACTCATTTTAACATGTATAGAACTCTTTCTCCAGCTGTCTGACAGAAACAGAAAATATTGGATACAGTAAAAGGTCCACCTACTATCTTTCCTGCCAAGGTGGAAGTGGTGAATATTTTCTTCTTTTATTTGGGGGAATTATTAAGAGGGGGAATTAGACTATGAGCACATGGCATACAGTCTGGGCTGTGAGGCAAACCAAGGACTGTTGAGGAAAAGTTTCTATAACTTACAGCAGCTCTAGAAAGCTCTAATTTACATCAGGGGCTATAAAAGCACCTGAGCAGACTGGAATCCTAAAGGCACATAAAGTCATTTTGGCACTCTTGCTGCACTTTTGCTGCTGTCATGTGCTGACCCTTTGCATCAGGTTAATATATAATTATTCTGGCCAGATCATATATTGAATATGTTGCAGACTGTATAATGCTGATAATATTCCTTCCTACAGGTACTATTGGTTCTGCATATTATTACTACCACATAGGATGAGATTCCTAAAACGAGTATGGTTGCTTTAGTGATTTTTACATCTTACCCAACAAATATAATACAGAACCATAAGGGCATAGCAGCGTCCAGATAATGGTATTTACTAAGTTACAGCTGGAGGAAAAGTGCTATGCATTAGGCTTGTGCAAAGCAGCAAGTATTCACTTTGGATTCGCATTTAGTTGATTCAGAAGGACAGTGATTTGATTAGGAGATTCAAATCACTGTCCCGATTCGATTTGGCTGAAGCGGATCCGAAGATTCAGCACCGTTTCAGAGATTTGGCCATAGACTAAACAGGCAGCAGTCCTTACTGTGCTGGACACAGCTGCCTCCAGCTGGTAAATCTGTTGTGGTGGGCAGAGGGGGGAGGGAAAGGGGGTGGGGGAGAGAAGTATTGGGGTTGGGACAAGCTGTCTAGCCCGGACTCAGGGAGCGGGGTGGGAGGGGGCGGGATGTGGGCTCAGCAGCTCACAGAGCAGGAGCTATGCCCTGCTGCCGCTTGTCCAGCCAGGGTGGGAATGGGGGCACAATGCAGGCAAGGCTCACTCTGGGTAGAAGGGGGCAAGCAGCAACAGGGCATAGCCCCTGCTCCCATCGCTGCTGCACCCACATCCTGCCCCCCAGCCCACCCTGGCTGAGCAAGCGGTGGGCTATGCCCTGCTGCTGCTTGCCCCCTTCTGCCCAGAATGAGCCGCGTCTGCATCGCCACCTGTCCCAGCTGGGCAAGCAGCAGCAGAGCATCGCTCCAAGTGCTGCTGCACCCGCATCCTGCGTCTCCCCACCCCACTCCCCCAGTCCCATGTCCCCCTGCCCTGGCTGGGCAGCTTGTCCCAGTCCCAGAACCAATCCCTCCCCCCAATTCCCCTTCCTTTCCCGCTCTGCCCACCACAACAGTCTTTTCTAAATCAATTTGGAGGCTTCCAATTCGATTCGGACCTTTTAGTTGGTTTCCCGATTCGATGCAGATTTGGAGATTCTGTTGCTGAATCGGGCCAAATCTCCTGCAAATTGAATTGGTTACCAAAGCTTCATGCAGCCCTACTATGCATGTTAAAATGAGTTGGCCATTGCTTTTGAGCCCCAAAACATCTTACTTCATTCATAACATGCTAGCTGCATTCCATTGCCATGGCAGCACATACATGGAAAAACAGATGCTCAGAAAGCCAGGTCCTAAACTGTGGAGGACTTCCATAGATCAAATGTAACACATTGAATTGCACACAGGAAAGAAGTGGAAAACTCTATGCAAGCTTTGGAGACAAGCTACATGATCCTGGTTGGCACCCATTTAGCAGAAATCATGCCCTGCACTAGCTATAAGTCTAGCCCTATTTTCTGTGATCAGGTATGTAGGCCACAAAAGCAAGGGTGCTGGCAGTGAGGTCCACAGCAGATGGAAATAACTGAAGTTGCATAGCCCCCATCTCAATGCACCTACTCACAAACTTATATGCCCAACTCTTTGTAACTTGTATATTACTTGTGTAAGTCAGGCTTAATATAACATCATAAAAACTGTTGTTTGTGGCTAGATTCCCCATCTGAAACATTCACAAACTTTGTGAGGCCTGAATAAGGGTACTGTGATAACTGAAAGCTTGCCTATGTCTATACCAACCATATGATTGTTCAATAAAAGCTATCACCCAGAAAAATTCTTGCCTCTTGCATATCTCCTGGATCATCATGGCAACATCATCACTTCAGCACTACTACAAACTTCTTACTTTCCAAACAAATTCTAATCAAGACATTAGGGTAGCAGCTTGCTGACAATAGCAAGAATTACTGTATGGCACTGAAAATTGCTGAAGTGGACACTGCAGCTGACAGTAGTGGGCTAATAAACATTATGCATTATGTGATATGAGGTCCATTTCTTCCTCATTAACAATGCCTATGACTCCTGCTGCTCTGCAAACTGCTAGCTAAGAGCACTAAAGTAATTAATGAAGATTCATTTCTAAAAGGCTTTGTGACACTTGAAGATGTGTCCTTTACCTCTCTCAATTAGGCATTTACGTTTGTAAGACACTTACTAAATGCCAGCTGTACACTGATAGGTACTGGCTCCATTCTTCTCAGAATTTTTTTTTTTTTTTTGGAAACATATCAATTAATTCTGGATTTTCTTCTTTCTTTCTGAATAACAACACCAGTATAGATTGCACCTTAGATTTGCTTTCTTTTTCTGATAGGCTTCTGTAAAATATTGCAGCCTTTTTTTTTTAATCTGTCCAAGTAGAGTTCAATATGAACAGTGATACTGCATAGATTATTCTCTGTAACTTGCGCATCTTCCAAATTCACACTTGGGATGAGGAGGACTGGTATTTAATGCTGCAAGCCTTTCTTTTTTGTTTCTGTTGCTATAGTAGATCAGTACCCAGTTTCAGTTGATCTTGTACATTTTGTTTGCTTGCTTAATTCTTACTATAGTAGTAGAGGTAGGTAATGAATGGTTTGCTAGTATTCCTTTGGAGAATCTGAAGCAATAGCATTGAATTATGAAAATTATTAGAATTAACCATCATAAAGTGTCTAAGATAGCAGACTCTAGCCATACATTATAATCACATCACAGATAGACACCATGGAAAAGCTAATTTGTACTTTGAAGAAACCTTCTGATTTTGCAGACATAATGGCCTTGGACTACTGCCATCGCCTGTATTATATTAGATGATGCCCTTTTTGAGAACAGGGCCCCACTATGCTGGGCACTATACATTAAAAAACAATCCTCATCCAAACATGTTATGGGCTAAGGCAAGCCAAAGGCAGGTCAGGAAAAGAAACAGAGAGCTAAAAGAGCTTGCCAAGGTCACAGGGTTAATCAGTCATAGCCAGGCCTAAAACCCAAGTCTTATGACTCTTAGTCTAGTGCACTGGCACCCTGTTCACACTGGATGTTAAACAGTTCTTAGAATCTATTTGTATGGAAACTGCAGCAAACCTATACTATCCAGAAAGCCTTTGGAAAAACAAGCCACAGGATTAAGGTGACCATGGTCCTGTTTTATACTGGACCATCCTGTGTTTAAACCCTTTGTCCCTTGTTCATTACTGAATGAGGAACAGATTGAAAAAAGTTCTGTTTTTCAGTTCATTGGTGGAAATACATGTCAACCATTTGTCCTCGCAATTCTATTGGCTGTGCCTAGAGATAGGGTGGTACACAGCCAGGAGAAGCAGGGTTCCACGCCAGCCCTGGAGGGAGGGAGGGAGGGTGGCCTTTTTGTGGTGGTCCTGCCACTTGCTGCTGATTGGCCAAGGGGCCCAATGGCCCTAACCCTCACCAAGCAGATGACCTGTATTCTGAGGGTCAGTGGCCACTCAGATGGGATCCTGCCCCTCTCACTCCTTTTGCAGTTGTAGGCAAGGTATTATTTTATAGTTGAACAGAATAGTTTGTTATGAAAACCTGAAGCTCTCATCAGATGAGCCCAAGCTCTAAAACCTAGATAGACCAGATTTTCAATTTGTTACAAGAAATCTATGCCATTCATAGATGACAGCCTTGAGGCTACAGCATTAGACTAAGGATTCAGGAGCTTTTTATTCTGTTCCTAGCTCTGAGGTCACCTTATAAAAACAACTTAAGCTCTTTCTGTGCCTTAGTTCCCATATGTAACATACGGCTAATAATACTTAATTTCCTTGCCTCCCCGACTAATCCTAGCCTGGTTAGATTGCAAGTACTTGGGGACAGCACATAGGCACCAATAGGGTTGCTATCTGTAACATAAGTGAAAAATATATATGTGACCCCTGTTATATCCCACTATGTATCTTTAACATGCTCTCCTCCCTGTATTTTGCTGTGTGGGAGCTATTTTTCATGTCATAGATGACTTATATAAATGCTTACACTTTTCTATTATGACCATATTATTAGGCACCTCAGGGTGGAGACATGCAACAGGTTGACTCTGTAACGTACATGCAATGTAAGGTACACCAGTGTTCAGAGCACACAGATAACCATTAAGTGGTGACGGATTTGGTAACAGTTTCTGCAGTAAGCATGTGCTACATGAGAAAAACTGACTAGAGCTGTGAACACAATTGTATGAGCCTATGTAACCCACTCATTTACTCTAGATTTTCTGTGGGGTAACTAGTACCCCATCGGGATTTTCTATGGGGTAACTAGTAACTAGTACCCCATAGTACTTGGGCAGTTGCCTAGTTTGCACACCCAGCTACAGTAATTGTATGTGCAACTCTAGGTGCACAATGGCTCATGTGCTATTGCATGTAGGGCTCAAACCTTTTTTTGTTAATTTGTGTATGATGAGAATGGCAAGCAGAGAAGCATAGACATTTGCCTTCTCTTAAGTTCAGTGATTTTGCTTTTCTATAACCTTTCTGCAGTGCAGTAATAAACTTGTTTGGTAGTTGATACCTGACTCGAATTCAGATTAGTGCCTGAAGGTAGAAAACAGTGCCTTATACTACAGCCTCTGGAAAATCCCCAGAGAACACCTACTGTTGATTATACTAACCAACCATTTCTCTTCTCTATAAATGCAGCAGAGAAAGCATCCAACTCCCACTGAAACACCTGACTCAAGAAAGCAGTTAGACTACTAACATTTTAGCTCATTGTGTTCTTTCATTTATTATTAGCTTCTGCTTGTAGATCCCTTAGTCAGACTTTTTTCAAATGTGTGTTTAAGTTTCACCCACCTTTTTTTTCTTTCTTTTTTTTTTTTGGCCTTGTTGGAAATATCTGTAACATTGAACTTCCTGAATGAGACTGTGTACTGTGTGCACTTTTAGTGTGTTTGTGAGCAGATTGTGCCAAGGTAGGGTGCCACATAATCACTATGAGGGTGCACATACCTTGTCCCTGATGAGTATTTTCTCCTAGCCCACTGCAGAATCCCTTCAGCTAAAACCCGCTGTCATGGAAGACTTCTCCTCCAGGCTCAAAGTCACTGAAGCAATCTGTCAACTCGAATGGTATTTTCTCTGTTCTTCTGAGCACCCATGCTGAGGAAGATAGAGAGAATTGTGCTTCTCTTCAGGACTGGTTGTATAAAAATCCAGCAAGGGTAGGTGAAGAGAAAATGATAACAAAACATTGGCCATAAAACACTACTCTTTTCTTTTCCAGAAAGTTCTGGCCACTCTGGAGGCAAGGACAAGATAGTGGACAGCTCCCCTTTTTCTAGTGAGTAAATATGTTCCTTCATGCTGCATCTTTAGAATTTGCAGCAGAGCTGCGTGGTACTGCGCGAGTGATCGAGGTTCTGTCAAAAATGAAATTGGCAGCCTTATCTCAATCCTTACGGGACCATGGACCCTAATTACAAAACTAATTTAACTGTCTTTGTTATAAGGCTTTTCTCAAAGAGAAACAGGGCTTAATGAACATCAAGCTGACACTGCTCTTACCTTGGAGCTGTACAATTATTCCCAAGGACTGAGGGTGAAGTAATGCAAGTGAAAAGCCTGAACTTGGCTACCCCATGGAGTGAAGACAAGGGGGAACTGTATGACTCTGGCCCCCTGTACATGTTACACTTAAGGCATGATTAACCAGTTTATCTTGCCTTCAGTTGTGACCCAGCTATATGTTCAACCAGTTACTGGTGTGATAAAACAAGCAGTAAGCTACACAGTTATTCCACAAAAAATGTGTAGTAACTTTGTAGGTTGTTCTAATCATGCAATTAATTGAACATGTGTCCCACTGCTCCCCTCTGGCTGGGAGCTCATCAACAGAGAGGCTCCTAGTCACAGGGGTGCACCACATGCTACCAGCGCCACAGCTGATAAGGCTGGCAGTGGTGGCAGAATTCCCTGCACTGGCCCTGCTGGGAGCCTTGCCAGCCACAGGGCTTGCAGCCCAGAGAACACTGCTGCACCACTGAGCCTCATTGGCTGTGGGGCTCACAGAGCGGGCAGTCTCTTTAGCTGTAGGGCTCACAGCACCAGCAGTGGGAAGAACAATGCCACCACTGTGAGCCTCATCACCTGCAGGGCTCACAGCAGCAGCAGCAGCAGCAGCAGCCTTCTGCCCACTGGAAGCCCTACGGCCGAAGAGGCTCACAGTGGTAGTGGCATTCGCAGTGCTGCCCCTGTTGCAAGTCCTGCAGCTGATGCCAGCTGTAGGGCTCACAGCAGGGACAGCACAGGGAATGTTGCCCTGCTGCAAGTCCCACTGGCTGTGGGGCTCAGCTGAGGGAACTGGTGCAGGAGAAGCCCAGGATCACAATCCCAGGCTCCCCCGGCACTGGCAATAAGGTGCAATGGGATCTATTGCGTGATCCCACAATTGCACTCTTGCCATACACGCGTGCATCACATATTAGGTGCCATTGTGCCTTTACCTGCACATGTAGAGGGACCTTCAATCATTCTGTTTTCACAAACCTTTAAGTTAACCCTAAAAGAATCATTCCAGGCAAAGGGGTCAGGGTGTCTCCAAACAGTTGGCAACTGAATGCTACTTATAGGCCCTTACTTACTATATAGTATAACACATGCATCTAGTGGGGCAGTATTACTGCAGCTCTGATTTCTAAGACCAGAGTATTTGTGTAGCTACACACAACCTAAGTGTCTCTCTAAGACAGAAACTCCCAGTCTTCCAGGGTTGCTACCCCACTCCCAGTGCAAACCTGACTATTTACCATTGAATTTCTAAGGTGCCTCAGATCCCACTTGGCATTGCAACCTCTAGTTTAGGAACCACTGCTCTAAATTTGAATAACAATACTTCAGTACCAATACATACATTTTTTAAGTGCCTCAACAAACTTTTTGGAAAGAGCTGCATCCTTGGGGGAGCCATGAAGATGTCACTTGCCCATATCATCCTCCTTCCTAGGCTATTCTTAGCAGCTCCTGTCTTTCAATCCAGGTCAGCCCTTCCATTGGATCCAGGTAATATAACAGACACTAATATTAGTGCTTCTAGCTGAAAGCAGAAAGACTGCTGGTGAGTGACGCAAATGATCTCCCACTGTTCTGCCCTAGAGTCTGAATCTATTACTCCTTCAGCACAGTAAGCAAGGAACAAGCCCACTCTCCCAGTATCTTGGCAATACCGCCATTTAATCAGTGTGAAAAGGTGGCTGTTGAATGCTGCAGTGCTCTGCCTCTTCAGCTCTGCCAGCTCCTGCCAGCTCAAGGAGTGCTAGAGCCTGGTTTGGGATCAAACCTAAGTCTCCCATATTGCAGGAAGACTTGGGAGCATTCTTCTCTAGGTCACTGGGTTACAGCCTGTTAAATATGAGCCTGACAGAATGTAGCTATGAACAATTATAACCTGAGAAAAACAGGGGCTGTCATGTACATTTTCCAAAAAAGCATCACTATTACATAACTTCTTTTTACATGTCCTTTCTTCTTGGCTGGGAAACACCTGTCAGGAAATGGCAGATGGTGGGAAATAATAAAAGGAGAGAAATGCCCTCATTTTTAAAGAAAGCTTGTGTTCTACATCCCTGGTTGTACGAACAGAGAAAAAATGTTACCAGATAGCAATTTCTACATGTCTTTCGGTGTTTGTCATGATAAAGGAGAAATAATCACTTTAGCCACTACGTTCCAGATTCATCTTGTTTTATTGTACGTGACTTAAAAAAACCCAAACAAGCTCCTGGAACATTGGTGATGACAATTTATATGGGGCTATTACCATTTGGGGTGACCTAATCGCGATTACAGGTTACAAGCTGAATATTCCAATGCAGGGAAAAATTATAACAATGCCCTAAGGAAGAGTGTGCAGAAATACACTCTCCGCATAGTTGCAACTGACATTGAAGACAGAGGCTCCAGAATGACTAGGGATGGGGGAGGGAAGGCCTTGCGTCCTACAGCCTTGTTTTCAAAAAGCTGCAAGCCTGCCACCTAGTGGATATATGAGGAACAACATATACAGAAGAGAAGTGAACAGCTCTTGCTGCTGCTGTGGGAGGGGCTGGGGTACATCATTAATTTACTTTATATTAATATATTTTAAAGTTCTACAAGTGGAATGTAGTCAGTAAAATAATTTTATCCATCTTTTGCAGATGTTATTTTGCCAGTCGTGATTGCCTTAATAGTAATAACGTTGTCTGTATTCATTCTGGTGGCCTTGTGCAAAATGTGCCGGAAGACAACCCCAGGTATTTGTTCAACAGTTTTCTTTATGCAAACTGTCTTCAATACATTATAACATATTGGAGAAATATTGCTGGTTTTTTTTTATTTGACCTGCCATACACATTTAATTGCAATCTGATAGCTAATCCTTCTAATTTTTAGTAACAAAAAAACCCAAAACAAAACAAAACAAAACAAAACAAAACAAAACACTTCTTTATCAAGACTAGTGTATGATATGGGTAAGGAAGGAAACAGTTATATTGCTTATGCTTGTAGAGCACAACAACGTACGGAGTTTAATGCTCCCCCTTATGCTGTGGTTACCTGATGAACAGCTGTGCTGACTCTATCAATGAATCTTGTGTACTGAGAGGAACTGCTTGGCTCAGCAGGATGCAAAATAAGTTGAATTTGCTGCTAAACAAAATCAGCTCTGTTCAAAATACAGGGGAGAAAATCAATGTTTTCTTTTAGGAGAAATAGAACTAATAATTATATCTTTCTCTGTACACATAAAATATATAAATGGATAAAAAAATCTCTGGACAAAGAATATTTATTTAAATAAGCAGTGGTTTTGATAAATCATTCTATATAAGATGTTGAAGAGGAACATGTTGAATGGGGAAGCATGTAAGATGTTGAATGGGGAAGCAACCCTACTGCATTAATTTTGCCAAATACAGCAAAGGGCCAACTTAGTGAGTTAGAGGCAAAAGCAAGGTACCATTGAGATGGGTACTTGAATTTGAAGCCAAATACAGTCTCTATCTTCTTGTAAATGGGCATGAGCTGAGAGTTCTGTACAGGGATTTAGTTATGTAATTCCTGGGGCTTGGAGCGTACAAAAAGGTCTTCAAGGTTCAGGCCAAGGTAAATAGCCTAGGTAAACTGAAATTGTATTAAATTTAGCAAATGGCAATGCAAACTGAAAAAAATATAGAGAGGACATTGTGATACTTGCCTGGGAAATTACTAAATGCTCCAAGCTTAAGAGTCAAAATTTAGATAGAGAAAATTTCCTTGCTTTTTCCCTCTGTGAATGTGAACTCAGTCAAATCAAATTCATTAAAAAAAATCAGTGAATATCTATGAGTTCTCCTGAAGTATTTGCTTAGCTTCAGCTGGCCAAATATAGTTTTGGCCAGCTGATAGTTTTTAACACAGGCAAAAGTTTCCAAATTAAAGTACATCTGACAAGTATGCAAGAGCAGCTCAGCATCCAGCTCATGTCTTATTCACTAGGCTTTCTTTCCACTGCCTGTCTCAGCATCAGGGCTGGATCTGGTAGGCATTCTCAGGGCTCATGAACACTGCTCGCATCCTAGCTGAACTGTTCTTGAGCACATCCCACACTCTACATATGCTCTCGTACACATGCTCCAAGCATAGAAATAAATATTCCAGTGAAAATACTTTGGGGTCATCAACAGTGTGCATTCCCAAGCATGCTGAAGGCCAAGGTCTAAAAGTGGCTGCAGAGGGATGCTCCAGAGCTTTTTCACCATCTTATTTCCAGGTCTGGAGCATGAATGGAGGAGTGGGTGGGTAAAGTGTATTCAGGAGAGACCAAGAGAGACTTGCACGTAAAGGCTACTTGGCAGAACAGACTCCACACCAAATACATCTATACAAGTGGAGATGTTACTAGCTCTTTATCCAGTAATTTAATTGGCTAGAACATTTCTCAAAAATGAGGAGACCTAGATTCAATTCCCTCCCTTGCCTGAGAAGATTAAACCTACATTCTCCCAGAATTCACCCCTAAATCTGGTGCCTATACATGAGGCATGAAGCTGCTTCGATGCATTGTAGTTACAGTGGGTCATAGCAAACATAATTAATCGAGACTGCTGGAGCATGGTAATTACCACACTCCAGCCAGCTTCTGCGTCTCATGTATCAGCACCCCCACACTTTAAAATGGCAGCGGGGGCGCTTTAACTAAAACTCATTCATCGAGTGACTTAAGTGATAGGGAATTTGGGACAGGCTGTTTGCAGTCACTCCTATTGATGCTTTTCCTCTTTGCTTGGCAGAATTAAATATTTGTTGAAAGAGTGCATTTGTGTGAATCTAGAGCTCACTACTTATTGCACTCACTTGGGAGAAGGAGAGATCTATAACTTTTTCAATGCCCTGTTTCACTGCCAACCTAAAGTAAAATACTTAAATAGCTATTAGAGAAGGACCTGGACCCCACATCTCCCTTCCTCTCACAGGCTATTGATTTCATGCTCTTTGCCTAGCCCCAAAGTAGTTAATTATTCCAGGCAAAGAGGACCAACTTTAACATGAAGGACAGAGAATAGCCAGACACCAGAAAACTGTGGTGAGATCGTTCTGTCAGTGAAAGGAGTTATATGAGTGCAAATTAACATTCCTGTTAATAAAAATATTATTAGTGTATTTGCTGCAGTACTATGAAATTGCCAATTAGGCTTATGCTAGTATTGGCTGAGCTTGAACTTTTTATTTAGTCAAACTCTATACAGTCACAAAAACATAAACTTGGTCTTTTTTTTTCTTCTCCAGAGAGGCAAGAGAATGGAACCGAACAGTAAGTTAGACCATGTCATTGCATTCCTGTCAGCCTAGTCACAGGACACAGGAATGCAGCAATTTTTGCATGTGCTTCTCTCTGCTTTTCTCTACTTAAATATAAAAAGCCCATTAACATATTTAAAAATACCCAAAAGGAAAATATGTGATTGAGAACAAGGCAGCTCACATTTCTCATACATACGGAGACCGGCAGTGCTAACCCTCACTTGTTGCTGCAGAATGGCCTGAAGTACACCAGTTCCCAGTTTTCTCTGTGTTGGCTCCCTTTCCACTAGACTGGAGATTAAACTCCTACTCCATTTGTTATCCCCTATGAGCTAAGTCTCAAGGGGTAGTTGTACAGTTCCACTTTTTTCTGTCTGTTGTCTTTTCTCCCCTGTATCCAAAAGTAATTGTTTGCTTATCTTCTTCCAACTAAAACAGAGCCCCATCAGATAAAGAGGGTGTCAAACTTCTTTCTGTGAAGACAGCTTCTGAGACTGGTAAGTGATTCCCTGCTTTCACTTTCTTTATCAATGATAGAGGCCACAGAGGAAGATATTTTACATCAAATTTAATAAAGTGCTAGACCAATTCAGATTCATTGCATTGAATGAAGCAGCCTTAGAAGCAGTCAGTGACCCCAAGTAAATGTAAACTCTGTCTTTAATGAAAACTAGAAGCAGAAATTGCATTTGTCTAAGAAAATAAAACCTGCCTTTGTAGCACAAATCTATAAAAAACTAAAAAAAAATCACCACTGTTCATTTCCTTGTGTGCTAGGAGCACATTCAGAACACTTCTTATTTGCTTATTTGAATAGCCACTTTCCAATCTCAATAGATACATCAGTATGGATGCAATATATCCCTCCTGCTAGAACAGTTGTGGGCAAAATATGGCCTGCAGGCTGGATCCGGCTCATGAAGCAATTTTGCTCAGCCCACAGCAGGTCCCCCAGTCATGTCCAGCCCAGGACAGCCTGGGCGGTGATGCATGCCCAGGTGCACAGTGGGGCTGGGGCAGTATGGCTGCCAGACTCCATTGTCCTGGCAGGCCAGCAGTGGGGGCAACTCCTCCTGGCTGCCACTGCTGCCTTACCCAGCCCTGCTGCCTGGGCACCCTGGCCTGTTTGCCCTGCACCCATTGCTGATGTTGGGACCCACTCAGGCAGGCTGCTTGGTTGGGCAGCTAGCATGGGGCCGCAGGCTGGTGGGGAGCAGGACGGGTGGGCGGGAGCAGGGAAACCCTGGGATCTTGGGGCAGTGACAGCGCAAGACTGGGGCAGAGCCATGATGCGCTCAGTGAATGTCCCTGCCTGCAGAAATGGGACTCTGCCCTGGTCTGGGCCCTTGCTGTCACTGCCCTAAGGAGACTGGGACAGTGTTACTGTCAGTGAGATCAGGACAGTGTCACTGTCCCACTGTTTCCTTGGAGATTGGCTGGGAGCTGCATGGACAGGACGCTCAGCTAGGTGGATGTGAACCACAATCTACTCCCTGCTTGGCCCTGCCCAGAGAGCCTGCGCCCATCACAGGGGTGTGTGGGCAGCAGGTTGCAGCTCTGCTCTGGGCCCTGGCCCTGGCCCTGCACTCTCACCACCCTGTGATCCCACGCTGTGATCCTGGCCTCACCTGCTCCTTCTGAACACCGTCCCCAGCCTGCCCACAGCCCCGTGCTATATAGGGAGTTTGGTGAGCTGTTGGGGAGGGTGGAGCTGGGTTGCTGACCCGTCCCACAACACCTCAACAAAATTCCCTGTGACCTGCGGGCCCAAATAATTGCCCACCCCTTTAACTAGTAAGATGTCATATGTGGAACAAAGTTCCTCAATTCCAAGTAACCAACGGTGGTGGTTAAAGAAAAGGTGTCTTATTCAAGTATTTGTATTTGGCAACCTGAAAAAAATAATGTCTAATTCTATTTAGGGAAGTAACATTTTTTGAGGAGCTTGGATTTCCTAGGAACCCCAACACTTCTGTTGTGTTAGTGACAATTTAAAGTCACAACTTTTAGATGTAGTACAAAAAACCTTTAGCAAATCTAAGACAAATTGAAATGTTGTCACTTTTTTACTTTAAACTTAGAATTTTCCTGGAGCAGTATAAACTATTACATGTGTTTCTATTTTTTGCTATTTACAAGAAAAAGCAATTCAATTAAGAAGGAAACTATAATATAACCTGTGTTGTTTTCAAAAACAGCTTTGAAATGGGTTCTTTTTACTTCTGTTGATTAGATGTTAGTATTATTGTGGTGTGCACAGTTTGCCCTGCACCCATTGCTGATGTTGGGACCCACTCAGGCAGGCTGCTTGGTTGGGCAGCTAGCATGGGGCCGCAGGCTGGTGGGGAGCAGGACGGGTGGGCGGGAGCAGGGAAACCCTGGGATCTTGGGGCAGTGACAGCGCAAGACTGGGGCAGAGCCATGATGCGCTCAGTGAATGTCCCTGCCTGCAGAAATGGGACTCTGCCCTGGTCTGGGCCCTTGCTGTCACTGCCCTAAGGAGACTGGGACAGTGTTACTGTCAGTGAGATCAGGACAGTGTCACTGTCCCACTGTTTCCTTGGAGATTGGCTGGGAGCTGCATGGACAGGACGCTCAGCTAGGTGGATGTGAACCACAATCTACTCCCTGCTTGGCCCTGCCCAGAGAGCCTGCGCCCATCACAGGGGTGTGTGGGCAGCAGGTTGCAGCTCTGCTCTGGGCCCTGGCCCTGGCCCTGCACTCTCACCACCCTGTGATCCCACGCTGTGATCCTGGCCTCACCTGCTCCTTCTGAACACCGTCCCCAGCCTGCCCACAGCCCCGTGCTATATAGGGAGTTTGGTGAGCTGTTGGGGAGGGTGGAGCTGGGTTGCTGACCCGTCCCACAACACCTCAACAAAATTCCCTGTGACCTGCGGGCCCAAATAATTGCCCACCCCTTTAACTAGTAAGATGTCATATGTGGAACAAAGTTCCTCAATTCCAAGTAACCAACGGTGGTGGTTAAAGAAAAGGTGTCTTATTCAAGTATTTGTATTTGGCAACCTGAAAAAAATAATGTCTAATTCTATTTAGGGAAGTAACATTTTTTGAGGAGCTTGGATTTCCTAGGAACCCCAACACTTCTGTTGTGTTAGTGACAATTTAAAGTCACAACTTTTAGATGTAGTACAAAAAACCTTTAGCAAATCTAAGACAAATTGAAATGTTGTCACTTTTTTACTTTAAACTTAGAATTTTCCTGGAGCAGTATAAACTATTACATGTGTTTCTATTTTTTGCTATTTACAAGAAAAAGCAATTCAATTAAGAAGGAAACTATAATATAACCTGTGTTGTTTTCAAAAACAGCTTTGAAATGGGTTCTTTTTACTTCTGTTGATTAGATGTTAGTATTATTGTGGTGTGCACAAAAACTATAAAAAGGGTTAGGTCTCAATAGGGGAAAAGACTTACTAGCATACTTCATGCCCCTGAGTGGTCTTATGTGTTGGCTCAACTGTTTAAAGATTAGCCTGTTTAAGTGGCTATCTTCAGATGTATGTTTAGCCAATGATAATGCTTTTTTGGCTAGGTACAGATGTTACACTTGTCACATGATAAGCACACAGAAAGCAGTTTACAACTGTAACTGAACAGATGGTCACAGCATGTAGAGAATGTTAAAAATGGTGGATTAGCACTGGATGGATGTGGTATCAGATGAAAGTGCTTTAGGTTAGAGTGCTTATTGAGCAGTCTGTGCCAGATCCCATTGCAAGTCACAGTAGGTTGCATTCCGCCAGCATCCCATGGGGCTTTGTGGCACCCCACTCACCCCTCCTCCCGACAGGGCGGTGCTCTAACCTCAGCCAGAACTTGTCTGCTCTTCTTGTCTGCTGTCCCTGCCCCTGAGCTGTCACTGACAAGAGTCAGTGAAGCCTAAGTCCCCAGCCTCAAGGCCTCCCTCCAGTCAGTTGTGAGGTGGAGCCAGGCTGGGGAGGGGGAGGGGTGTGTGTCCCTGCACCAGCCCTGGCATCAGGGTACCCATGTCCCCAGGCCCTGCCCCCGTATCCCATCATGAGTCACCCCATGGACATGACTAGGAGCCCAGGAAACCCCCTCCATGCATGGGCACAGCCCCACAGAAGCCTGGCCTTTGCACTGGCACCCCCTCCCAGGCAGCTCCAGGGCCAGGCACCCTGCCAAGTGGAGTCTGGCATGCCTCCCCCGCCGCCCTGCTGAGTAGGACCTGGCTGGGGAGGACCTGGTGCGGGTGGCTCACTTCTGGTGCATTGAGGTGTCAGGGGCCAGAAGTTCAGGACTGGGACTGCACAGAGGCAACCCAGCTCATGACCACCTGGCCTTTTGGAAGGCTTTTTAGGTCTGCAGCTTAAAGGGGTGAAGGGCTTTGTCAGAATCATCTTCTAGCCATCCATTGTTCCAGGCTTCCTGCCACCCTTCCAGCCTTCCTTCCACCCCTTTGCACCCAGAACCTCACCCACCCATGGATCCCAAATCCCCATGGGCAGTACCATGGATAACCCCACCCCATCCTGTGCCACCAGTGAAACTGGGGCACATGACTGGGAGTACAGGGAGATGAGAGATTTTATCACCATCTGGGGCAAGGAAGAAATTCAGCACTAGATACAGAAGGGCATTGCAACAGAGATGTCTTCAATTGCATCACCCAGTAGATGTAGGCACAGGGCTACAACAGGGACTGGGCAGAGTGCTGCACCAAGACCAAGGTGATGAGTCAGTATCACCATATGCTTGATGCCAACAAGAGGTCCAGGGGTGAACAATGCCCTTTTACAAGGAGCTTTCCTCTTTGCTTGCCAAGGACAGAGCTGTCAACACCCTGCCAACCTATAGCATCACCAGGGGCCTGGAGGAGTTGCCAGCAAGACCCCTCCAGTGGAGGAGGAGGCACAGGGAAGCCCCAGCACTGGGGCAAGTGGGTGATCAGGAGCAGGTT
>NW_005842075.1:1210920-1211821 GCF_000455745.1 Alligator sinensis
CTTCTGAAGCTGGCCCCAAAGGAGTCTGGTACATTGTGCTGGTCCCTGCATCATCACAGGCAGCATTGCCTCTAAGCTGTGGTCTGCATGGCTGTGCAGGCATGCTCATGCAGTGCTGCTAGGTGTGCCTGTACAGCCACGCATGCCACACAGCTTAGAGGGAATGCTGATCGCAGGATGTAGGAGCTGAGGTGTACCTGCTGCTGGAAGCATGCTCCCAGGATATCTTCTCACCCATGGCCAAAAGCATGGAGTGTGAGATGCAGGATAGGGAGAAAAACTCCAGTGCCATGGACAATGGGACCCAGGACCTAGAGTCTGGGCATGTGACCTCTATCTCTTAGGAGCCCCCATCACCCTGGAACTTGACCTCTCAGACTTTGAGCGAACACTGCCAAGGTTTCTGTCCTTCAGAACTGAGTGGAGCAGTGACTTCATCCCCTCACTTCCCCACCCCCAACTTTCTCCCTACGGTCCTGAAGATCAGCTGAGGCACCAATTTCCCTTCCTCCCCCTGGCCTGGGGCACTTATCAGCCCATGTCTCATTCTATGGAAACATAAATCTGCCTCACTAACACATCCCTGCCCTATCTTTCAGGGCCAAGCTGACCTCCAGAGAGAAGTGAGCCTCACTGCAGCTGCCACAAACAGTCATGCGGAACCACCCTTCCCTCCCCCTCCCTTTTCCCCTTCCCCTTTTTGTCCCTCCAAGCAGATTTTTAAAGGCACTGAAAATGTTAATTGAGCTCTGCAAGCAAAGTAAACTGTAGCTACAACTGCGGGTGTATGCTGCCCTACCCCCATTGGCATCTCCACAGGCCTGGTTGGCAGAGAGCACCCTGAGGTCAGGGACAGGAGATAACATGCAGCTATGTATGAAAACCACTGCAGATGCAGTAC
>NW_005842075.1:1211852-1222208 GCF_000455745.1 Alligator sinensis
GAATAAGTCCCTCTAGCAAAAAAACCTTCAGTCCTCCTTCCCAGTCCAAGACAGGGACAGATGTGACTACAGGAGTCCTGCATGTGAACCATTATCTCAGCTGCTCTGCTAGGGTGGCCATTGGTCCTGTTTTACACTGAACTATCCTGTGTTTAAACCCTTTGTCCCCTGTCCATTTATAGATGAGGAACAGACAGCAAAAAGTCCTGTTTTTCAGTTCATTGGTGGAAATACATGTTAGTCATTTGTCCATGTGATTCTATTGTCTGTACCTAGAGGTAGGGTGGTGTGCAGCCAGGAGGAGAGGGGTTCAGAGCCATCCAGGGAGGGAGGAAGGTGGTGGCCCCGCCCATTGCTGCTGATTCACCAAGGGGCCCACTGGCCCCACCCCTCATTCCTAGTTGGCTGTATGGTCCAGCATCATCAAGAGGCTGCCCTGTATTTTGGGGGTGCATCAATGGCCATGAACAACTGGTGCCTCCTGACATGGGGGGCACCATTTGTAGGCAGCAGTGTCGGCAGTGAATGGCGAGCAGGGACTGCTCGCAGATGCCAGCAGCAGTGTTGGCAGTGAGGGGTGGGGGTGGTGAGAGGCAAACGGGGACCACCCACAGATGCCAGTGGTTGTGTCAGCTGGTGGGGGAGGGGGGTGGCAAGCGGGGACCACCCACAGGCGCCGGTGGCAGTGTTGGTGGCAAGGGCGGGGGGGCAGGTGGCAAGCAACAACCGCCCGCAGTAGCCGGGGATGGTGGCGGCCAATCTCAGGGGGGGCACGTGCCTCCCCATGCCCTCCCCCATGCGTTGCCTATGTCAGTGGCCACCTTACACTCTGCTCTTGCTACCAGGGTGACTCCCAAGTTGTGTACTTGGAGAGGCTGGAAAGTGGCACTCCAGCACTTTCCCCCCTCCCCTTTGATCTGATCTGTGGGTAAAGTCAATTGGGTGCCAGCTGGTTTTGATTCTTACAGTGCAGACACCACTCAGGACAACTCTCAACCCCTACCTCTTGTTCATAGCCTCTTGAGCCCAGGGTACACGCCATGTACTCCTGGAGCCATGAGCTGCAGGACCAGCATGAGGAATGACTCAAGATATGGATGGGGGAAATGGGCAGGCAGTGGGGGATGCTTATACCTGGGCAGCAGAGGAGCAGGGATGTGCTGTTGAGGCACAGGACCAGGCTGCTGAGGCACATGCACAGGGGCTCCAGATAGCCACCCGCTATTTGGATGAAACAACCCATGTCACTGCAGAGCTGAGAGAGTCACAGCACCAGGATAAGGAGTTTATGCACAGGGTCATAGATCATTTGGGGTCCTCCTATGACATCCCTGAATTGCACTACCACCACCTCCTGTGGAGAGCCAATAACCATCCCAGGCAGGAGTGGTAAGAGAGGCTGCTGCCCAACCCCTCATTGCATGGTGAGCCCCACTCCAGGGACTGTTCCCTGGGGCAACAGAAACAGGGGTCCCATGGGAGGGACCCCTCAGTGGTGGGTGAGGGGAAACACTCCCCACCATGCCCTGACTAGGAGATTCTGGGGGGCAAAGGGATGTGGCATGTGGGAGTCACTGATGGTCTGAGGAGGCAGGAAAGTGTCTGGTGGGGTCCACATCAGGGAGCAGCAATGGATAAGGGGAGCGGAACTGGGCTGTCAAAGACCCAATGCCAAGGCCGTCAGGGACAATGCCTGCCTTCTGGGCCCAACTCAGTACTCCCCTCTGCTGGTGATCATCTCATATGCGCAGTCCCCCCCAAGTGATTCCAGGCCAGTCCTGAAAGGCTACATGGGCACTTGGAATGGGGCAGGGGGCATGGCCCACCAGCCTAATGGGCCAGGTGCAACAGAGCCCACCAGCCCCAGCTTGTCCACCCACCAGCCAGGGGCCCAGCAGGGAGCTCTTTCACTCCCTGTGGTTCCACTCCTGGCCTGGGTCCTGCTGCAAGGGAGCAGCACAGTCGTGGCAGGGATAGGCAGCCCTGGGACTCAGGAGCCCCAGACATAGGCAAGGGCTGCAGGTCTAGGGTCCTTGAAGGGGGAGATTGGGCCCCAGGGACACAGGCCAAGGGGTTGGGGGTCCCCTATTGGACAGCTAGGAGTCCATGGTGCCTGCTGTGGCAATGCCTCCCTGCCCATCCCTCCCCCTCCACGCCCAGCAGCTGTCTTCCACCCTGCAATTCTCTCAGACAGACAGTGAGTCTGGGATCACAAACCTGTCCAGCTCCTACAGAGGTCCCTGGTTTTCATTCCTGACCACTGAAAGTAGGGTGCCTGGTCAAATCCCCCTACCCCATGGCCGCCCTCCAAAGTTTTGTGTTTGTTGAGTTCAGCCCCTGCAGCATTCCCCCTGACGCCATCCCTTTCCCCACTCCCCATGCTAACTGCACCTTCAAGGTTCTTTCTCTCCTTTCTCAATGCCCTCCCCACCCCCTCCAAATGTTTGTTGGTTTGTGTTAGTTGGGTCCAAGCTGAGACAGACAATTCTCAACAAGTTTTCTTTATTAAAAAAAAGTTGGCAGCCACATCATTTTTTTAAACTGAGGCAAATCTCTTACTTGCACTGCATTCTTCTGCACCCTAGTGTCTGCCCCTAGGTGGAGTGGGGGAGAAGTGGGGGAGAAGAAGGAAAATGGTGTCCAGGCAGCCTGGATTGTGGGCAGTGCTGCCCAGGATGCAGGACCAGAGGAACCCAGGGCAGGAGACTCATGGCCTGGTACTAGGGCATGGGCACTTGAAAGGTGCTTGTACACATGATGGGGCTTTAGTTCAGTTTAGTTCTCCCTAAATTGAAATGGTGGTTTTTTTAAAACCCACTGTTTCTACCATGTCAATGTAGGGAGCACTAAACTAAACTAAACCCCCATCGTGTGTACACAAGGGTTAGGGGGTCTGATCCTTAGATCCTACCTGCCTCTCTTGTGGTGGGCTGGGCAAGGTGAGCTGCCAGCGGGCTGAGAGGTTCCTGAACTTCAGGGGACCCTGGTGCTTCCCCCCATGGTGGCAGCATCCCCCAGGTGGCACCCACCTGCTGGCACCTGTCCCAGGCAGTCTCAGGGCACCGCTATCATGGAGGAAAGCACTGTGCCCTGCGCAGCTCAGGAACTGTGTGACCCAGTGGCAGCTTGTACAGGCAGGCTTGACGGAAGCAAAAAAAACTGGCAAGGAGCTTGATCTTTTTTTTTCCTCCCAGAGTCTGCCTGAGCCACGCAGGGGCCTGGTGCTTTCCTACGCGACTATATTGCCCCCTGGGAAGCTCCCACCTACTAATAGCCCACCCAGGAGCTGCCTAGGGATCACTGCAGCTGCAGAGGGAAGCACTGGGTCCCTGCGCAGCTCAGGTAGGCAGGCAGCCTCCAGCAGGAAGAAAAAAAAAGATCAGGTTCATCACCACTTTTTATTTTCCTTCAGTCAAGTCTGCCTGCAGGAGCTTCTGCCGGTTTTTATAGCCCCTGAGTTGCGCAGGGCCCAGTGCTTCCCTCCACAGTGGCGGCACCCCCTGGGACTGCCTGGGCTGGGTGCCAGCAGGCAGGTGCTGCCTGGGGGTGCTGCCACCTGGGAGGGAAGTATCAGGGCCCCCAGCAGCTTAGAGACCACTTGGCCAGATGGTAACTCACCCCCCTCCCCGCTGCAGGAGAGGCAGGTAATCTCCAGCACCCTGTGCACCATTCCCACTGCCTGGGACCATGCAGGAACAGCTGGCTTGCCCTGAGGCAGAGTGGCAAGGTGGCAGGAGGGTGGCTGGGTGTGCTGGTGGTGGGAGAAGGCAGCAGGGATGGTGCATGGGGTGCTGGAAGCCCACAAAGCCTGAGCTTCCCTGAGCACATTGACTTCCAGTGCCCTGTACACCATTGTACTTTGTTACGTAGCAAACTAAAATACCCTGGATGAGTTTTACCTTGCTACGTAACAAAGTCATTTAAAGCAAAATACACCGCTGAGCTTGTAAATAGCAATGCCATTAAAGTGGTGCAAAAGGGCAATTAAGCCACTTTAAAGGCCAATTTTGTTGTGTGTACAAAGGCCCAAAGTCCTCTGGCCCTACTAATCTGGGGAGGACTCCCGGTCTACATGGGTGAGGAGGTAGTCAACCAGGGCTTTGTAGATCTGGACAGCCTTCTGCCCCGTCATCAGCAGGGAGACTCAACCTCTCCTCCATCCAGGTGATGCATGTGCTTGCATTGCTAGGCCTGGCCCATGTGCCATGGGTCCTTGGTCCAGGCTTTGTGGAAGACCTCCCCCTGGGATCTTACAGATCTTGTGGAGGACACACATGGTAACTATTGGAGGTGATGCCAGAACACCCTGGCATCCATGGCATCCCCGATAGCCTCATCCTTGTCAGCTGTGTGAATGTCAGTGGCCCAGTCCTGGATGCTTGGTAGGCACAGGTTCTGGTGGGTGGGCATGAGTGGAACAGTTGGCTGGTGGCTTGTGGACATTAGGGCACACACCATGGTGAGCCACTGCCACATCAGGTCCAAATGGGCATGCATTATATCCTGCAGTATCTGGTGAGTCGAGCAGGGCAACCAGCAAGACACACCACACCTCCTGGGTCTTCCTGCTTGGGCATGGGTGCCGGGATGCCATAGCAGGGTGTGGGAAGGCTGGGACATGGAGGCACATGAAATCATGACAGCACCTGGGGGGAGGGTTTGCAGTGATGTGGCAGGGTGATGGGGGTGCAGGGAGCCTTGCAAATCATTACAGATACAATCCGATCCACCCCTCTTCAATGGCTTCCTATTCTTAGTAACATACTGTGTCGCCTGTATGTATTGTATGGCTTAAGGCCCTTCCCAGGGGGCTGTTGGCCTACTTGTGGGGTGGCAGGGTGGCACTTGGGCTATATCACCTGGGCTGCCTGGTTTTAGTTTCTTTTTCTGCCACAACTTTGGTGTTATAATTTTTGAGAGGCAGTTCCCTGCAGGCAACCTTCCTGGTCCAGCACCCTGGCCTCTTTGTGGGGCTCCAAATTTCTCCTTTACCCTACCCTAAACACCTCCAGTCTCTGATGAAGATGGGCAATGCCCAGACTCAATGATGTTATCTGCTGGTGTGGGTCTTTGTAGTGGTCCCTGGTAGCAGCCTGCAACCCAGCTGACCTTCACTCCAGCCCTTGTCTTCTCTATACAGCTCTAGAAGATTCATAGCTGCTCTGCCAACCTCCTTAGTACTATAGTTTCATAGTTTCTAGGGTCGGAAGGGACCTGGGCAGATCATCTAGTCCGACCCCCTGCCATGGCAGGAAAGAGTACTGGGGGTCAAATGACCCCAGCAAGATGGTCATCTAACCTCCTCTTAAAACCCCCCAGGGTGGGAGCCTGCACCACCTCACTTGGAAGCTGGTTCCAGACCCTAGCCGCCCTGACTGTGAAGTAGCGCCTCCTGATGTCCAACTTAACCCTCCCCTCCGCCAGCTTGTGACCATTATTCCTGTCACTCCTGGCGGCGCTCAGGGGAACAGGGACTCCCCCAGTGCCTGTTGATCCCCCCTGACTAGTTTATAGCAGGCCACAAGATCCCCCCTCAGCCTTCTCTTCTGGAGGCTGAACAGGTTCAGGTCCCGTAACCTTTCCTCATAGGACCTGCCCTGCTGTCCCTTGATCATGCGAGTGGCCCTCCTCTGGACCCTCTCGATGCTGTCCACATCCCTCTTAAAGTGCAGCTCCCAGAACTGGACGCAGTACTCCAGCTGCGGCCTGACCAGTGCCGCATAGAGGGGAAGGATCACCTCCTTGGTCCTGCTTGAAATGCATCTGTGGATGCACGACAAGGTACAGTTGGCCTTCCTAGCCGCCTCCCCACACTGCCGAGCCATGTTCATCTTGGAGTCAATAATGACTCCAAGATCCTTTTCCACCTCCGTGCTGACAAGAGGGGAGTTCCCCAGCCTGTAGGTATGGTGCCAGTTGTTCCTCCCCAGGTGCATCACCTTGCACTTGTCTGTGTTGAACCCCATCCTGTTCTCCTCCGCCCATCCTTGCAACCTGTCAAGGTCCGACTGTAGCCTGTTGCTCCCTTCTATTGTGCCCACATCCCCCCATATCTTGGTGTCATCAGCAAATTAGTGTGTGTAACTAATAGTGTGTGTAACTCAATTCAATAAACCCAGAAATCAAAACCAAAAAAGCGGCAGCATCCGCTGCTGTTCTGCCCCGCCTCTTTGGAGGTAAACCCCTCCCAACAGAGACCTTTAAAGGCAGTCCAACTTATTTGGCCAAACCCTGTTGCCCAAAGCATTCTACAGGTTTACTGGCCTTAAATCTAATGTCCCATCATCATGGGACCTGACAACCTTCCAGATGGCTTCAGAAAAAGATGTTTATCTGCAAAGGAGAAGAAGCCAGCACCCTTATTTTTCTTTTCCTTTCTCTGTACCCTTTCTTTTTTCTTTTCTCTCATTTTCTCTTGCATTACCCCTGTTGTTGTTTCATTCTTCATAGAAATTGTAAAATAAATACCCTGCCAGTTCTTTCAAATATTGACTGCTTTTTATTTGATATTTGTGCAATTTCCAGCATACAATTTTGACTGAGGTCTATGGGCACAACCATGAAATAAAGAATATACTTTTCCCCATCTGTCTTGGTGGTTCCATTTTTAATTAAAGTGGGGTTTTTTTGCCCTATGTGTCTTTCCAAGAGTTTTTAAAACAGAGGCTACCACAGCCAAGGGGGGCAGATCTTGAGCCTGCTAAGAGCTACAGCACTGTGGGTTGATGTTTATATCTTAATTTACCTTGATGCTCTGAACTGCAGCCCAAGATATCCTCCTGCCAGGGGAATCACCCAATTTATCATCCTTCCTTTGTTGTTTGTTGAACAGGGGACAATCCTTATCTTCCCATTTCATTGAGCCCTTTATGACACTATGGACTATGTAACTTCATCCTGCTGATACTGAGAGAGAATTATTCCTTGGTTAGGCCCAGTAGGTACAGGAGTTTAGCACCAGGTTCAAGGCAACTGAGAAACCACCTCTGCCGTGATTCTGCTGCTGTGCAGTGAGACCTCTACTATAGCCTGTCCTATATTGCCTGGGGCTTACTGAAAATGTTATCAGCTGAATGGGACACCATCAGCTATGCCTAGATTGCTGACCAATGTTTTCCCTCACATATTTTGCTGTGGCTACATTTTCAGTTTAGCATAAATCTATTCTCAGGTATTTTTAAAACTACTTCCTTATTTATTTTATAATTATGGAGACAACCATTCAGAGGCTGGTAGCAGGGCAGCTTTGCATTTAAGAAAATAACCTTTTGTATTTCTTTCCGAATAAGAAATATACTGTATCTTCTCACATACCACATGTCCTGAAACAAGACACACACCTTGTTTTGGGAAAGCAGAATGGATACAAAAGATTTTCCCAGGCATGGACAAATACTGTCTGCTGTGGCTGTGGCTGTGGCAGGGTTAACATTAGCTCTGACACTGAATGGTGAACTCTGCTCCCTCCCTTCCTGAAGCTGGCAGAGGGAGAAGCACAACAGCCAAGTTATCTTGCAACAGTGTCTGACTGTTTCCATTCTTCTATTCCAGTAAGAAAAAAATCAGCCTTCTAGACACACACCCTGATTTTGGGGCATGGGGTAGGGAGAAGGGTGTCTGATTTTGGAGAGAAAGTTGTGTGTGGTATGTGAGTAAATATGATATTTTTTATACTGAAATAATAGTGATGTGTATCTGGTTTGCTAGCAATAGACTCTGCAGTGGAATAATAACTAGATGACCTCATATGCCCTTAGAAATAGAAAATGGAATACAGATATAATAGCAGGAGCCCCTTGTTTTTGTACAAGCTAGTATTTCAGTAACAATATGCATAATTTTATCTGTGTTGCTATTACTGGAAAGATTACAAATTTCCTAACTATGTCTTTACCTGGATCCAACAGGGTCCTTGGAATATGTTCTTGCCTGGTATCTGATCCCCATTTTCCAGATACTTCTAACCAATAATAGGAATAGAGCAAGAACAGTTTACTATCACAATAGCATAACATTTTCCTCTTCCCTGGGTGCATCTACATGTACAATTAGTGTGAAGCAATAAACTCTGGAGTTTATTGGTCCAAAATTTATTGCTCTCAGGTGTGCCATTTGAAGGTGCGCCCAGGACTGCAACACGTTGAGTCAGGTCTGAGCAGCCCCTGCTAGCAGGGCCCTGGGGGGTGGGGGGAATGGGGCCCAGGACTGCTCCCCCCCACCACAGCTCAATGTGCTGTGGAGGGGCTGGCTGGGGCACAAGGGTACCCTTGTGCCCTCCCAGCTGTATCAGTGTCTACACATGCACTGCTGCAAAGTAAAAAACTTTGATGTGGAGTTAATTAGTTTACTCCAGCCTAATGGCCCTGCACGTGTAGATGCTGAGACATTTACTGCGGAACTAGTAACTCCTCAGTAAATGTCTCACGTAGGCGTGGCCCTTTCCTCTATTCCCACTCTGTTGAAGGAAAGTAATCAGATTATGATAGAGTTTCCTTATAATACTTTAATAGAGTATCTGAACTGCTGGGGAAATAATTTTTAATCAGTGCTATAACAGCACATTAACCATAGCACAGATCAGTGTTGCAGCTATAGTAGGTACTGTTGCATCTTATCCTAATTGTATTATTGTTGTTGTTTTATTTGTATTACAGCAATGTATTTGTATTACAGTAAAAACCCCAGTCATGCTCCAGTCCCCTTTATGTAAGTTGATGTAGCCCTTGTTTTGATGTCGAGAAAAACTTCTACAAGTGATTCTGTCAAACATACAAGGGAGCGGGGCAGGGAAGATAAGGGTAACAGTAAAAGCTCTTAAAATGAAGTAGGGGTTCACAGTAAGTTATCAAGAAACATTTCTAATGTCAGTATCTGTGTAATTTTATACCCAAATGCCAAAAGCCTCTTTCTCAAACTTTGCATTGCTTCTTTCAGTTTTTGTAACAGTGTGTTTTAAGTGCAGTTGGCTTCTCGCTGCCCTCTGCCAATCTATATGAGATCACAATTCCCCCTCCAACTTCAGAGGTGTCCGTAGTCATGAACACAGGTAAAGTGGGGTCTCATCACATGTGTACCTGCGCAGTTGACAAAACTTGCTTAGCTACATCAACTACAATTTGGCAATGCTTGCTTCCCTTTTCATACTTCAGTCAATGGTTTTTACAAAGTTGACATGTATGAAATGAATTTTCCACAGCTTAAAACTGAGTTTTTTGTTATTATTACAGTAGTATCTATATGTTCCAACTGAGACTGGGGTCCCATTGTGCTAGGAGCTATATACTGAGAGAGTTAGATGACTCTGTGTTCCTAGATGCTACTTTAATTTGTTTCATATGCTAGTGTGCTGACACTGGAATTTCTTTAAAGTATGCTCTCTGAACAGTCCCAAATCAGGAAACAGAAGCAAAAGCCAATGTTTCATTGATTTTGCTGGCTGCCTATTTTGTTTCTGATACTTTGTATATAAATATATCTTTTATTTCAAGCACAGTCCTCAAGGTACTCATATAGTCTATCTAGACTAGTTGCAAACAGTCATATTTTTGCATTTTGTATGCAGCACTTTCAAAATGATTCACAATATTCAGAGATTTTGGCCAAGACAACTATCCCCAGTGGATTGGACTAAGTAATGTGCTACACAGCTCAGTGCTAAATAACCCCACAACTCAATTGAAATCTCAGCTGTTCTAACAAAATACTCCGCATGCATACGGAAGCCAAGCCGTTAGACTTGCTATAAAACCTAACAGGTTTTGACCCAGGTGTTTTTTTATTGTCTTGGAAACTATAGCTTGAAGCTAAGACATTTTTAATTTAATAAAAATATTTTAAGACTTTAAATAAGAACGTTCAAATTACTTTAATCTTTTTTTCTGGTGTCATAAGGTATTAGGCGTCAACAGAAAAAATACCTTTGATCCAGTGACTAAGTGTAATACCATTCTTCTTTTGCTTTTCAGTATCCCATTTAAATCTAGAAATGCTCTAGACATTTGCAAAAACTCTCTGTAGATTTTTCAGGGCATAACCCGGTCTTATTTCTGAAAGAATATATTTACTTTTGTTTCTTATTGTGTTCCTCTTCCTAAAATGCAGCTGTTTTATCCTCATCACTAAATTGTTGATTTGTAGTTATAATTATAGGCTTTCTAATATTGTGTGTGTTAAAATATTTAATCTGAATACATGAACAAAGGTGGAACAGGAGTAAATATGGTTATTCTGGAGTTGTACTCACGCATCTTCCCTCCAAGCACTATAATATTACCATAGATTCATAGATTCATAGATGTTAGGGTTGGAAGGGACCTCAATAGATCATCGAGTCCGACCCCCTGCATAGGCAGGAAA
>NW_005842075.1:1222247-1285691 GCF_000455745.1 Alligator sinensis
TAATGTCCAGTCTAAATCTGCTCTCTGCTAGCTTGTGGCCATTATTTCTTGTAACCCCCGGGGGCGCCTTGGTGAATAAAACCTCACCAATTCCCTTCTGTGCCCCCGTGATGAACTTATAGGCAGCCACAAGGTCGCCTCTCAACCTTTTCTTGCGGAGGCTGAAAAGGTCCAGGTGCCCCAGTCTCTCCTCATAGGTCTTGGCCTGCAAGCCCTTAGCCATACGAGTGGCCCTTCTCTGGACCCTCTCCAGGTTATCCAAATCCCTCTTGAAGTGTGGCGCCCAAAACTGCATGCAGTATTCCAACTGCGGTCTGACCAGCGCCCGATACAGGGGAAGTATCACCTCCTTGGTTCTGTTCGTCATGCATCTGCTGATGCATGATAAAGTACCATTAGCTTTTCTGATGGCTTCATCACACTGCCGACTCATTGCCAGTGGCTGTGCAATGACATCAGCCTGTGCCTTCAGTACCCTCGGATGGAGCTCATCTGGGCCTGCAGACTTAAATGCATCCAGTTCCTCCAAGTGACTCTGCACCATCTCAGGGTCTACGCATGGCAGTCTGGTGCCTTGCTGCTGCCTCTCTACAATCCCAGTGAGAGCCTTGTCCTGCCCCTCTCTTAGGAACACTGAGGCAAAGAACTCATTGAGGAGTTCAGCCTTGTCCCCCCTGGTGCATAGTCAACCAATAAAAAAATAACTGGGGATGTCTGTATGGTGAAATGCTGAGACTTATTCAACTTCATTAGCAAGCTGGAGTGCCATCCAAATGCAGCCAGACTGACTGCATTTGATTCCACAGTTAGTGCAGATATCTTTGTATGACATTGTGTTGTGTCTTCTTCAATTACCCATGGAAGCACTACCCTTATGTAGCAGGCTTGCCTTTTGGAGCTTGGGTTGAGTCCCAGGCTTGAAATCTTGCTGTTTTGATTGGTGGAGTCCATCCATCAATCAGGAGGCAGCAAGAGGAGTTGTCATGCCCCTTTCCTGAGGGAAGGGGGAGAGGAATTCCCTCCTCGGACCTGATTGAAGACTGCAACACTCAGGTCCAGAAGACTTCAGGGGCGGAGCCCTGCAGCGTATAAAAGGACCTGCGTGCCCAGCACGAGGGAACACATCCAGGACAGAGAAGAGATAACAGCGGGACTTAGAAGAGCTGAGAAGAGCTGCTCAGCAGGGCAAAGCAGTAGCCCAGGAAGAGCCCCTGAAGACTTCCATCAGTGGGGAATGGTGGACCGCTCCAGCAGCTAGGCTCTCAGTGTGCAGCACGGCATCCAGACCCTGGGAGCTACGTGAGGTGGCGCAGGTCTGCAACCTCTGGCGTGCAGCCAGAGATACGGTGCACAGACCGGTGCATGGAGTAGGACCTTTGGAGCACTTGAGTGGCTCAGGTCCACAACCCCCAGAATGAGACTGGGAGATTGGTGCAGGAGGTGCTGCACAGAAGGTCCGGGAGCAGACCGAGCCTGGTGCTGCATGAGGCAGCCCAGGCCTCCGACCCATAGCAAAAGGCTGAGTCCAGAGATCCAGAAGCCCTGCATAGCGGAGCCCTGTTCCAGGGGACAGCAACCCCTGCGAAGCCCACCGCAGGTGAGAGAGCAGCTTGGCAAAGAGAATGAGGGCCACCCTCCAGGCCTGGGAGCTGTGAGTTGCACGGGAAAAAGATTCCTTCAGGGGAGGGGGAGTCCCCCCAGTTAGATAAGGGCTCCTGAAAGTGGAGGTCCCACTGGGAGGGCCCCCCTAAAGTTACCAGCTTCCTTGTAGGGCTTGGGAAAAGCCCAAGGGCATTGGGGTTTCCCCTGGGGATTACATTTATCTTTGGGGTTTTTGCGCCATAAGTGGTGTGATGTCATGCCTTATATTTTGTGAACTCATGTTTGTAAATGAGTAGATGAGTCGAGTCCTAGGGCTCTGCTGGGACCCCCTGTTGTTATTATTTCACCTGTTGTTTATTTGTATGTATTTGTAGCTTATTTACTGTTCACCCATACTTATCTATAATTTATCTGTTAGCTATCTATGTTTATTTTGGGGTTTATCTGTTTCAGATCAGATACTTACCTGTGACTTACCTGTATCTATAGCACTGGTATAAGGTTTTATGGCATTTACCCAGAGGTTATTGTTTATGTTATTTGTTTAGTTATCTTATATATAGTACATATGTTTATATCCATGTTTCTTTTCCTTGTGATAAGTTAATGTAAATAAATGTGTATATAGTTAAGTCCCCTGACTGTCCTGGCCTGGTTCTATAGGGATGGAGGGAAACTGAGTGGTCTGCAGTTCCCCACAGCACACCTGCCAGCTAACAGTTCTCCTCAATTGGAGAAGGGGAGTATATACCCGAGTTACCTGGGCTATACTTACAAGGAGGATATCCAGCAATATATGAAAGCCAATTAACACTTTCATGGGCTTCACACACATCACACAGAACTTTCTCTCTATAGTGAGAGAGTGTATATACCAGTGAGAGGTGTGGCACCTACCTTAATCTCTGTGCCATCAAGGGAGGAAAGAATGCAGGCTGGCAGTCGCTGTATCTGTAATAAAGCAACTAGACAAAGTTCCTTGCTACTATCACACTACAGCTGTTGGTAGATACAGGACAGCATAGCCAGCTTTCTGTAGCAAGCAATATTTCATGCATCCAGAAACATACGTATCATTTTAGGTCCTGGTATAAAGGCCAGTGCATTTAAAAGGAATCAATCGACTAACTTCAGTGGCTTTGATGCAGACCCTTACAACTGTCATATTTCAATGGGGAGCAGTGAGATTCTTTTACTGATATCTACCTAGTAGGTGGCAGGAACACAGGATTCCTTTGACACTAAAGCTGGTCAGAACATATTGAACATTTACAACCAAAATACCTGGTAATGTTTTTTACAGATTTTTCACCTTTTCTTCCCCAAAGCAATTCTGTTATTTCCCTGCACCATCATTAGTGCAGCAGCCCCCCCCCTCCCCTCCCCTCAATATTTTTCATATAGAACAGGTATCTGAAATTGAAGAAAGGTTAAAATATGCAGGCCAAAAAGAAAACAAAGAAACCCAATAAAGAAACCAGGAAGTCTTTGGAGGGTCAGATTAACCCTTTAGTGGGTCCTAGACAAACAAACTCATGGGCTTTGGGCCAATTGAGTCCCCCCCCTCCCAGCGCTGCTGCCAGTGGGGAGTGGGGCTTGGAGCCGCTGCTAGGAAGCAGGTATTGTGGCAGCAAGGCTGGCAGAGGGGAAGGGAAGGGAAGGGAAGGGAAGGGAAGGGAGGTGGAAAGGGCCATTTGCACCGCTGCCACGGAGGGGAAGGATTGGGCCTCCCTGCAATTCAGGACCCTAGGCATGTGTCTAGTTTGCCTACGTGTTAATCTGGCCCTGAGTCTTTGCAAGTCTATGGAGTTGGTTGAGACAAAACTGTATAACAACTGGAGTTATATTTGAAATATTTGCTCCTTATTTCAAAACTAACCCCCTCCTTCACGGAAATACTGTTTAAACTAATTTTTCTGTGCACAGAACACAGCTTTCTTTCTATGCCTTCTTTCCCAATATTTTTCTATCAAAATTTGTATAATGAATTATTAAAATGATTGCTGACATTTTTGTTGTGCGCTGAAAATTGATGGCTTCAGTAAATGAAAATTTGCTAGCAGCTACTTCAGTATATTTTTCAATAATGTATTTGATAGTATTGTTCTCCATAAATTTTGAATATTTTGAAGTGAAAATAAATTCAACGTTTTTTAACAGAGCTGACCTGAGCAGTGTGCGGGGTCTGGAGCAAATCAGCTCATGTGGGGCCTCGCCCCTGCCCTGATCCCACGCGCCCTGGATGCAAAGAAGTCACTGCTGCCATTGCGGGGGGCAGGGAAGTAAGCAGCGGGACATGAAGCCAACAGCGGTGGCACAGAGTCACCATGGCCACTCCGCCCAGCTCCACGAGGCTCCCCAAAGCACAGGGCCCAGGGCAGTCGCCCTGTTTCGGCCCTCCCCCCGCCCGCCCCCCGCCGGCCCTGTTTTTTAAGTTACTTTTGGATTTTTCTAGCAGTTGCACTAGAATCCCAGATGATACCAAGTTTTATGCTAGCCTCTGAAGTTTGCACTTCATTAGAGGGCAAATACTGCTGCCCATGTAACTTACCTCAAAAGCACTGGTTATTCATTAAAAAAAATCAGATTACTACAGAATTTTCAAAATGAACAGCAAATAAGTGAATTAACTAATTTGCATTGGGCTTGTGCTCTTATAATTATACAACAGTGATTCCTGATAGACAATATTCCTTTTTTAGCAGGCTGTAGTATACCTTCTAAATTATCCTCTTGTGTGTATTGGTGAAAAACTTCTTTCAGAGAAGTGAACAGAGATGTAATCTGCTGTTCTCTGGAGGCATGTGGGTTTCACAAAACCAGTTTCTGGTTACACAGGCCAATCCAATCTAAGAGGATGATTCCCTTTACAACTCCACAGGAAAACTTATGACCTAAATATTCTGTTTTGCCTACATGTAAAGAACTCCTAGTGATTTTAATGGTAAGTAGCACTGGGAACAGTGTACCCTGGAAACAGACATGTAAGGGATTTTTCAGCATAGAGGCTCCTGTTGTGAAAAACCTGTCAGTACTACTTAAATTCATCCCTATTTAATAAAGCACTTACGCACATACTTACATCCCGTAGAATATAGAGAGGGCAGCAAAGGTTCACTGTGTAGAGTTTAATGGAAAATTTTGCCTGTAATGTAGCTCTGATAAGGAGACTAGGCTAGTTTTGCAGGGCAGGCTCTGATGTATTCTTCCTGAACTCATTTCTCATTCTGTTTCTATGCCTAATTGATCAAAATGTATCTTCTGTTTCTTAGGAGAGCAGTCCTCTCGGGAAGAATAACACCCAACAACATGATGAATCTTCTTCACACCTGGGCAATAAATATGTATGTTTGCTGTTTTAATTAATATGTGTAATTAGTATGGTTCTATTTAGCTAAAACAAAAAAAGAAAAAGAAAAAAATGAAGAGAAGGACCATAAACAGAAAAAAGGATCTAAGCTGGTAAGAACCTTGAGGCCATCTTGCTTAAAGAAACTCAGCTGCTAGAATCACAAAGGAGCTAAGGCTACTGAAGTCAGTGAGCATGGAAGAAGTAATTGCTATCTGACATAATCAGAACTAAAGTGTGCATTTTCTAGCTTTGGCTAAATATTTCCTGTTCAGTAGGGCTTTAGTTTAGTGAGCTAAAACCAGAGCCAGACTTAGCGGGGTGGACAACATGGGTGACTGCCTAGGGCACCATGATCAGTGGGGCACCACATGCACATACAATTGAGCAGCCTGTGCTCACAGCAGGACTCTCGACATGCCCCACTCCAGCCAATCTCTGCCCCAGGTAGAAGAAGTGCCCAGCCCAGCCTGCCCCCCATGGTGGCCCCACCTTCAGTTGCTGACCACCTGCCTGCTGGCACAGCATACAGTTCTGCCTCCTTGCTGGCCCTGCCTACCTGCCTCTGCCTGTAGAAGCACCACTGATTTGGGGTGGACATAGGGAGAGGGGTGCTAAAATACAAGTTTGCCCAAAGCACCATTTTCCCTAAGGTTGGCTCTGGCCAAAACTAAATAATTTTACAATTCATAAACAAGAGGACTGGAGGGATATAGTGGTACTAAGCACCTTTAATTCCCACTGGCTTCACAGGAACTTATTTATGCTCCAGATCTCTGTCAATCAGGCCACTTTCCTTACGTGTCCAGAATGCGACTTATGTAAAGTGCTTGATTACAGATGTGAAACATTTGAAAATGTTGCCCCAAATTTTAAATATCAGAGAGCAGGAATCCTTAGAAAACCTATCAAAGTCAAAGTCATCATTTGAAAAATAGGTTCTGCGTTTTCTTTGGAGTCTGAAGGCGTTTCAAGCAGTAATGTTTTAAAAATCTCTTTCCAGGGTTCGAATTACAGGGGAGCCACCACCTCCCCGCTCCCTTCCTCATTCTCCCCCACTCTGCTGCTGAATTCAGCAGCAGAGTAAAAGAGGAGATGAGTAGCAGTGGTGCTTAGCTTCTGTTTTCCCTTGGCTCTGGAGCCCAGGGTCCGAATGCTGCTTCTACTGCTCATCCCTTCTTTTTTCCTGCTGCTGAATTTAGTGGGGAGGAAGGGAGAAGGCCAACCACTGTCTGGGCTCTGGAGCTCTGTGAAAACAGGAGCTTCAGCCCAAACCTTGCAATGGTCAGCTGGCGAGCTCAGAGAGCTCACTGTGCATGGCCACACAGCTGAAGGGGAGGTGGGGGGTGAAGAGGTGGCAACCATGTTGCCACAGTCCCCTTGAATCTGTCCCTGCACCTCAGCTCCTCTTTTCACAGTAAGCCTTTGGCATTGGGGATGTTTTGGTTTATTTTTATGACCAGCTGGATAACCTGTGCATCAGCTTTCCAAGTATGTGATTTCAAGTATGAAATTATTTCCCATAGAGTCTCCTTTCTCAGCATGCACATTCAAACTGCAGAGGGGACCTGTAAGGGACATGTTTATCCTACTAAGAATCCCTCTTCAGAAGTCCAACAGGATCGTGCCCCTAGGGGCAGCTGTGGTGCCCTCTACTGGCCACACAACTCTTGCCCCATCCAGTTCCCTGGGTATCTTGTCTTTTCATTTGCCTGCAATGCCTTGATGTAAATTTGTTGATTTGCAAAACAGGAGGTTGCCTTTGGATCCCAGAGAGAGCCCTCACCTGCCTTTTGACCAGCAGGTCTGTCTCTGACCCCGCTGATCCCAACCTTGACCCTTAAGTGCTAAGTGGCCCTCCTGGCCCATCTGTGCCCCAGGGCACCTGTTGCCTTAAGGGCTATTTGTGCCCTTCTCCACTCCTACAGTCATAGGCATGCCTTGCACATGTTAACAGTGAATTGCTCCAGTTGGCATCTTGTCCCAATACAATGTCAGACCTCCTCAGGCCCCCACACCCTTGTCTGGGCCTTGGCTGTCCTAGCTTCTGCCTCGTTCCTCTAGCTGGACTCCTTTTAGTCTAGGCCCACTGCACTGGGTCTTGGGCACTGGACCTCTGGCCCCAGTTGCCTTGTGCCCAGGTAAGACTTCAGCCTTTCTCTAGGTTTTAACACCCTTTGGTTTAGGCCTGCTCTGCATCCTGAGCCCCAGCCCCTAGCAGGGCTTAAAGCACCACTGTGCTTCTGGCACCCCACTGTGGCCTCCTCATTCACCCCTTATAGCCACTCTCAGTCCACTGTTTTAAACCTTACACCAAAATACAGGCCCAGTGACTACAACAAACCACCCCCACACTAGGTCATATTCCCCTGCAAGCTATAAGCTTCTTATTTGCAGTCCCCAGGGCAGCTCAGGTATCAGCCAGTCACTCTCCTGCAGACATTCTGCTCAGGAGCTCCTCTCCCTGCTGCCTACAGGGCCAGACTGACTGCTTGATCTCAGGCACTGGCTTTATGTGCCTCCTAAATCCTGCCCCTTCCTGTCAAGTGACTTTCCAATCACCCATAGGGGTATCCACCCTGGATCTGATGGACCAGTTTCCTTTCCCTGCTGGGGCCCAGCTCAGCTGCCTGCAGCACTCCTTTTAAAGTAACAGGGGACCTCTGGCTCCCTGTTACAAGAAGGTGCCAATTTAGTCATTACAGCTCAATTTATTAACCTTAATTTTTGAAAAAGGAGGCACTTAGGGTATCTGTTTCTTTGTAACTGTGTGTATCCCTACTTGCTTATTAAGGCACAGAGCTATGTAAACAGCTGTCTCAAAGGGGGTCAAAAAGATTAGAATATAAATTAGACTTATTTTTGCCTTCTGGGAAATCCTTTGATAACAGGGGCCTTGAAGGAAGAAAACCATGCAGGTCCAGTGTTAGTGGTTTCTAATGGGGTCACACAGTGGGAAAGGCAGCTGTCTAGTGCTCACCATTATGTAGCCCCTCCCCTCCCACTAGCACAATGTATGCACTATGCTCTGAATGCACAGTCAGCTGGAAAATGAGAATTGTCATTGCTTAGCTGCTCTGCCCAACATGTTTCACCCTGTGTGGCATAACTTACAGTACCATATCCATGTAAATTAGTGCTGCTCTTAGTGTTGCTAACTGTCCCTCAGTGGATTTGAAATTCCATGTGGGAGGGGGCATGCCTGTGTAAAAGTCAGGTGCCAGCCAAGAGCAGAACAGCATGGTTGTGTTGTTAGTCATAAAGATATTTGAGGAATTCAAACTAGCACTTTTAAGTAGGAAGGAGACATGTCAATTTTAGGGATTTGGGGATGGAGGGAAGTAGCAAAGACGTGCAACAGAAAGCTGTTGGTTGTTCTGGAGGGAAATACTGATGGTTCAAGTCATTTTCTTAGTAAATGCACCAGTGGGAGCTGATCTTTTTGGCAGGCATGCCACGGATTAGCTCTACAACCTCCCCAACTGCCACACTCATCCTCTTCTGTCTTCTGCTTCCTGCTGCTGAACTGCCTGTCCCCCCTGGGTCTGTCATATGCCACACACAGAGGCCTCCTGTGCTACTTTTGGCAGTCTTGCCACAAGTTAGGCACTCCCGAAATGCACCATGCCATTTAATGTTAGACTGCCTTAAATAGAAGTGCTAATGCTTTTACTGGAGGCAACAATGGCCGGCAAGTCTATATCACTGGAAAGAAGCATGGTTTCTGTGAATCGATTTTCACAGGAGTGATATATTAATTATTTGGTAAAAGGAACGTTAATATTTTTCAGAGGATTTTAAAAAGCATTTGTACTAAACATGGTACTTGATTACTAGTTCCACATAGAAAAAAATGGTAACCTTTTCTTTCTATAATTAATGTATATGTAGCACAAACATATTTTACATTGGCACTGCACCTTTCACCACAAGGTGCTTGAGAAATCCTGAGCCTAATCGTCTCACTGTGCCCATGTGAATGGTCCATTAGAGCTCCAAATCATACATCTCTCAAACTGATTGCAGGATTAGGATTCAGAGACCTACAGCAGCAGTGAAATGCTGTCATTTCTGGGGTTCAGGTCAGCAGCTGACTAATAGGCAGAATGCTGAAGAACATAAGGGCAAATGGGAATGATCAGTATAGATGCACAAACACATTTTATAAATACTTTTCTCATATGCGATATAAAATTCTAGAGAATACAGCATTCAGAGACTACTAAGGAAGGATACCAAAGCCAGCACAGAGATCTGGATAGCAAGCAGAAAAAAACTACAGTAAATGCCCTTTAAAGTAAAAATAGGAAGACTGGGTAGATTTACATGAAATCTACTCAGATCAAACTAATTGCAAAGGTTTTCTTACCTAAGAAATAGCTATTATTTATATATAAATGCACATATATATAGTCCACACACACACATATGTGAAGGATAGCACACTATTTCTAGGAACACATTTATGAATGTTCCTCTGGGGTGGGAAGACAAGGAGTAGGCACTCCATTCCTCTTGAAGCCAAAGGGAGTTGAGTGTACTTGAGACTTAAGTACTGTATACTTCTGAATTACATGGTGAAGAATGTACATAAGACCTAAACCTGCTTGTATTAAAGGGACAAAGCTCCCACTGTATTTTATGAGTGAAGAAGTCCCTCGTAATGGAGTCACTTCACATTTTTACCATGCATTATGACAGGGGTGGTCAACCTGTGGCACATATGCCACAAGTGGCATCAACAGCCCCTGTGTGTGATTTCTAGCAGATGAGGAAGGGGACAAGAAGCAGAATGGTAGGTAAGGCAGGGGGCAGAAAGCAGAGAAATGGTTTGGGAAGGAGAAGAAGATGGGGATCAGAGTGGCACTTGGAGAGTGGGGTGCAAGGTTTATCTTGTAGCACACCTACCAAAAAGTTTGGCCCCCACAGCATTGTAACTTTTCCACACATTGGACAAACTAGAGTAAAATTAGTCCCAGTTCTTCATTCTAACATTTCTTTAAAAAGCAAAAAGTAAACTCATAAGTTCAGTCTTTGTAAGGGGAGATGGGAAGATTTAACTCTTCTGCAGAGCCTGGGATGCAGCCTAGTACTTAGCTAAATTCTACCAATTTGCCCCTAATTACAGAAATAATTCAAGTTTTGTTTCGTGAATATACCTGTTCAGAGATGTGAAGAACTTGATGGGTTATCTACACCTTGCTTATAAATTGTGGCATTGATCGATACCACTCTTGGAGAGAAAACATTCAGAACCCCTAAAGCTAACAGCAACTGAAAATAAATACTTGCCCTATAATTTGAATATTGTGCATTTCATTTTGACACAATAGAATCAATTTTGTTTCTCTTCCAAGTAGTTGACATAAAACGGACTTCATTGGGATGATAATCTTGAGGTTTTGCTGTCATTTCAGGTCTAAAGCTATCTGGTTTACTGCATAAGTTGCAGTTCCCACTGGAAGCAAATGGACCAACTGCAGCTTCTAAGACAGGAAGGACAATTATGTTCTTTGTTTTTTTGGCTAGCTCTTAATTTCTGTGCTTTAAAATGTTTCTTGTTTTCTTTTGGAAAGACTCGTGTTTTTTTTAATGGTCTCATAACTGGTGTACCATGTATATTTATTATTTCTACTTATATTAAACAGGAAAAAAGTGATAATGAAAAAAATCATGTATAAATGAGAAGTGACTAATAATGATGCCTTGTACATAGAAATGTTTTCTTTTGGGACAGGAAGGAAAGGGTTACTGTATTTTTTTGAACTTTCAGTAAATAATTTTCTTAAATCATATGTAACAGATTGCAAACTTGGAGCCTGGTCCTTTAGACCAGGGTTGGCAACATTTTTGGGCAGAGTACCAAAAACACCCACAACCTTGATTTGCAAGATGTTGGCGTGCGAGGAGCGGACAGCGGGGGAGCCATGAGGGGCCCCATCCTTGTTGTGGCAGCACAGCCCCAGCCCCTTCCCTGACATCCACCCCAAGGCATGCATGCCAAGCAAATTGCTTTTGCATGCCAAGCTCTTGCAGCCATGCTGGGGGTTGCCTACCCCTGCTTTAGACACTACCAAAACAAAATTTTAACTGCAAATAATTCCATTGACTTTTTTGGGACTTCTCATAACAACAAGCACTTCACTTGGTCACAGATGTTTGCAGGATGAGACTTTTTGAGATAATCCCTAAGTGACAGTCATTTGGGGTTTTTTTCTATGAAGGGAGAAAATTTCTAATTATGTTCTACATTGGAAATCTCTACTGTATATTGCTGCATATGGTGCTTAAAATGCAAATGACCACAAACAATATAATAGTTTATGTTTAGGTGCTTCTTAGGTAGTCACTTCATTATAAGTATTCTTAATATGTCTCCTTATATTAATCTGCAGTACATAGTGAAGATCCAAAAGCTGCTTATGATACTATCCGCTGCATTTATCAAAGGGATAACAACAGTGTGGCTGGGCCTTGTTTCCCAAATCTTGCGTATTTCATGAGAGTCCTGTTCATTATTTATCAGTACTAAAAATGTAATGATTCATTATTGTGCGAGTCTTAAAGTACACATTAAACATCTGAAAAGTGCTGCTATCTGCATATGTGCAGCTTTTCTAAAAATTAAAACATTTAGGAATTGCAGTCTTTTGATCAATCTGTGCCATTTTAACTACTGATTCGTAGTATACATAGACATCCCATTGTTGTTCAAATAGGAATACGAGACAGTTAATTGTCTAAACACAGAAATTATTGAATTCTAATCCTGTTTCCGATCTACTACCTCGGTGTCTTTGGCAAGGGACTTAACTTCTCTTTCCACTTTGCCTCTCTCTAAAGAGGAGGTGGTAATACTTATCCACCAGTCTCACAAGGGTGCTGAAAGATTCATTAGTTTGTGTTTGTTCAGTATTTTGGAGATGAAAAGTGCTCTTTGAGTGCTAGGTGTTATCATGGCTCATTTTCATTTTGATGGGTCAATGCCCTATTTTAGGAAAACTTTCTGATGAAGCAATGTGAAAAGTGGGGCCCAGTGAGTATGCTGCAGGCTGTAGCTGAACTTTTATACTTAGATAAAGCATTCTTTGTGTTGGATCATGATTGGCTCTGGCCAGATTGGTTGAACAGAGGAGGCCTGGGCTTTCAAAAGGTGAGGCCATTTAATATGCACAGCTTAAGAGTTTATACAATAAAGTATACCCACTTCAGCTTGATTGATGAATCCTGCTGACAAAGGAATCTATGCTTGTCATATATAATAAGTTTTTTGTAGCACACTGCACCCTCTTGACAGGCCAGTTTAAAAGAAACATGAGCATAGTAAATGAATATCTGTGTTTATGAAAGGTATATTCAGAAAATGTCACGAAGTATCAAGATAATGTTAATCTTCTAATAAAATTTTGATCTTGTATAAAATCCTTTCCTGTTTCTCACTTTCTGTAAATACAGTGTGTAATCTGCACCAAATATATACATTGGCCCTGATCCTGCATTCATCTTGCACACTAAAGAGGTCAGCATGCTCTGTTACAGTCAAGCCTGTTTCCAAACATTATTCTATTTCTATAGCAAGGCATTCTGGGTTTTGCAACTTCTGAGGACACCAGGGAGTTTGGGGCCTTGCAGAAAGGCAAAACCAGGATTATATAAAGTTCTCCTTTTCACCAGAGGAGACAATGGGAAAGGAGCAAAAATTGCTCTAACTCTTAGTCTTGATAGAAGATAAGCAACCTATCTGAAGGAGGCTGGGTTAGTTTCTCCACAGAGTAAGTGTTTGTGGTGCCAAGAAAACATTTTTGGTGAGAGAAGAAAAGTGATCGTATCTGACAACTGTTTAATTTTCAAGGACTACACATTTTATAGAAGAGCTAGGGTATGAATTTATCTGCCAAACCTAAAGACTAGCAGAGGCTACTAGTGTTGAGAAGAGTGACCCAAGTGAAGAGATTAGAAGGTTTTAGATTTTTGTTAAGCCAGAAAAGGATTTTTTTTTGGTTTAACTAGAAAACAAAGTACCTACCAGGGAGGGACAGAGGTGCTCGGTTTGGCTGAAAATTGAACTGTGGTTAAATATACAAACCGTTCAGGTGATAGCTGAATGTGGAAGAAATGCAAAATCAATTGATACGTGTCGCACTTATCAGATTCAGTGGGCCTAGTTTGATACAGGTCTGAAAAAGGCTTTCAGTTACAAGCATGGCTAAGAGAAATGAAACAAAACAAAACAATCTGGTCCTCTAAGATCTATGATTTATCTATATAAGGTCACTCAGGGAAATGAATCCAAATTAACTGAAGGTGTAAATTTAAAGTGGGTTAGTTAAACTGTGTTAAACTGCCACCTGAGCACCGTAATTAAGAATTAAAGTACCCTTAATTCTGGTTAGTTTAATTTACTTTAAAAGAGAAGTAAGCTAAACTGAATGAAAGTTGTTTTGTTACAGTTCCCACAATGGGGTTTAATAAATTGAATTAATCAATTTTAAAAGTTAATTCAGATGATTAATTTTCCTAAGATGTCCAGTGTAAGCAAGCCTCTAGACCAACAGTATAATTTCAGCCTGCATTCTTTCTGTATTTCAGTCTGCATTCTTTCTGTATGACAACATGAACAGAAACCCACTTTTTCATCAATCTAAGCACAACCAAGCTAATGAATGTGCATTTGTTCAAGAAGTGGTTGGCTGATGAATAATTCCTGATTAGCAAATTCTGAGTTGTATTGTGAGTCCATATTACGAAAGTGCTAAGAAGTCAGATTTGTCAGGTGAAAAGAATTCTCTGTTTCTGTATTAGGCAGCACTCAGTTCACTCTGAGCCAACTTGGGCTTCTGGAGAAATCTGTTTCATATCAGGCCTGCTTGGACTTAATACTATTAATATGCTAAGTGTAATGCATAGCATTAAATTATATTTTTAGTCTCTTTCTACTAGCATGAGGCCTACGCTTCAAATATGATGGAGGGTGGGGAGGTGTTGAGGATCTTGGATGTTTTTGAAACTGTGTTGAAGATCTAAGTTTGAAGAGAAGGGGACTTGATGGTAGGCATCTATTACAGACCACCACACCAGGAGGAGGAGCTGGATCTGGAATTTTCCAGAGAACTGATGGCTGCACATTCAAGGTACATGGTTGTCATGGGTGACCTCAATTACCCTGACATCTGCTGGGACAAGCACTTAACCAGATCTGACCAATCATATAGGTTTTTGACCTGTGTGGAAGAACTTTATGTAGAACAGGAGATGAATGGGTTGACCAGGGGGAAGGCTTTGTTGGATTTGGTTCTAGCCAAAGGGGATTACCTGGTGGGAGATCTAAGGATTGAGGGTAATCTGGGAGATAGTGATCTTGAGTTGTTAGACTTCACTATCTGTCATAGGGCAGGGAAGTCAGCCAGTAGGGCAGAGGTGCTTAATTTCAGGAAAGCTGACTTCAATGAGCATAGGAAAATAGTGGGAGAGACCCTTGGGAAGAGGGACTGGAGGGCAGGGAGTTCAGGAAGGATGGTGGTCCCTCAAAGGAACAATCCTCAGAGTGCAGAAAAGGTCCATTCCTGTCTGCAGGAAAGGTGGTAAAGGGGCCAGGAAGCCCTCTTTGCTTACCAGAGGAGTCAAGGAGTGATTATAAAAGAAAAAGGAGGCTTGTGGACAGTGGAAACAAGAGGTAGCCACCAAGGAGGAATACACAAGTATAGCCTGTATTTGTAAGGAAAGGATAAAGAGGGCAAGAAAGGCAACTGAGATCAGGTTGGTGACTGAAATCAAGGACAATAGGAAGTCTTTCTTTAGGTATATAGGGAGCAGGAGGAAGACCAAGGGAAATGTGGGGCCCTTGCAGAATGGGACCAGACAGCTGATAACAGACAGTCAGGAGAAAGCTGAACACGTGAATGAATACATCAGTGTTCCTGGCATACAAATGGTGATTGCCTGCCTGGTTGGATACAGGATGTATGTGGGGGGAGGGGATGAGGGGGCCGGAGCCATTGCCAACCAAAGGTCACAGTTGAACTGGTGAGGGAGCACTTAGAGTGGCTGAATGTCTTCAAGTCAGCAGGACCAGATGGACTACACCTGAGAGTGCTGAGGGAGTTGGCTGGAGTCATTGTGGGACCATTGGTGAAGATATTTGAAGACTCATGCTGCTCAGGAAAGGTCCCAGAAGCTGGGAAAAGGGCCAGTGTGGTGCCACTCTTTAAGAAGGTGGAGGAAGGAAGATCTGGGAAACTATAGGACTGGTCAGTTTGACCTCGATACTAGGTAAAAATTATCAATTTTGGAAAAAATTATCAAGAAGTCCATTTGTGAGAGACTGGCAGAAGGCATGATCCTGAGGGATAGTCAACATGGTTTTCTTGTGGGCAGGTCATGCCTGACCAACCTTGTCTCCTCTATGATCAAGTAATGAACTGCCTTGATGTGGGAGACATGGTTGATGTCATATACTTGGATTTTAAAAAGGCCTTTGATATGGTCTCCCATGACACTCTTATAAAAAAACTGGGGGATGGTGACCTGGCAGAGTCCAGAGTTAAGTAAGCTGGAAACTGGCTAAGGGGTTGAACCCAGAGTGTGTTAGTGGATGGGTCTGTATTGTCTTGGAGGGAGGTGGCTGGTGGTGTACCACAGGGTTCAGTTCTTGGCCCCATGCTGTTCAACATTTTTATCAGTGATTTAGATGAGTATGCGGAGAGCACATTGGCCAAGTTTCTGGATGATACTAACTTATGGGGAAAAGCAGTCATGCTAGGGGACAGGATGTGGACCCAACCAGATCTGGACAAACTGAAAACGTGGGTGGAGTGGAACTGGATGCAGTTTGTAGCCAGGTGGGGCTCCTCCTGCAGTCGAAACTTGCTCATTTGGGGCAGCAGGTAGGGAAGCCGTAGGGGTGGCGGGGGGGGGGGGTGTATTTGCAGCTGGGCAGAAGCGTGAGTGCAGCATGGAGCCTGTGGCCAGAAGGGCAGTGGGAGTGCGGAACTCAGATGGGAAGGGTGTGGGTGTAGGTGTGAAGGTGGGGGGTGTAGGGACCCCTACACACATTCCCCCCATGGCGTGCATCCTCAGCTGCCAGCAGCAAGAGAAGGCGGGGAGGTCAGGGTGCTCGTACCCAGCACAGGCACCCAGTGGTGTGTGGCTCCAGCTAGCGCTGTGCAGGGGGAGGGAGTGAAGCCCTATCACTGGGGCTCTGTGCTGCATGCCTCCAGCTCCAGCACTTGCAGTGGAGGAAGCCCCACATTGGAGCCTGCTGCCTCCCCTGCTCCCTGCTGTGCAGGTCCTTGCACTCTGTTGGAGTGGAGGGAACCCCACCCCCTGCTTCCCCGTGGAGTCCAGCACAGGGCTTCCCTGCTGCTAGTGTAGAGCTGCAGGTGTGCAGTGTGGAGTCCCTGCAATAGAAGTGGCCAGGCAGGCTGAGCATGGGTGCACTCCTCACCCCCAGAGCAGCGCTGACCACCTCTATCATGGGGACTCCACCCCATGTGCCTGCAGCTCTGCACTCACAGTGGGGAAGCTCTGCACTGGACTCTGCGGGGAAGCAGGGGGCAGAGTTCCCTTCACTCCAGCAGGGTGTGGGAACCTGCACAGCAGGGAGCAGGGGAGGCAGCAGGCTCCAGTGCAGGGCTTCTCCCACTGTGAGTGCTGGAGCTGCAGGTGCATAGTGTGGGGCCCCGGCAATAGGGCAGGCTCTGCTCCCTCCCCGCATGCAGCACTGGCCAGAGCTGCGCCTGCGCTGGGCATGAGTGCCCTGACCTCCTTACAAGCCCCATCAATATATACATACACTCCAACATACCCTATGCCCTCCTATACAGCCACACCCTCTCGCAACCCCCCACACTCTTCCACACCCCACCATACACATACACACACACAATATAAAAGTGTGACACTTTATTTTTGCATTCTTATGCAATCCCTTCTATATACAGTACACAATCACAAGTCATGACAATTTTTTTTTGTAATAAAATTAAAATATATTATGGTAGGTGTTTGACTTCTAGTGTATGATTTGGTTTTTTTCTGGTTCTAAGATGGCAACCCCCCCCCTCCCAAAAGGAGTATTGGGGGGGGCAGCAAGGGGACTTCTGGTGGCAAAGGTCAAGGGTTAGGGGGCAGGACTTCCAGTCCCAAAGTGGCGACTGGGGGCAGGGCAACTGTCAAGGGGTGGGGCTACCTATGTGGCCCCTGACAGCTCACCAAAACTTGTTAAGTGGCCCTCCACCCAAAATAATTACCTGCTCCTGCCCTATTACATCGAGTACCACCTGAAAGGTACATCAATAATTGGCATAGGTTGTAATTGGGCCTTTTGGCACTCTGAGCACACCACCCCCATGTGGGCTATATCTTCATGTACCTTAGGCCTAAAAAACCCAGCGGGTAATTCTAGCAATGGTTTTATCACAACCTAAATGTCCCCCTGTAGGCGTAGTATGAGCTAAGTGCCATTTGATATGCCTAAACATTTTAGGTACCACTAATCGGGACATTTTAAACTGAGACCCTGTTTATCCCTTTACCTGGTAGAGCAAATCCTTCCTTACCTCATAGCAGCGGTCTTGCTCCCTGACTGCTCTGGATGTCTCCGCTTGTGGCGATACTTTATCCTGAATTGCCTGTAATTCTTCATCTCCTTCTTGGGCCTCTCTAAATTTGGCTGCAGTAACGATGTCTTCTAATTCAATCTGCTCATCCTCTGTGTAGCTTGCCTCCTCCTCTGACTCTCCCAGCCAGCCCTCTTCATTTTGTATCTGCCTGTATCCCACTTCAGCTTCTTTAACCCTGTCCAGGACTTTATATAGGTGTGGCCAATCCCTTCCTATTATCATTTTGCAGGCCAGCTTTTGTGCTACCCCTACCCTGAGTTTTCCTTGGAATTCCATGATTTTTATGGGGATGAAACTTCTCTTGTATCGTATTGCCTGTCCATGACTACACATCATTTTTACTGGTGTGGCTGTACAGAGTTCTTGTTGTGGCATCAGGTCTACTCGGATCAGCGATTGTGAGCATCCCAAGTCCAGCAATGCCTTTAGTGGTCAGCCTCCTACCCATATTGTTATGACTGGGTAGCTCCATCCCATATTCTCTCCCCCATGTCCATAACTACAGTCCATGCCCCAAATTTTTCCGTGGGCCTTTGGTTCTCATGAGGTATGCAAAGTATGTTGTTAGCTCTCCACCCATAGGTGACGCATAGAGGGGGTACAGGGAAGCATGTGCCCCCCCAAAAAAATTGGCCACTGCTGCAGCAGCTGCCACCAGCTTCTGCAGGTGGTTACTGCCCCCACAACCCCTTTGCTGTTGATATGGCCACTGACAGCTGTGGGCAGTCCCTGCTTGCCACTGCCGACAGCATGAACAATGGCTGCGGGTGGTCCCCGCTCATCACTTGCTGTCACTGAGAGTGTGGACAGTGGCTGCAGGTGGTCCGTGCTTGCCGCTTGCTGCCAGGGTGCCCCCCAAGTTGTGGGAGGCACCAGTCATTTATGTCTCCACCTATCTCCTCCAATATTGGAACAGCCTCTCAATACATGTCCTCCTTTCCCATACCTGTAACAGGGTATGTCACTAGGTCCACTTTTGTTCAGTCCCTGTCTTTTATCTTCTCACATATTATTACCCTTAGGGCTGGAAGGCGTTCTCTCAGTTATACTTGTCTTCTGAAACCGCTAAGGCTTCTACAATTCTTGGGTCCTCCTCATAGTTTTGCTGTAGATGTAACCTGACCCAACACTGCAGGTCCTCTTCTAAATCACTCAGGAATTGTTCCAAGAGAGTTTGATCAGCTAGACCCTCTTATCAAATAATGAAGGCTAGAGCCATTTGTTCAATAAATCCCTCAATAGCTGCATTAATATATGAGGCTGGCGATCTTCCTTATTCTTTCTGGCTCAAAATTAATGGCAATAATGCTCTGGGGTAATTTCTAAATGATACAAAATGGCTGACTTCACTTTCCCATAATCCTGGGTGTCTTCCTTCGATAATGCTCTATAAGCTGCTTGAGCTTTGCCAATCAGCAGGGCTCCCAACTGAGTGGCCCAATAGGTGCAATTCAGTCTTACCTGCATTGCTGTTCTTTCAAAAGCCTTAATATAAGCTTCAGTGGCATCATCTTGGGTCATTTTAGGCATCTTAAAATAAGACAAGTTGTGCTGATCTCAGCCTTGGGTTTTATTGGCAGATTCCTAGCCAATACACCACTGTAGCCCTTTGGGGGAGGGGAGAGTGTGGCCCCTTCTTCACTCACCTGCTATGACTTGATTACCATAAAGAGAATGAAAACAAAGGAGGCTCCAAAATTATGTGTTCTCCCACCTTTCAAACAAATGTCCTTTATGGGCATATTCCTTGAGGCTCCACCTCCCCTACACCTCTTCCACAATCCAACCTTGTTGTTACATAAATGGTGACTTCCAGCTTTAGGATCTAGATAACAACTCCCCTACTCAAGCGTATATCCTCCCCCCCCCCCTTTTAGTCCCCCTTTAAGGATGTTGAGCATAAAGTAAGTATGGTACTGGGAATGTCCCGTGGTACTCTTTCACTCATGACTCCAGACAGTTTTCTACTCATAAATAATAAGGGGGATCATAGCTTTGCCTCAGTTTTAAGTATATAAGTGAACTTGCAACAACAACAAAAAGCAAGAAAGTATTTCCATGGCCATGCAGTGCTCCATGTCTGGCACCCTGCGAGGATTCACTCACATGACTGGTACCACAGCTGTCTCCCAATCCACAGTTCCGCTGTCAACAAGGACAAAACACTTCTTGGCTCACTCCCTTAAGGACAAAGGCTCCTCTGAGTCTTTTTTGATGAGTCCCTCTTGCAGGTGAACTTCAAAGTCTATCTTCCTTGGTTCACTATAGCTCAGTTTCCCTCTGACTCTCTTATCAGGCTCAACAGCACAGGTTCAAGGCTGGGTCAGAGCACGGGGGCTCTCCTGGCTGCTGCCATCCTGCTCTGCCTCTCAGTGGTCTCCTGCTGCCTCAAACACCCAGCTATCCTCCATCTCCAGGCATTGCCTATACACATCACCCTCTGCATGTCCTTCAATATGCAGGGAGTATGAGCTTTTGAATCAATGTAGGGGGTGCTCCAGAAACTCTGGTCCAGACCCTACCAGTAAGGTAAACTCATCAGTAGCCCTATCTGGGCTACTTTTCCTTTGGGTTTGGGGGTGGTTTGAGTGGAGTCCACCACGTTCCCCCACCGGGAGTGGCATTAGTCCCCCAGTTTGGCAACACAGTTCAATAAGGATAAATGCAGAGTGATTCATCTGGGGAGAAGTAACCAATGACATGAATATAAGTTAGGAGGAGATGTTTGGGCCAGCACAATGGCTGAAAGGGACCTCAGGGTTATGACTGATCACAGGATGAACCTGAGCCTCCAGTGTGACGCTGTAGTCAAGAGAGCTAATAGCATACTGGGATGCATTAACTCAGGGGGTTTCAACTAGGGGTACTTTGGAAGGCCCCAGGGGGTACGTGGCAGCAGTGTGGAGAAGCTGCTGGCACTTCTGGTTTCGCCATCGGCACTTCTGGTTTCGCTGTTGCAAGCCATGCCCCCCCTCCCCCCACTCATCAGCCAGCCATTGGAGGACTCCCCACTTCTCGACCGGCCTCCAGGGGTACCCTGACCAAAAAAAGGTTGAAAACCCCTGCATTACCTGATGTGTCATGAGCAGGGCTAAGAAAGTGATACTTCCTCTCTACTCGGTGTTGGTGAGACCCCAGCTGGAGTACTATGTCCAGTTCTGGGCTCTGCACTTCAAAAAAGATGTGGAGAATCTTGAAAGGGTCCAGAGAAGGGCCAATAGAATTATTAAGGGCCTAGAGGACAATCCTTATGAGGAAAGACTAAGGGATCTTGAACTGTTCAACCTGGGGAAGAGAAGACTGAGGGGGGACTTGGTGGCCATCAATACATTTGTAAGGGGTGAATATCAGGAGTTGAGAGAAAAACTGTTCACTAGGGAAGGGGAGGACAAGGAGCAATGGCCATAAACTTTTAGAGGATGGTTTTGAGTTGGATGTAAGGAAAAACTTCCTTACAGTAAGGGTGACCAGAATCTGGAATAGAATTCCCAAGGGGATGGTGCAATCCTCAACCTTGGAAGTCTTCAAGAGGAGACTGGACAGACACCTGGGTCAGATCATTTGATCTCAGTAGTATTCCTGCCCAGAGCAGGGGGGTTGGACTCAATGATCTTTTCAGATCTCTTCCAGCCCTTAATTTCTATGATTCTCTAAGTTCAGTTTATATTGAGAAATATAAACTCTGTGTTTCCAGAACTAAAATCTTGGCTAAGATCATCATGTCATCCCATGAAACTATTCCCAAGCACAGCAGTCTGAATAATGGTATTCAGGCTACATTTAATTTAGGTAGTTACATTCTGTCTGCTCAAAATTCAACATGTTGCTTCATAAGACTTTCTTACCATTACCATAAGGCTTTCTTTTCCATGAGCTTCTGTGTGTTATGTGTCAATATCACTTTCTGGGCTTCAGTTTGGAACTTCTAGCATTTCCTACTCAGTGAAGTCTTTTTGATATTATTTGTCCAAATCTGCAAAATGCTTTGCAAACCTTCAGGTAGAGAGGGGCATGTAAGTAATCAAGTCATACTCATAAAATCTCCCATGGAATTTTAAGCATCTTCTACTCTCCTGGAATCAATGAGTTTACCAGTAGTAGGCAAAGGGCTGATTTTTTTTTAATGGTTAGTTTCTGTGAGAGCCATATGAAGAGTTGTTTATAGTGAATGGGCTTTTATGGATCCACAGAACTAATCTTTCATGTACAGGTCCTAATTGTAGCAGCATACTAACAGTGTAGGTGTGCAGTTCCTCAGCACAAAACTGCTGTGCAAGGGTTAGGATGTCTTTGTGAGCCATGTAATTGCAATCCTGAGAGCTGAAGCACAGGTTACTCTACAGCTAGGGACAGAAGTTACACATAAACCGGTTTAAGTGATCAGAAACTGGTTTAAACCTGTAACAGAACATAAGTTCAGTGCACATAAAATAGTTTCGAAATGGCTGAAACTGTTTTAAAATAAATCTGGTTGAATGTAGTATCAGACAACTGATTTGGGTCAAAATGATTTATGAAATTTCTGTCCCACAACCCTTCCTGGTTCAAGTTAAATCACAGTCTCCCAGCATCCCAGCATGCTTTCCAGCCCTGGGTTGGGCTATGCTGTCTGCTCCAGAGAGCCAGGCTAGCTCCGCCCCTCTGCTCCCTAGCTGGAGCAGTGAGTGCTGGCTGACAAGTGGGTAAGGGGGGCAGCCTGGCTGGGGATACAGCCCAGTCTACAGGGGGGACTACCCCCACCCCAGGCAAACTTTGACTAGGGTCTGGGGCCATCTAGGGAGGAGCGTTAAACACCCCTTCCCCTACTCAAACTTACTGCTGGCTGCAACTGTGGACTACATATCCCAGAGGCACCTGGAAGCAGGAAGAGAAAGTGATAAGCAATCCTGCAGAGTCCTGCTACTGTAATTCTGGACTGTAAATCCCAGAGCACTCAGGGGCAGAAGGAAGAGGAATTGAACACTGGCTTAGAGGCTGGTCCCAGAGAGTTGTAATTGATGGGATGGCCTCATCCTGGAGGACTGTCTCCATTGGTCTCCCACAGGGATCGGTGCTTGGATCTGTGCTTTCTAACATATTTATTAATGACTTGGATGAGGGGGTGGAATGATCTATGATTAAGTTTGTGGATGCTACCAAGCATGGGGAAATGTGGGCACACCAGAGGATAGGGTAAAGATGCAGAATGACCTTGGCAAACTGGTTCTATGGGCTGATCAGAATTGGATGAGGTTCAACAGGGAAAAGTGCTGGGTCCTTCATCTGAGTAGAAAGAACCTTCACCACAACTATAGGATAGGCAGTATCCCACTGGCTAGAATGGCATCTGAATGGGACTGCAGGTCACAATCGACCAGAAGATGAATATGAACCAACAGTGTGAGGAAGTCACCAGCAGGGCAAGCAGAACTCTGGCATGTATCAGCCGATGTGTTGCCAACAGATCCAAGGAAGTGCTTCTCCCTCTCTGCTTAGCATTGGTGAGGCCAGAACTGGAGTACTGTGCCCGGTTTTGGGCACCACAATTCAAGAAGGAGGCAGATAAACTCAAGAGGGTGCAGAGAAGGGCCACCCACCTGATTAAGGGCTTAGAGGATAGGCCCTATGAGGAGAGACTCCAGGAGCTGGGCTTGTTCAGTCTGGGTAAGAGGAGGCTGCGAGGTGACTTGATAGTTGCCTACAAATGTGTCAGGGGGGAACACCAAGATCTGGGGGGGGCAACTCTTCAGGAAAGCACCCCTTGGGAAGACAAGGACCAATAGTCACAAAATAATAGAGGGAAGATTTAAGCTGGACATAAGGAAGAACTTCTTCTCTGTAAGGGTAACTAAAACCTGGAACACACTCTTGGCAGAGGTACTGCAGTTGCCATCCTTGGAGGTGTTGAAGAGGCTGGACAAGCACCTCGTTGAACTAGTTTGAGCTCTTTAACCTCCTGCCTACAACGGGGAACTGGACTTGATGATCGTACCGGTCTTTTCTGGTCCACTAACTCTCTGACTCTATAACACACAGCCAGAGAGCTGTGCTCTAGCGTGTCATGAGCCATTGCAAGCATGTGGCTACATTTCCTGAGTCAAAGGTAAATCTCTGTTCACTTCTGTTTCAATTTAATCTGTGCAGCTCAGACTAACCTGCAAAGACTGAATCAATTCAGCCTCGGGCTTGTACCTAACCTAGAAGACCAAGATTTGACTTAGCTTAGTCAACACAAACAAAACTAAGCCATGTTATGACCTAGGCCCTCTAACATAATTGTAATTGTACTGTAGACTAATGACTCCTCTACACACAGATGGACATTGCAATAACTATATTGTTTGTAACATTTGTTATTTCTACATAGTGTCCATGTGTGATCATGTTAAATTAGGAGTGTTTCTCCTACATTAACTTGTCTTAAATTGATTTTAAAATAAGATGTAAGCTAAAAAGTAGCATGGTTCAATTCCTAAATAAGGGAAGACATATACAAAGAATGACAGGGTACAATTACAAAGATACAGTTCAGGACTCATAGGAGGTGTCCCTGAAGCAACCTCTCCAATGCACTTCCCAGCTTGTCACGTGCAAGCAGGAGCAGGTAGGTGGAGCACGTAGAAGTACATGCTTCTGGCAGTGACAGGGTTATGGTATAGACATAACCTATACTATGCAGCCTAGAATAACAATTCAAATTAGTATTAAGTTTCACTACAGATTACTATAGCAGAAGAATTCTGCTGTTGTGAGAGAACCTTGGGCAGATAGCATATTTTTCCTCCCAGTCTGACACCTTGATCACTATGGCATCAAGTACAAACCTTGAGAGGATCATACTATTGCTGATCATTTATCCCTAAGTGCCTCTAAACACAGAAATATGCAATGCATGGTTCTTACCTAGTCTCTCACATGATGGTGAAAGAGGTTGCCATGGAAATGAAAAATACCCTTTCTTCAGTTAAAGTGATGGCATATTTTCAATTTACACAGCAGATGGAGACTTTATCCTTATTTCTCTAGGAAAAAAACTGTCAGTAGTTATCGTTGATTAGTAACAGACATAATACTGAGCAGTAATTACCAAAAAGTAAGGGTGCATGTTAAGGCACATGAAGGGTTAATAAGAATGCAAACATTTAGCTAGAATGTACTTTTGATGGGGAGAGAAAGAGTATGTCTAGAAATTTCAGCTGATGTTAACATATCTACGTCAGGTTTAAATTTGCTATCTTGCATACTGAAAAGTGGTGCTGAACATGGGGTTCAACCAAGTAGAAAAAACTTGCCCATGACTCTGCAACTAGCTTCTGTGTTCCACACTGCCTGGTCTACACTCACACCAGTATATAAGCTATATCTAGGTGAGCTGCAATTCCACCTTTAGATTACAGCATAGCCATAAGCTTAGATCAAGTCAGAACAAAGATTTACATAGCAATCATTGAAACTTGCTAGAAATTCCATCTATAACACTTACACAGTGAGCCATGCAACCTTAGTAATCACTATTTGGCTTATTATTTACACAGAATTAAAGGTATTTGTGTGCTGCTTCCATCTGCAACTCACTGCACTACTAAGAATAATGAAGCATTACCTACAGACTAATGTAAGCTTGTTATGCTGGAGACTGAACAACACTGGGTGCATCTACACATACAATAGCATGCCTAAATAAACTCTGGCACAGTTTGCACCAGAGTTTATTTCTCCCAAGCATGCCATTTGCACGTTGAGGACTGTAGCACACTGAGCCAGGGCAGAGCAGCCCTGGTTGGAAAGAGGCCCTGGGGGTCACCTGCCAGCTCAGGGCTGCCCTGACCTGGCTCAATGTGCTGCAGAGGGACTATCTGCTTCAGTGCAGGACTAGCTTGCAGGCAGCCCCTGCACTAAAGCACCCTCATGCCCCAGCCAGCCCCATCAGCATTTACACATGTGTTGCGGTGGAGTAAATAACTCTGCCATAGGATAGTATTTGTGTCTGGCAGTACTATCCTATGGCAGAGTTATTTAGTTTACTCCATCCTGACACAAAGCTATGGGGAGAAGTGGACACGCCAGAGGGCAGGGAACAGCTGCAAGCAGATCTGGACAGGTTGGACAAGTGGGCAGAAAACAACAGAATGCAGTTCAACAAGGAGAAATGCAAAGTGCTGCACCTAGGGAGAAAAAATGTCCAGCACACCTACTGCCTAGGAAATGACCTGCTGGGTGGCACGGATGTGTAAAGGGATCTTGGAGTCCTAGTGGACTCCAAGATGAACATGAGTCGGCAGTGTGACAAAACCATCAGAAAAGCCAATGGCACTTTATCATGTATCAGCAGATGCATGACAAATAGATCCAAAGAGGTGATACTTCCCCTCTATCGGGTGCTGGTCAGACCGCAGTTGGAGTACTGCGTGCAATTCTGGGCACTGCACTTCAAGAGGGATGCGGATAACCTGGAGAGGGTCCAAAGAAGGGCCACTCGTATGGTTAAGGGCCTACAGACCAAGCCCTACGAGGAGAGACTAGAGAAACTGGACCTTTTCAGCCTCCGCAAGAGAAGGTTGAGAAGCGACCTTGTGGCTGCCTATAAGTTCATCACGGGGGCACAGAAGGGAATTGGTGAGGTTTTATTCACCAAGGCGCCCCCAGGGGTTACAAGAAATAATGGCCACATTCCTGCCTATGCAGGGGGTCGGACTTGATGATCTATTGAGGTCCCTTCCGACCCTAACATCTATGAATCTATGAATCCTAATAGCACTACACGTGTAGACAGTGACGTTTTACAATGGAGCTAATTAGGCAACTTGGTAATAAATATCTTGTGTAAATATGCCCACTGTCTTTTAATTTATAAAAATCCACCTGTTGTTGCTGTTACTTTTGTTTCTTCATCTGTTGAGTGTTATCTGAATCTTGGAGTGAGGCCTGTTGTCTTTGTCTGTTAAATTTGTAATACAATACACCTCTGTCTTTACTTAAGGCTATTCATTTCTACCAAAATAACTATTGAAATAGCACAGTGCTAACCTATTAAAGTATTACTATCTTGTCTGTATTCAAGTTACTTTGAATAAATCAGAAACCTCCTTTCTGATGATTTCCAAGCATCCTCCAAGCAAACTCCAATGAAACACTAAATCTCCTACTAGCAAACAGCACAAACTGGGTTTGCAAAACTATTTGTGCAGAATACATGTAAAAATATGCAACAATGTGCAATAATGCAATAATGTGCAACCAACTCACTTTTAGAAGTCTTCCAACTTAGAAAACTGCAGTAGTTATTTCTAAAACATCAGTCAGAAATTAGATTTGATTTTCTTAAATAATTCATAACAAACTGCTTAGAATATTTTAGTTCATGGACAAGAAATGGGTATAAACCTTCAAGGCAGCAGAAAATATGTGACCAAAAAGATGGTAGATATGAATTTGGTGGGTACAAAAAGAGAAAATGTAAAAACATGCAAATGTCCTTGAAAGAGAAGGGTCAGATATGGAAAACAGATTTGAAGAGTTGATTGAATTTATTGGTAATCAACTAAGGCACTCCTCCTCAACTGGAGGAGTGACTACATTACTCTTCTCAGGAGGACCTGGAAGTGGTCCTAAGGGTGTGCTCAACATACCCCTTAAGTCATATGTGCTTCCCAATGGCTGAGTTTGGGACACCTGTGGAGGAGAATGAATGGGCAGGGCATATTTTTTGGCAGTTGACAGGGAGGTGCAGTGTAGAGCAGTGGCATACCGACAGGGGGATGCCCATGCCCCCACGCACCAGCCTGGTGGGGTGGGGGTGGCGCCAGCCGGGCCCTCCAGGGGGTACTCGGTCCCCCAGTGGCACTTCTGGCTTCACCACTGGCACTTCCAGTTCTGCCACCGGCGTTTCTGGGCTTAGTGATCAGCCGCTGCCGCCCCCCCCCAATCCCTGCTCAGCGATCAGCCACAGATGTGGAGGGGCACAAATGCAAGTATTGGCCCCCAGGCGCCAGAGACCCATGGTACGCCACTGATGTAGAGGTATCTGAGGTCACATGCTTTGGGTGGCTAATAAGATAACTTGGCCTCTTTAAAGAATAATTCAAATAATGAAGGGTGATGCTGAAATAGAAAACAGTGAAGAAAGCACTTTTAGCTGAATAGCCCTGTGAGATAAACATGAACTTTTAACATTTGAGCAGTTTCACAAACAAGATGATGGTGTTTAAAATGCTCAATTAATAAATGCTACCAACCAACACCCCCCCCCCCCCGCCCCCGCTACAATAAACTTGCCAGATAGGTTGATGCTTATACTTCCATCAATCATTGGGGTATTTTAAAACAATAGTAGTCCCTACAGAAGAATTGCTTTTCTCCTCTCTGTGGGAAGCTCTCCATTTTCCAGTTGATGACATCATTTGGGAAACAGGAATATTTCTTGGAAGTTTCCTAGGAGCCTTTCATCCTGTAAAATCCTAGCAGATTTTCATCCTGTAAAATCCCTGAAATGTGTTGATACAAAGGAGATACTTTATTCACTACTGATGTTCAACCATGTTAGGGATGAAACAGCTGGTTAACTGCAAAAACAAGTAAGGAGTAAAGCATACATATCTGACTGCAAAACTTTGTGGATATGCCTGAGACACCTAGGGGCTTGGTAGTAGGAAGAAGGGAGGAAGGAAAATGCCATGGCATTGCTAACAAGGACAAGCCAAATGAGATGTAAAAATTAGCCTGTTCTGCACCATGAGATCCTTCATCACCATGCTGCTATGTTCTAAAATGGCCTAAAAGCAGAGCATGACACCTGTTAAATTGCTGTTCAATATCAGAAGCACATAAGCATTCCCTGGAGGAAGGTTTCTCATCTGAGTATTGATTGGGTCTAACTACTCAGTGGTAATATATGGTGGACTCTGCAATGTAACATGATATAGCTGAAAGCAAAATACACTGATAGGAGGCTTGAATACTTGATATATATATATCTAAGTGTCGCAGGGCACTAAGGTGTGTCTGCTTCTTTAGGGGCAGGAACTGCCTGGCTAGAGGGCCTGAGGAGCTAGACAAAGCTCTACAGCTGCAGGTTGCCTGGGCAGCAGGCTAATGGGGGAATTAGCCTGCACCTGCACCCAGTTAGGTAGTGACAACATGTAGGGGGTTCACGGGGGTGCTCATGTACCCCCTGACTGTCTGCGCTCCCCACTTAGGCAATGGGCAGTGGGGGCAAGTGGGAGTGCGGGGTTCCCCCTCTGCGAGTGCCAACTGGGGAGTGGTGCTGGATGTAGGCTGCAGCCACTTCCAGAAGTGCCATGGCCACTTCCAGAAGCACTACAGCTGCTCACTAGTCGGTAAGTTTTGCCACGGGGCACTCCCACCCCCTACTCTGGTCAGCGAGATTGGCTGCAGAAGGACTCCCCACTCTCCCGGTCACTGACTGGTCACTGAGTAAGGTGTCACCAGTCACCTGCAGTTAGGTGATCGGACAGGGTCAGGGCCCTAGGCACATATAAACCCCATGGCTGAGGCCAGCAGGGGTTAGTTTTCTGGCAAGCTGCCAGGGGAAGGAGCTCCTGCAGGGAAGAACTACCCAGGAATGCTGTGGCTTCCAGATAGACTGTTTACATGGCTAATGAGGCTCCAGGAGTCTACAAGGTACCCAGGGCTGGGAGGCACTCAATACTCAAGGACCAGTTTGGGGTTTTAAAGAAGCAGAGTGTGGCTTGCATTATTCATATTATATTATAGCCATGGGGCTCATATTTATGTTGTTGTTTTTATACCAGTGGACCAAACTGAGGCTATTTGGGAGGAGGAGGCCTCATAGGGGTCACACTATGGTGTAGAGACCCAGCGCCAGAGAGGGCGCAGAGACAGGGCTGCAGTGAGCCCGGCTCCAAAGAGGGCACAAAGACAGGGGCCAACAGCCCAGTGATGACAGGAGGTCAAGTTAGACTGAGGCCTCATCAAAATATGGGCAATGTTTAAATACCACCTGTTAGGCATGGGGCATGGTAAAGGGGAAGTGTTGGAGCCATGCATCTAGCCCATAAGGCTTGGGTGGGTACCATAAGGCACCTTCTGACTATGGGACCCAGTAAGGGGTCCAATAACCCACATGGTTTAGAGGAGTCTGTCAGGGCTGTGACTGAGCAGCACCTCAAGGGCAGCCTCCTGATTTATCATTTATACCAGCAAGACATGGCAGGAAAGATTAGTAGGCACCCATAGGGTGGAGCTGTCATGGTGCCCTAGGGACATCACACCCATCCCTGGGGAGGCCATATCATGACACTAAAGTTTATTCTATCACCGCTAATGATGGCTTCCCATTTTCTTACAATTAGAGCAGGATGTCTAGCAAAGGTAATGAACTAAAAAATTATTCTGTGGATACCCAATTGAAACAATTATTTCATAGTTTATGGCTTAGGACTATCTATAAAATAGAGGCCTTAATTAAACCCAGTCAATGTGGCTAAAATAAAACACAAATGGTCTAGAGAGATTTTGATTACACAAATGAAGAGGAAATGCTAAATTATCTTCCTCCCTGAGCACATCTACACATGACGCTATGTTGCCATAGTCAACACACTACAGCGATGTAGCATTGGCGGGCACAAACTGTGATGCCATGGCTACATAACCATAGCAATGCACTCCCTCAATATAGTGTGTTGCTACAGCAACATAGGGGCTAAAAATAATTGAGTGCTGTCGGCATGGCGCAGTACAGACTGTTACTGTGCCATCATTTAGTACTTTGAAAAGGAAGTACTAAGTGATGGCACAGTAACAGCAGTGCCACGGGGGCACATGTAGACTGTAAACTAACTTCTCTGTAAAGGAATGGAGATGGAGGTCTTGCTCATGCTTGATTTAAAGATTCTGAGGCTTCAGAAGGAGTATTTTCTTCTTCTTTACTTTCTCATGATTTAGGGCAGGGGTGGCCAACCTGTGGCACTCCCATCCACTCTTTCTGTTCCCTACCTAGATAAGCCCTCTAAACTTTCTGTGTCCATTGTTTCCATTGGATGCATCTACATGTGCAATTAATTCAATTGAATAAATTCTGATGCAGATTGTGCCAGAGTTTATTGCTTCTAGAGATGATATTTTCATCTAGGCCTGTGACCACAGCATGCTGAGCCAGGTCAAAGAAGACCTGGATGGCAAGGGGCTCTGGGACCCAGCCTGCCAGCCCAGGGCTGCTCTGACCCAGTTCAAAATGCTGTAGAGGGGCTGGCTGGGGCATGAGTGTGTTTCAGTTTGGGGCTAGCTGGCAGGCAGTTCCTGCACTGAAACACTTTCATGCCTCAGCCAGCCCCATCAGCATCAACACATGTGTTGCAGTGCACTAAATAATGCCACAGCATGGACAGTGTTTATTAGTTTACTGTGGTTTAATAGGGCTGCACATGTAGATGCTGAAGCTGCATCCAGATGAGCGCAGCCATGCAGTATGTGGTGCCAGAGACACATCTGCAGCGCCACCTACTACACATTCAGCTGTTCTCTGCACTGCAAGGAAGCAGCATGGGTTTGGGAGGTTTGGGGTTTTTTTTGCCCCCTGGATATCCAGGGGTCAAAAAAAATCCATGCAAAAAAAAAAAAAAAAAGCAGGGCAGAGCACAAAGGGACAACTTGCACTGCTCAAAACTGGTGCCTGGCCAGCTGGAGCTATACTCCAGCTGCTGGCCAGGCTCTGAGTGACAGGACTGGTGCTGCTGCAGCCCCAGGAGGCCTCCAGAACCCCAGATAAGGCTACTGGGACCCCAGCACAGTGCTGACCCCAGCCTTCCCTATCTCACCCAGGGTAACCTGCCAGATACACTAGAAGGCACATGGCACAGGCGTTCCCCAGGAACAACTATCAGCAGCACAAGGTGTCCCACCGTTAGTTGTCCCCAAGAAGCCAAGCATCCATGCTCATGTGAGCATGGCCTGAGGCTTTACTGAGGAGCTAATTAAGCAACTGCAGTAAACATTCCATGTAGATGCATCCACTGTTATGTAAAGAAAACAGACTATATGTTGTCAAACTTTCTGACTTCCATAGTTTAATTTTATGATATGTAGTTACATTTTGTATTGGAGAATAACACTAGGTATAGCAATCTCATTCAAAGCTTGCTTTAATGTCACCCGTAAAACAGCCTGTACTTATAAAAAACATAAAGGGCCATAACTTGGGCTGTGATAGTGCCAACCTGTTTGCACAGAGTTCATTTGTTCCCTAAAAATTCTCTGCTTCCTATGGGAGGGGGCAAGAGAGGATTCCTCAAACAGCAGAGAGCTTCTACAATCATACCAATACCATAGATATGGCTGAGATGTCTTTGTATATCAGTGATCCGGCTGCTTTTGGAATTTCTTGGGGCTGCTAGGCAGCCAGTGTGTTGGAGCAGCACTTAAAGGTTGAAGCCTTTGTAGTAGCTGAGGATTTGACCCAAAATTCTTCTAAATACAGAAAAATTAAACAAGAGAGAGAGATTATTTCCTTGTCTCTGCTATTGGCAAATTTCTCAAATTCTTCCAGAGTGGCTCTTGATAGAGAAATAGTCATACAAGAATTTTAAATTATTATCACTAACATCTTCTAACTTTATGTATAGGTAAGTGAAACATTGTTCTATTTTTCTAATTAAAGTGGTTCATTTGCTTTCTCTTTCTTTCTTTTTTTTTAGGAATAACATGAGTGGAGTAGCATGAACATAACTATTCCATTCCTTACTATGAGCTATTCCAAGTCAACTTAAAAGCACAATGCAAGAGAAATGGACATAAAAATATTGCTGAGATTAGGACATATTTATACAAAAGCTTATGATGGAATGCATGGTATTTGCTATTCTTTAGATGTTCAGTAAATTTTACAGTGAATGCCTTTTCAAGTTCCTTACTTTCTAAGCTATCTTTTGAAAGCTCCTATGCAAGAGGTGGGGTTCTTGAATTCAGCTTTCAAAATGCAATAAGAATTAGTGATAGAACTCAGACACAAACCCCTGTAAACGTAAGGAATTTCAGGTCAGAATCTGATCTCAGCCACTCAGAAGTATCCCTAGGAAAGACAAATATCTGTGAGGCAAAACAGATTTGGACTATTTCCACTGGGACTTTGAAGAACCTCACCCATCAGTCTGGTGAGACTTGTGCATCTCTTACATCCTCTAGCCTGAAAGGGTGGGGGAGTTGATTCTTGCTGCCATTTGGATCTCCCTCATAGGCATTTATCACATTTTCCACTGATCTTCTAATTGGCCTCATTTAAAGGGCAGGCACACTTTGAATGCATCAGTATAATCCCTATAGCTTTATTTTTCTAAAGACTTAGTGCTAGGATTTCCATTCACTTTATTTTTTAAGTGGAAGCACTATATTGCCAAGATCCAAAGCTAGAAGGATTTCCAAAGCCTTGCATTTAATGGATTAACTCAATGAAACATCTTTTCATTTAAAGGACAGAAATCAGTCAGACTAAGCTAGGCCAGATTTCATTAATCACTTGACTGCTGCACATCTCTAGTTTAATATGTCAAGTTAAAGCCAAGAATACCAAAGCACAATAAGCATTTGAACATTTAGTTCAAATCATCCAGTTTCACCCCCTCATACATAAGCCACTAATCCTTTCTGTACAAATTGAAAAAGAGGATGGACTTGAGCAAAGGATGTTTCCACTGTCCAGTTGTTGGTAGTAGTGGTTATCCTAGCCCAGAAAAGATTATTCTGGCTCATGTCCTGAGGCTTTCTTAACAGAGGAGAGTAAGATGACCAGAGACTCTACAAATATGGGTAGCTTGCAAGATACCATATTTATTCAGTTAGAAGATGAGTTTTCCCTCCCACATTTAACATGGGAGGAAATGCCCCTCACCTTACAAATGAATAGGAGGCAGCTGTGGGGAGGGACAGGCAGTTGGTGTCACCCCAGCAACCCTAGGTTGGGTCTGGAGCTGGAGTGGGAGCCACAGCTGCCACCTGCACCCCCCGCCACTGACTCTGCATGCCCTGCCACTCATAGATTCATAGATTCATAGATGCTAGGGTCGGAAGGGACCTCAATAGATCATCGAGTCCGACCCCCTGCATAGGCAGGAAACAGTGCTGGGTTTAGATGACCCCAGCTAGATGCCTATCTAACCTCCTCTTGAAGACCCCCAGGGTAGGGGAGAGCACCACCTCCCTTGGGAGCCCATTCCAGACCTTGGCCACTCGAACTGTGAAGAAGTTCTTCCTAATGTCTAGTCTAAATCTGCTCTCTGCTAGCTTGTGGCCATTATTTCTTGTAACCCTCGGGGGCGCCTTGGTGAATAAAACCTCACCAATTCGCTTCTGTGCCCCCGTGATGGGAACTTATAGGCAGCCACAAGGTCACCTCTCAACCTTCTCTTGCGGAGGCTGAAGACGTCCAGGTCATCTCCTGCAGCCCCCAGTTCCTCCCCTCCCCAATGTCACTTCTCCCTCTCTTTTCCCCCTCTGCCACACTCCTATGGAGCCAGGCTGGAACAGCAGTACTGGCTCTGAACCACTGCTACAGGGCCAGCCTAGAGCCATGCTCCATGCTCCAGGCTACAGCAGAGATGGAGCCTTATGGTTTGGAGCAAAGATAAAGGGGGGGGGAGGGGAAGGGGTTGAGGGGCTGGCAGGGGTGGAGAGACTTTGTGGGTGGAGATGGGAGGAAGTGGGGCAGGGACCTGAGGCTGCAGGTGGCAGAAGTGGTATAGAGAGGGGAGGAAGGGGAATCAGGGCAACCTGGGGCTGGGGTGAGGCGGGGGGAAGGCAGCAGGAAGAAAATTGCCTGCCTTTCTCACTGCCTGCCCCTACCATCTTCCCCCCATTACTTCCCCCTGCCTTCCCCATTACTACCCCCTGCCTGCCTTACCAAATGCCCCCCACTGCCTCCCCAACTGTCTGTTCCCTACTGACTGCCCCATTACTGCCCCCCTCATCACCTCTTCCCCCACCACCTGCAGTAGTTGGGGGGGGGGAGAGAATTTGAGATGATCCTCCAATAATTAAATTCCCTACATAGAAAATTATAATACATTTGTAAATGTTGTGTGTGTTGAATCTAATTATTTGGGGGGTGGGGGGAGAGGTCTTACCTCCAGGGTCATTTTGTATATGAATAAATGCAGTATATATCAATGGTCATTATTTTCCATCCCATAGAGCACTGACCTAAGACTAATGCCTATAAGGAGGGGGGGAAGGGGGATGGAATTGCATTGCTTGCCCATTCATCCCATTTCTATGCTAGGTTATTATAGGGAGTATACACACCTCCGTAAGGCAAACAATGGGCATGTCTACATGAGATGCTTTACTTAAAATTAGAGCAAATTACTGTTCAGTAAGTGTCACTGTCTATACATGTAGATCCAGCCATAGGGGCATAGAATAAAATCTTGGGGACTAAGCCCCTGTCACATGTATAAATGCCCTAGTAGCTTAGAGAACTGACTCTTAGGCTCAAGACTTAGCCACTGGACAGTCATTCTTTCTTTAACTACTGCATAGAGGAGGTTCATCTGCACATAGTACAGAACATTCTTGCAGGATGGCCCATCATAACCACAGAAAGCTTTAAACATAAGCCTTACCACTTTCCAGAACAACCTGACTTTCACTTCATGGAGCACAGGACAAGGGTGGGTGTTGGGGGCCAAAGACACACATGCACACAGTACAGAAGTTACCTGATTTCCTCCTTTGGAAAAGGATTGAAGAAGGTATTCCCTGGGACAATGCTAGTCAGTTTACTTAAGGCCTTGATCAGAAGGTCTTCAATTACCTTGGTGATGGGAGCAGCAGAAGTACCCGAACAGCATAGAAGGGGGATAATGGGAACACTGTTTTCTTTAACCATAACCTCCTTGTAACAGGGAAGCCTTACCCTGTTATGCAGAAGCAGAAGGGCCTCTTTAAGAGAAGGTTTTTGTGAACCAGACAAATGCAGTCTGGCCCTGCAAGCTGCAAGGGAAGGAGCTCCTGGAAGGACTGCTGCAAGGGGACACCTGGTTGGCTACTGAGATGCCTGGGAGCTACCAGCCAGGTTCTGATGGCTTCGGGGGGCAGGGAGGCATAGCCTGGAGTAGGGGGAGCTTTGTGCATATAGCTAGTGAGTTGGGATTTATGTTTGGACCCAGTGCGGGATAGTTTGAGTTATAACCAGGGGCTTACATTTTGTTGTACTGTTTATCTGTTTAAAGGGTGGTTTGGGGGTCTTCTTAGTGCCCTGGAGACACCCAATTGCCTTAAGCCCTGCTGAGGGCAGGCTTAATGCACAGCCAGAGGCCTAGGAGAAAGGTCACATCCCAGAGCAGAGCAGTGTTTAGGCCAGAGAGCGCACAGCCCAGAGCAGGGCAAAGTGTGGTGCTGGAAGGCCCGGAGCCCAAGTAGGGTAGGGACTGAGGATGGAGGGCCCAGCACCTAAGAATGGTGGAGACAGGAAACTGGGAACCCTGAAGCTCGGTTCAGTCAGAGAACGAGAACTAGAGGACTCGGCAAAAGGAAAAGGGTGGAAGCAGAGAAGGCTGAAGCCTGACATACAAACAACAACAGGCTAACTGAAAGGCCCTCAGGCAGCCTCCCTCCTAATTAAGTTTAACAACAAAGTCATAGCAAATAAGACCAGGAGGTGAAAGGGTACCTGAAGAGCTAGAGCCAAGGCAGGAATTACATGGCCCCCAGGGAGCATCATGGCCACCCCTAAAGCATGAGCCTGCTACATTCCTTCTCTAACAGGGGTAAATGTCCTGGCCTCAGAATTGTATTTAGTCCACTCATTAAGGATGAATACTGCTAGAGGAAGTTAAAATTCAGCTAAAACTAAAAATATCAGTAGGTCATCTGTGAACCCCATTTTATCTGAACTCCCAGTGGATCTAGTTGGATACTTTTGCCCAGTTATGAAATGGTGAGGCATAAAATAAAACCCTGAGGACTTAAACCATTTCAATTTTTCTGTCACATTATGACAAGGGGCCCAATCCCTTTTTTTTATGTCAAAGCTGGAGCCTGCCCATAGCTGGGGGGGCTAGCTTCTAGTGGGCTAAGTGGCCCCTGAGCTGTGGGGGGCCTGGTCCTTCCCTCCACAGGGGCAGTGCCCCCAAAGGGCAGCTGGGCAGGCTACCAGCAGGCTGGGTGCTGCCCCAGCTCAGCAATTCCAACTGATCCAATTTCCCCATGAGCCTGCCTGGGCTTCCAGCACCTCACACACCATCCCCACCACCCTTTCCCACCACGAGGGCATCTAGCCACCCTCCTGCAACCTCCCTACAGTGCCCCTGGGGCTAGCCAGCCCTTTTCCAGGTGGCCCCAGGTGTCCAGCTGGTCACAGCAAACTGCTAAAAGCACAAGCAGTGAGAGGCTCAATCCTGCTTCTGGCAGAGCCTGCCCACCACCCCTGTGGCTGGCGGGGTGAGCTGCCAGTGGGCTGAGCATCCCCTGAGCTGTGGGGAGCCCTGTCCTTCTGTCCACAGTGGCAGCACCTGCTGGGTCACCTGGGCAGGCTGCTAGCAGGCTGGATACTACCTCAGCTTGGAGGCGGCACCCAGCTGGATCTAACTCTTCCCCAAGCCCACCAGGGCTTCCAGCACCCCATGCACTTTCCCTGCTGCCTTCCTGCCACCTGTGACCACCTAGGATCACCACTTGCCCCTGGGGCAGTGCAGGACGGCAGTGAGAGAGCAGCTGGGTGTGCTGGCAGCTGGAGAAGGTGGCAGGGACAGTGCATGGAGCACTGGAAGCCCGGGTGGGCTTGGGGAAGCTTGGTTTTGGTGGGCTTTCAGTGCCCCATGCACCATCCCCACCACCTTCTCTGGCCACCAGGAAACCCAGCCACCTATCTGGTACCTTCCCACAGTGCCCCAGGGGCACGTTAGCCCATTCCCAGGCAGTGCCAGGTGGCAGGAAGGTGGTGGGGATAGTGTACAGGGTGCTGGAAGCCCCAGCAGGCTCAGAAAAGAGTTAGATCCAGACAAAGGCTGCCTTTATGCTGGGGTAGCATCTGGCCTGCTAGCAGCCTGCCTAGGTAGCCCCAGGAAGTGCTGTCACTGTGGAGGAAAGGACCAGGGCTCCCTGCAGCCCAGAGGCCACTTGGCCTGCTGGCAGCTTGCCCCTGGCCACGGGGTGGCGGGCAGGCTCCACCAAAAATAAAAAGGATCGGGCCCCTCACCAGTTCTGCCTTCAGCAGATGCCTGTGGCTGCTAGGCATCTGCTGAAGGAAGAAGTGGCAAGGGGCCCAATCCTTTTTTTGGCAAAGCCTGCCTGCCTCTCCTGTGGCCAGGGGGCGAGCTGTCAGATTAAAGTCTGCAACGTTAAAAGTAGCAATACTGAAAACTAAATGACATGGGTATGTGGTTTAGTTTGCAATGTTGCAAAAAGGAAATTTTTGTCATGTGTACATAGTGACAATTGTCATATGTACCAGCACCCCTACAGACTGGCATGTGACTTATTGGAAGCTGTTTTGCCCCTCTGTGCCTCAGTTCCCATCTGTGCAATGGGAGTAACACTTTTCTTTCTCATGAAGTTGATGATATGAGGTACTCAAATATTATGAGATTCAGTGGCCATTAGAGCTGCCTCACAATTTTGATTAAAACAGACAGAAGACAGGGCAGGGTGGCACTGTAGAGGCTAATTGTTTCAGAGGCATGTGCTTTTGTAGGAAACAACCTTCATCAGATGCTAGCAACCTAACTTCTGCCTGACTTCAGATGAACACAGCTGAATACCTCTGATAAAAACAAACTTTCTTGTCAAAAAATGACAATTTGTGAAAAACTGACATTTTCTGTAAAGGTTTTATCTCTTTAGATAAACTTCCAATAGAATCCTGCCTGCATGTCAGCAGACAACTGCCTGGTTTCCGGCCAGCTCACTTGTTGTGCTGCTAGGTCTTCCAGGATTCCTGGCTTCCAGGAAACTGTCATGCAGACTGTCCTACAACCAGAGGCCTCAATGTAGTTTCCAAGTCTGCATCCAGGTCCTCGGCTGCCATGGGTCTGAGAACCCCAGCATGTTTAGGCTCCCTGCCATGGAGCCAGGAACTTGGGAATTCTGGAAGCCCCAGAAATAGCTCCAGGCTCAGTTCCCAGCTCCATAGCAGAGAGCTTGAAAGCTCTGAGGACCGAAGTTCATGTCATGGTTCCCATGCTCCAGTGACCACCTCAGACCTGACTCCCAGGGTCTTGGGTTCATCAGAAGCAACCTAGGGTTCAGTGGGAACTGGGAGTTACAGTTAAGGCTTCTAGGCTCAAATCTGGTTCAACATCTAACTACAATATTTTGATTGTCTCCAAATCAAAATCTTTCCTTTCTTTTTGGATTTTAGAAAAACTCTTGTCTTTTGCCAGCAATTCTGCAATTCCAAAGTCTCACTTTTGATCATGCCTGCATGTAAATTCAGATGCAAAGGTGTGAAACAGCTTCTGACTAACACTGTTGAATGAATGGAATTAGTCCCCTCCTGTTTTGTCTTTGTGTTTTTTCTCTACAGTTCAGACTCAAAGTCTTTCTGTAGGGCAGGACTGTAACAGGGCATCGGGGTGTGGCTGTTCTTTTAAGGGAGCAAGCAGCTTGAGAGGTCACCTGCAAGTGGTGAGGAGGCTAATTAGGAGCTCACTAGGGCTTGAGCTATATAAGGCCTGGGTCTGAGCCAGCCAGGCAGTCTTGCCCTACCAGCCATGAAGTGAAGAGCTCATGGTAGTAGGACTCCTGACTTAACAGTGGAACTGAATAAGAAACCCAGGACAGAGAGGGGCTAAGTTATAGGGGCAGGTGGCCCTGGTTTATGTTAAGCCTAAGGATGTTTGAGTGCCTGCCAGAGGGCAGGTGCTTGTTATTAAGTTATGCTAGCAGTTTAGCCCAGAGCCCTGTAAGAACAGGCAAGGCCTACAAGAGTGGCTGCAAGTGGGACTCAGCAGGAGGTCTGAGGGCTTAGGGAGTAAGGATCCAGAGATCCATATCCCAAGGCTCAGGGAGGGCTGGGAATGTGATTGGAGGATCCAGAAACACAAAGCAGGGCTGAAAGAGAGCAAGATCAAGGAAGGTCTAAAGACAGAGAGTGTGTCATAAGCATAGCCCAGGAGGTTCAGGAGCCAGGAATTGCCTGACATCCAGACCAGGGGGTGCATGGGCCCAGAGATGAGACGATGGCCAGGCTAGAGTCCACAAGCCCAAGAGCGTCTTCAAGCTGGACAAAGGGTCCAGGAACCCAGAGAGGGGCTGCGTGTGGAACCAAGAATCCAGGGGGCCCAGAAGAGACTGAACATGGGACCAACAGGTGTGAGGGCCCAAGGGAGCCAAGTGTGTGAAGGTACCATCATTAAGGTAACACCTGTGAGGCTTGGGCATGGTGCTGGGTAGGAACAGAGACGTGCAATTGCCTTTAAGGCTACAGGTACCCTGCAGAAGCATAGACAGGCCCAGAGGGAGTGATCAGGCCTGAGGGCTGGATCTAGACCAGAGGTTCCCATATTACATACCTCCTTCTGCCCACTCACGCCTGCCACCATACATTTTATACTTTAACGCCTTAAAGTAAATGAAAATTAAATCCAGCATTACACAATTTTACCTGCCTATGTATCAGAGATGTCTTGCATACCCCAAGGGTTATGTGTACAACAGTTTGGGAAGCCCTGATCTATTGGGGTCAAAGAGAAACCCAGTGAGGGAACTGTCAGGATTAAAGCTACCTCTAAGGCCCATGAGCAGCCTCCTTTACCTTCCAGTAACGACAAGGCGTGGTGGACAAGCAATTGAGGGGAAGCGATAGTAGAGTCAGAGCCAGGCAAGAGCTGCATGGCTACCAAGAGGTACCACAGCCACCCCTAGGGGTTGGACTTGCTACAAAGACCTATGGCAATTGTTGCCAAATCCATGTGGCTCGTTATTTGATTGGGGTCTAGAAATAAAAAAGCACTTTAAAAAGGGGGTGGGGAGAGAGGGGCAATGCTCAGAAGTTTGCTTACACAAACCTTTACTGCATATCTGCATAGCTTTTTAGTATATCTTATCCAAAAATGAACCATATTTCATGGCTATATTTAATCTCCATAATAAATACTAGTGTCCAACAACAAATAAAAGCAGTAGAACAGCCTTTTTAAGGCTCTGCTGTGGTGTTATGCAACAAGATTCATTGCTCTCTGTTAAATTGGTTGTTGAGGTAGCCATATAGTGTCTTCCTTTCTCTGCTTTAGCAATATTACACTTGGAGCCATGATGCAAAACTAAACTAGAATGTGCAACTAATATTTATTGCTCACAATGTTCCCCTCTTCTTTCTCTCTCTTTCAAAATGTTCCCAGTACAAAACTACTAAAGAAGCACAGACCCAGCCTGTATATCTTCTTAACACATTACCGGGAGTCGATAGGCGTGCTCCGGGAGGCAGTGGCACTTTAATTAACGAACTGTGCTAATTAAACACACCCAAGTGTCACATGTATCAGTGGCCCCGTGGTGAAAAATGGCAACGGGGTGTTTTAAACTAAAGCTCATTGAACGAGCTTTATTTTAAAGTGCCCTGCCACCATTTTTCAGTGTGGGGATGCTGATACATGTGACACTGTAGGTTGCTGGAACGCATTAATTTCTGTGCTCCAGCTGACTCTATTAATCATGTCTGCTCCAATGTGTTGGATTTACAGCTCATCAGAGCAGCCTCACTGCTTGTGTGTAAGTGCCCACATTCCCAGTCAATGCCGTTGAAATACCTATTCACAGCTTCAATAATGAATAAATGGGGTGTTCTCTATACTGGTTGACTTATTGTTGAGCAAAGTACTTTGTAACAGCTTTAAATGTATTTTCTAGTTACACTGCCCCCCTCCCGCATCCAGAACCCTGACTTCAAAACTTATGCAACCTGGACTTCAATTAAGACATCTCTATTCAGCAATGAGTAGCTCTTTTACTTAATGTTTATATCAGATGATCAACAGCCTTATTACATTTTGTTTCTCTTGAGAAGTCCGTTCACCAATAGGTCTTTAGTATGATTTGTTGTTCACCACTAGATGGAGTAGCTGAAAGCTTTTTTTGCCCTTTGTGGATGTGGTAACTCCATTGAACTAAGTTAGGGCATTCTTGTTTATATTGTAGTATCCTTTAAAACACACACTCTCTCCTTGCACACGCTGAAAAAACATATTCACAATCATCCCTGCTGAGCCCACACTTTTGCCATAGTGTATTCAGCAGTTTTATATAATATTCAGTTAAAGGGATATTCCCAACTAAATTTTAGCTAAATCGCTTAAGGTCAGGATGTGATATTCCATATTATTTTGCTCCTGTTTTTACATCCACAAAACTAGAGCCAAACTTGAAGAAAGAATAAGACCCTTTAATAAGGTTTCTTGAATTTGAACAGGCATAGAAATGTTTAATTTATTAAAAAAAACCCAAACCTTTAAAGAAAAGATTTTTAAATATATTCCTCTGCAGTCATGCCAAACTCAAGAGAACAGCACTGTACATAAAAGCAAAAAAGTGGAAATAGCTGAGTCAATATCCAAGCTGAATGAAATACCAAAAAAGCAAGCAAGTGCAGAAAAAAAACCCTTTAAGTAAATATGTGTGTGTGTGTGTGGAGTTGGGGCATTAAGCCGACATTTTGAACAGTCTGTTAATAACAAAGTTAATGCCTTTTGCTGAATATGAGCCTTGCATCAATTGTGCCTTGACTGTCAGCCTAGAGGAGGTTTGTCTTCACTTACCTCTTTTAGTACTAGTAATAGGCCTTGGCAGACCCAAATGCAAGAAACCATCTCCTTCCCCATCAAATAACAGTAATGCTAATAGGAAGGTTCTCTACCACAAGCATTCTTTGCAGAGGGTCGTATTTCAGTTCAAGTATTTTATTTTTTGCAATTTTGATGAGAAGTTAAGGAAACAATTTTTCTGTGATTATAGCTCATTGATTTACATGAGTTGTCTTGGGACAAGTGCCTGTTTAGGCATCTGCTGTATAACTTTTCTAGTATCCATTTCACAGAGCTTAACTTCACTAGTGTCTGCCACAGATGTGATTCATTGCGTGTTAGCATTATATATGGTACTCTTTCTTTAAATGTGGTTATGTTCTCTGCCTCTGTAGGCACCATGTTTGCCTTCAGTTTTGGTTCCTGGTAGAATAAAGCTACCAGTAATTTAAGCTATGCTCTCTTCCCATTCCTGGGCTATCTCCCTGCCACTGTGGACCCACAAGATATAACAACAGACTTGTTTGCTTGCCTAGTGGATTCCCCATAATATAAAAGTCTGTAGTCCATTCCTGCTTCCCATGTCTCTAGGACTGTATTGGGGAAAGCATGCACTCTGAACATACAGAATAAAAAAATCATGTTTAAAAAAAGTGGTCTCTTTTATTATGACTAAAAATAGGGTAGATATATTGCACATATTATGCTGTACTGCTGTGTAATATAGTGTCTACTCTTTAAGCTAATAAGACAATTTAGGAGAGAGGTAATTTAATATTATTTTAAAATGCTTCATTCTTCATCTTGTCTTGATATTTCAGTCTGATATCTTGATGCACTAAAAGTGGATCTGTATCTTACGGGTAGGAACTTGATCCTAGTTTCTTAAAACTTAATGGCAAAACTGATGCTGACTTCAACAGAAAAAGATTGGTGGAAGATTTTAGCCAAAATAACTTTGTTTTCAAGAATTAAAAGCAACTAAAACATGGAAAGTAACTTAATTGCAGTGTAACTTACCCATTCTTGCTATGCTCAGTCTATCTCCCGGCACAAGCATTAAGGACTTCATTTGCAGACGCTTCTAGCATATCTGGTAACTTACCTGTCTTATCAACCAACCCCTTGAAAAGCTCTGCTTATGCCTCCACGGTTGTCAGGATACCTTGGGTGAAATATTGGGCCAACTATCATTGCAAAACTTCCCTTGGCGTCAATAGATATATCAGCATGATCTACCATATCTCTGACATGTCCAGATGGGGCACTTCTGCTTGCACCCTCAAACTCAGAAATGAGGCAGTGAAACTACTCACAACCAGAAAGAAGCCAAAAGGGAATGTCCCCAAATAGGCTCCATTACTTCACTTCCAGGTTCAATGTTCACAAGTCAGAGCAGGTGAGTGAGGCATTCTTCAGAGTATCCCACTCCAGACACCTACAGGGGCATGGTTTCATCACTTGTGTCTATAGTAGTTATTTGGAAATAGATTTCAAAACAGTTCTCAAAATGACAGTAGAATTTTCATATTCAGTAATCAATCCAATTGAGTGATTAACAGGTTCCCCCTTCTATTTTGAATAGACATCCTAAGAGTTCCCCCTCTCTCCTAATGCATGTGTAAATACAGGTCACAACCTTCAGATTGCCATTTCAAACCCCATAAAGTTCAGAGTTGAATGTAGGGGTTTTGTGCAACCCCAAATAGAGACCAGGATTGTAATATTCAAATTGGATACTACCCAGCAGTTCAAAATTGCATAAACTTAGTGGAGACAGGGTCCTAATCAAATTCAAAACAGAGCAGTACTTAAACTTGAGAAGAATCTAAATCAAAACATTACAGCTTGCCCCTCCAGAAACTACAAATCAAGCATCCCAGCTTAGATTTATCTCTATTTCTAATTACTTAGTGTCAGTTCATTTAAACCATTTAGGGCCAAATTTGAAAACAGCCTCTGAGAATTGGCTTTCTTGCCTCATACCCCATCCATTTGTCATTTTAAAAACATTTATTCTCCCTATTTACCTGGCTTCTTCTGTGTAGAAATTCACCAGGTTTGCAAATCAAGGCTAGCTCTGTGACAAGCCTAAATGAAAATGGAATTTTCAAGACCTTAAATCCTAAAGGAAGCTGTTAAATTCACTGCTATGTGCTTCTGTCTTCACAGCATGGAAATGTGAAGGTGGTCAGAGAAACAAAAGTATGGTAGGAATGTATAAACCAGCAATTCTCAACCAGGGTTTGCAAGGTCCTTTTAAGGGTGTTTCAGGGTGCCACACAATATTAGCCTTAAGCATGCAAACAACCACACATAATTCACATGATAAAGCCAGAAATTTCAAATGGGAATCTATAGTAACACAAATATTCTGACCTGGTATGGTCTTTTAAGATTTTTTGCAACAAAAAATAATTCTGTTTTTCCATAGTCAAGAAACAAGTGAAAGCTCAGACCTTGCACTTTCTGAGGGGTATTTTGAGTCTAAAAAGGATGAGGACCACGTATATAAACAGTTCCCACTGAAGAGCTAGAGAGTACATATGCATGCTTAGGTCAACCATCATAAAATAGAAGACAATATTGATTCCTGCCCCTCTCTTGCCTGCCACCTTTCAACAAATTCAAGGACTTGTATTTAAGTGAATGACCACTTAAAGGCATAGTGACAGTGGTGGCCAGGAGAGTGGGGAATGGAAAGGGACAGAAGGTGCCACAAAAGGGAAGGGGAGCGGAAAGAAGGGAAAAAAGAAGGGAATAAGTTCCTTCAGGAACTTAAAAACAAGAAGTCTCTGACTGCTGCTCCCACAGCATTGATTGAAAGGTGGTGCATCTGCACCAAGACACTCTGCTTGGCTCCCTGTGCTTGATGCAGTGGAGGGAAGAAAGTGCATCTCAAAGTGGGCAGGTTTGACTTTAGCTGGGGAGCCATGATGATATCCATTGCAAAGCAGCAGAGTTCAGCCCAGTGATTTTAGCTAGCATGCTCAGTTGTTATGCCTCCTACATTCCTGAGCATAGAGTCATAGAGAAGTAGGGCAGGAAGGAACCTCCAAAGGTCATCTAGTCCAACCCCCTGCCTGAGGCAGGATCATTCCTATCCAAACCGTCCTATACAGATCCATAATCTAAACTCTTTGTAAAACCTCCAGAAAAGGACTTGGAGGTTACAGTTGTTAATAAGCCAACAGTGTGCCCTTGTTGCAAAGAAGGCTAACAGCATACTGGGCTGCATTAGTAGGATCACTGCCAGCAGATTGAGACAAGTGATTATTCCCCTCTATTCAGCAGTGGTGAGGCCACATCTGGAGTACTGTGTCCAGTTTTGCACCCCCTCCCCTGTAGAAAGGATGTGGACAAATTGGAGAGAGTCCAGTGGAGGGCAATGAGAATGGTGAGGGGGCTGGGGCACATGACTATGAAGAGAGGCTGAGGGAACTGGGCTTATTTAATCTGGAGAAGAGAAGACTGAGAACAGATTTACTAGCAGCCTTTAACTATCACAAGGGGGGTTCCAAAGAGGATGGAGCTCAACCGTTCTCAGTGGTGACAGATAACAAGACAAGGAATAATGGTCCCAAGCTGCAGCAAGGGAAGTTAGATATTTGGAAAAACTTCCTCACTAGGAGAGTAGTAAAACACTGGAATAGGTTACCCAACGAGGTTGTAGACTCTCCATCCTTGGAGGTTTTTAAGACCCAGCTAGGCAAAGCCTTGGTTGGGATGATGTAGTTGGGGTGGTCCTGCTTTGAGTAGGGGGTTGAACTAGATGATCTCCTGAGGTCCCTTCAACCCTAATTGTCTATGATTCTAACTACTGTCAACCCTGGCACAACACAAGACATAGCCTAACTTGGCATAGGTAAAGCAGGAGGACCATGGAAGCCAGTATCCGGCTTCTGTAAAAGGTTGTTAATATATACTCAAGCTATCCCAGGTAGAAGGCCATGCCCCCTGTTACAGAAGAAGGCAAAAAAACCCCACAATCCATACCAAACTGACCATGGGTTAAAATTCCTTCCTGCCCCCAAATATGGTGATCTGTCTGACCCTGCCTGATCCTCTAGCCAGGAACCTTTGGCTCTAAGTCTCAGCAGGAGCATTTGCACACGCCAGTCAAAATCCCAACCTTGGCTGCAGCCAACACCCAATTCCTCTGAAGCATTGGAGGCATAACCAGGACCTCACTTAACCCTAAAACATATGGGGTGAAATCCCTGCACCATAAAGGCAACAGAAGACTTGTTGACATTGACTCAGCAAAACGTAATGCATGATGGGCTGCTATCTCACTGCAAATGCAAAGTGTTAGGTCCAACTTTTAATTTACTAACATCTGCATATGTGTGCTTAGAAGTGTAGCCATGCAGCTCCACTCATGGAACAGCCAAGGGACACAGGGCAGCACTGGCTGCCACTGTGCCAATCATGGCAGTACTGTCAGCTGCCACTGCAGTGATGACTATTTTTATGCCCTTTCTTACTCCGAAGGTGGTGCTTGGGGCTGCTGTCCCAGTCACCCTCCCTCTGTTATGCCACTGTGCCTGCTAATACAAAATGCTTGTGGCCTAAATACTTTTAAACAGTATCATCAAGCCCTAGAAGTGTAGTGTTTTGAGGGTATACTTGCAAGGAGAGAAAAAAATGGATCTTGTTGCACACAAATAAGAGCTTCTTTATGTGCTTAAGGAAACTGGACACTTGCTGTGCATTGCAATATGGTGGTAACCCTTGGGAATATAAGTGTTTTATTAAAAATACACAGAACACCTCATGGTACATTAAATTAGGGCACCTGCCCAACTGGTTTACCACAGCAATTTCAGGCCCTTGAAAATTATAATTCGGTTATATTGCAAAGGAAATATCTGAAGTTTAGCAGGAGCCATTATGCAAATATGTCCCTTCTTTGCTTTGGCTCATCTGATATGTAAAATTGGCTATTTTGCCAACATGCATTTGTAGTCAGCATATCTGATTGAGCAACATCAAGCTAATGGATGTTGTTAGGAGACTGAATAGTCTGGATATGAAATCTATTCCCCCTGCCCCACTCCCCTCCCCCCCGCCCCAAGCAGTGTGGGGAAAAGAAGAATTGGGAACTCTTAATTTTATTAGATAAATCCTTGAATGTAAGGATATTCTTTGATCTCAGAGTATAATTACACTTAGGTCCCTGTGGACCAAAGCTACTACACAAGTGCTTCCTAAAGAGCAATACCATTATTCCTATTTTACTGAAAGGGAGAATTGAGATGCAGAAATGTAGTGACTTGTCCAAAGCATATAACCTGCCCATGGTTGAAACTGGAATATAATCCAAGTCTCCATATGCTACTGTGGCTTTTCTACTTAATCAGCCTCAATTAGGACTTGATCTTGCATTTGTTTGCATTCAAGATGCTTATTAAAATGTTGTCCAAAGCTTTCAGTGCCTACAGCTGTAAATAAAATCAATGGGAGCTGCAGCATTTAAGAAATAGAATCTGGCCATACATGATGCTTACCCTCCCAGTGTGTTAGCACTGAAAATTAAGGAGTTTCAGCTAATATTTCCAGCAAATGCGCTTATCCCAAATGGTGACTTCCTTGGGTATGAAAATCCCAAAATATTTCCTATTCAAATCCCAGGTGTTCAAATGTTGCTCCTCAAAACATCCATGATGCAGCAATGTCTTTTCAACTTCTCAGATATGCAAAAGGTGTACATGGCATGAAATGAGTTAATAATAATGTTGTTCATGCCACTATAGTGTTTGTTTTACTGCTTTTTAAATATTTAATTAATTGCAATCCTTTTTTAAAGCCACCAGAAACTGTCCCATTTACTGTACTAGAGTACCACAGAAACTGGGCCCTTCTTGCATGAGTTTAAAATATGGCCCTTACAAAGAAGAGTATGCCCTATGTTCAGCCCACATCAGTACTAAAGAAAAACTGTGAAATCTTCCCTACTTTAATAGGAGTAGCTGAAAGCCTGGTTTCAGTAAAACTGAGCATTGTTTTTATTATGCTTTTGTACTATGGCCCCTATAAATAATAGAAAATAGTGTCTGTCTAATGAGCATAATATAAGATTACTTGCAGAATAATGTATCTTTACAGCAGTTGCAAGGGCTTTTGGTTCACAGAGGTATTGATCTTTTGAGTGAAAGAGATTTTCAATTATGTTTAAAAGTCCAGGCTTGGTTGCTGGTTTATAAGAAAGTTGTTGAAGCTGGATGGTACAAACACATATTTTTCAGTTAGCTTCAAGCTTGTAAATTCTCACAAAATTGTATCCAAAGATGATCACTGTTTGGGTCAAGCACTCAGCTACCTCTGTGACAAATTACAGTAATTCTTCAGTCTGCACTCAGTAAATACATTTCTTCCATGAGTCGGTAGTGAGTGATGAATATGTGTTGACAGGAATACTGCTCTTGTTACTTGATCTTTCAGCAGAATAGATCATAGGATCCTGCTAAAAGCTGACTTGAAAATATTTTGACAAAAATGAGTTCAATATACTGTGTCAAATGCTCCATTAGTTTGTTCATAACACAACAAAAATTAATTAAAGTAAAGTTGGAAGGCAAAATCAGGCAATAAAGGGAGGCACACACCTACTTAGCTCTGTAAAATATTCTACTAGATGCTATCATCCTTTTCTTGATGGTTTCTCCTTTTTTTCCCAACAGAGCTAATAAGGAGAGACCTGAAAAAGTACTATCATGTATGTGGAAGTGTTGTCCCAACAGCATCTTAATGGCAAAGTATCACAATAGATGTATGTAAGCACTAGAATTTGTGTTTAATATGAGTAGCTTAAGTTAATCGCATCCATACCCATGTGTTTGTGCATCAATGGGTGTGTATGAGCATGTACTTTGGCATATCATGTGTGTGTGTGCACAAGTGTGTGAGAGAGAGAGAAAGTGCCGGGGGTTCGTATAAGGGTGTCAGAGGAGCACTGTTGTCTGGCTAAGAAATGCAGCAATATGACTTTTTCTATTAGTCAAGCAATTGTCAATGCATAAGATTATTTCTTCTCAAAAGTGGATTTCCAATAATTGAAAAAAATTACCCAGGAGCATCTCATGAAGGAAGAATTTTAAGTGCTTTGCATGCTACCAGCAAAGTATCTGATTTGTTTATCTTTTAGAATGATTTCTCATCTGTATAAGCTCTACAGAACTGAAATCCTCCTGCCTCCCTCCCCCTCCATCTCTTCCCCATTAAGAAATAAGGGCCAATTTTTTCAAAAACCCTTCAGAAAGAAATGACAGTGAAATCCATGAGATTTCCACTGCATGTAAGTCTTGCAGGACATGGGCAACATTTATTGTATCCTTCTATATGAAATTATTCATGTTTTGTTTCTGTTTGATTATGCGTTGGCTTTACATTTTGGTGTAATGGCTGAGCTAGGAATAGCATTTACACAGTAGTCCAGGAGTGTTTTGCCTGAGAGAGTTTTATGAGATCTTTCTCTTACCTTGTATATTAGGAGACTCATAGGATTGGAATTCCAAGGCAGATAATGATGCAGCTATATTTATTTTATGTCTATGGACAGGTATGTGAGCTATTAGTGTTTCTAATATGCAAGCTCTGGTATGATTCATTAAGCCGCATTGCTACCTTTGGACATTTATACATGTGCTCCGGGAGTGGCAGGGGGGCACTTTAAGTAGAGTGACTCTGAGAGCCACTCTAATTAAAGCACCCAGAGTGTCTTGTCTCATTGAACGAGCTTTAGCTAAAGCACCCCACTGCCATTTTGAAGTGCGGAGATGCTGATACACAAGACTCCCAAGGCTGCTGGAGTATGCTACAGGTTTCCCTCGATTTATGCGGGTTCTGTATATGCAAATTCGCTTTTCTGCGATGACACTTTTTATATCCAAAATTCATTATATGTGAGGTAAATTCAGTCTTATGCGATTGGCATAGGCGCCCCACCCCAAGCAGGTAAGTCCATGAGGGAAGGGGAAAGGGCCGTAGGACCAGGGCCCCACTCACCCCAGTCCCTGCTGCAGCTGCTCTGGGAGTGGCCAATGCCAGCTACCTGCAGCCACTGGGCTGCCCCATCCCCTGACCCCACCAGGCCTCCACTTGTCCCCACTCACCCCAGCTCCTGCTGCAGACGACCTGGGAGCAGCCGACACAACCTGTCTGCACCATTGCAGAGCTCAGACCAGGGGCTAGAGTGAGTGGGGACAAGCGGACCCCCAGGGAGCTCAGGGCATGGTGCAGCCCAGCGACTGCAGGCAGCTGGTATTCGCTGCTCCTGGGGCTGCTGCAGCAGGGGCTGGGGTGAGTGGGGAGAAGTGGAGGCCAGGGCTGCAGCAGGGAGCAAAGCAGAGGGAACTGTAAGTAGGTGCAGGGTGTGCGGTGGAGGTACACGGCTCTTGCTACTATGCGCACCTCAGGAGGGCTGAGGGTTGGGGGGATGCGCTGGGCTCTTCCCTGGGGGCGCGTGCCCTCAGATCTGCAGCCAGAATGAGAGCAGGCTGCTGATGCAGGCTGGGGCCAGCAGCGGCACTGAGCTCTTCCCAGCACTCGGGGAGCGTGGCGGCGCTGGGAGAGGGGCTGCTGCCAACCCAAAATTTGCCCCAGCCCCGCCCCCAACCTGCCTACCAGTGCCACCCAGAGTGCCGGGAAGAACCCAGTGCCACCGCTGGCCCCAGCCTGCAGCGGCAGCCTGCTCTCATCCCTCATGCAGATCCAGGGGCACACAGCCCCCAGGAAGAGCCCAGTGCAGCCCCCCAGCCTGCAGCCCTCCCAGGGTCCATGTAGCAGCAAGAGCCGTGGCTCCCCGCCCTGCGCCCTGCGCCCATTGACAGCTCCTTCCACTTTGCTCCCTGCTGCAGCCCTGGGATTGGCCGATGGGCTGCACCGCACCCTTCCCCCCCACTCCTTCCCTGGTCCCAGCCTTACTCCCTCCCTCCCTCACTGCTGTGGAAACATATCTCTGTTTCTTACATTGTAAACTGGATTCCCATTAAGCAAATTCAATTTATGCACAGTTTTTTGGGAACACATGTACCACATAAAATGAGGGAAAACTGTAATTGCCATGCTCCAGCAAACTCAATTAAATCAAGTTTACTCTATGGCGCTGTAATTACAGCACGTTAGAGCATCCTCCCTGCTTGTGTATAGGCACCCATTAATGTTTCTAAATAAGGTTTTAGTTTCTCTTTGTTTTAATTTGTCACAGACCAAGAGATCTTTAAGGATGGCTTCTGTAGAATTGGATACATTATCATTTTATTATGAACTTCTATCTTCTATGGAAGAAAATGTCTTAGAAATTACCATAAAAACCAATTGTGCCAGACGTGTCAATTTTTCATCATGTAGAGGAGATGAAGATGGGTGATGTTTTAAAAACAATTGGTGGAAAACAACTGTTGTCAGAGCTCCATCGATGTGAGCACCACTAAGAATGTCAGAGAATATTCTAACAAGGGAGGTGATCAGATGGTAAAAGCCCAGGTGGTCTAATCCTGATCTTGCTTACACCATTATCAATCAGATGGAATGCCTTCTAAGAGCATTAGTGAAAAATGATGAGCCTAGAAATGGCCTGATTCTCTAGGGACTAGCAGAGCAGTTCTGCCCAAAGCAGTGAACAGTACACATCTTGCTAATTAGAGTTTAATGTAGTAAAATGCAGCATAATAACAATAAGTCATTTAATGTAATTTCTAAGAGGCTGGGTTGTAGTATCAGTTTAGAAAGCACAACTTGGCAAACAAATGTGTTCTTATCACTATGTTCAGTTACCATATAACTAGGTGTTGATTATTTATTCCCAGTTACATTCTCTCTTCTCCAACCTAGATTTACACAATTAATCAACATACCAATAATTTTATTGTCCTTTTTTCACTAGGCCATTAGAAACAAAGGTAATTCTGGCTTTATATAGAATTTTCTTGACTTATAATTTCTTCTGTGCTACTTTGATGGTCTTACACACTTTAGTTTTAAGACTGCATAGGAATGAATAAAACCAAATTTCTTATACTTTGGTGCAGAGCACACCTCAGCCGCTGCTCTGAATGCAGTGCTTCATCCTTTGAGACTTAAACCAATAGGAAGCCAACAACAATTATGCATCAGCTAGCTGTAAAGTTGTTGGGTGCTATAAAAATAGAACAGTTAATTTCGGCAACTGGAGACACGTGTTGCAGCAGGTGGCCTCAGGATTTTTTTTCCAGGCTGCAAGCACTTTAGTAGGGCCTTTAAAGTCTGACTGAAATATGAACCACTAGCATGTACATCTTGCACTCACTCTCCTCTCTCTGGGTTTGTAACACTCTCCTCTCTCTGGGTGGGTAAACATCAGTAAGTGATAAACAGTGGTACACACAGGAGAAGCTGTAGAAAATTCTGTATTCCTATTCAAAAATCCTGAAACTAAGACTTAGCTCCTTTCTAGTACAGAGATGAAGCCCAAATTTAAACAAGGGATATTAATATTGCAAAAAGAGAAGAGCACAGTGTGATGCTTTTAATTAGCACTAACTAAACAATAGGCATTGCAACTGGCCTTTGATGCTAGTAGCTAGCTCCTCACATTGCTCTATGAGTTGACTGGATGGCTGGGATTCCCCTTGCCACAATTTTATACAAAATGTATTATCCTCTCCTCCCCCTCTCAGTACTAGAGCTTTAAGTACTCATCTATTCTGTCAGAAAGTCAATTCTTAGAAGCAAGAAAGAAAAGTCTTTATTATTTGACCTTTGTTTAAAATCAAGTACAGTGGCAGTAAGATGCATCTGAATACTGTCTCTACATGAATGCAAACCTGGTCATCTTATAAGTCTTTCAAAGCAAGATTCTAGGATCCTGCTTTTGGGCACATATTGCTTTTTTTCTCAAGGCAACATCTTAAACATAAATTGAATAATAGTCAGTTTATCTTTACATTGTTAGGGTCTAGCCTAAAATAAGGGGTCACCAGGTAGCTTGGTGTACTAAGTGTTCTGATGCTTGGTTTATGCTCCATTCTACTTGCTGTGTGAGCATACTAGGACTGATATTTGGGAGAAAAGAGCATCTCTCAAGGCATGCTCTAACACTGCAAAATCAGCATCCAGGAAACTTCAGTAGAAATGACAAGGAATAATCTAATAATGATTAGAATCCAAATGTAAAACAATGTTGTCATAGTCATCTGTGAAACAATGCATTTGAACACCAGTGATTTTTTTATGCAGGTGCAATGGTATAAATAAGACAACAGTTCCACCCAATTTAGTTTATTCAGTCTCCCAGGAAAATTAAATAAAATTAATATTGCAAATTTACACCCAATCTGAAAGTAATCTTGTACAAAAGCTGATAACACTTTTGACAGGAAAGTGCACTATAACATATGCAGATTATTCTAGCTGATTTGAGTTCTTGGTTGACCCTGTGAATGGGGTAGAACACCTGTGTATAAAGAATCACTGGCCCTGACCTCCCCCACATCCTCTTCTTTCCTGCCAAACAACTGAAAATGACTATGTCCTCTTTCTGCCCTGTTCCAAGCTGCTTTACAAAGGAGGCAGCCTTCCTTCCATAGAACTCCTATTATTTTAAAAGTAAGAGATGGGCTTTAGCCTAAGAAAGACAGAATTACAACATTGCAATAGAGAGTGCTGACCCTTTAAAATAGACTGTGACAAGGTGAGGGACAGTTTGAAGCCACACGCACCTATAGACAACTGGAGAAAAGCCAATGGTCCAAGATGAAAATTTGGATGAATAATTGCTGGTTTGAACAGATCTCACTAAACTATCTGCTTTCTCTACTGACCTCACACAACTTCTTTTATCTTCATGGTGGCTCAAATTAATCTCCACCATAATTCCAGTTGGTATCAAGTAAGTGTTTGGCTAAAAAAGAGTGCCTCTGGTTAGCAAGAAATATTGAGCTATTTTCAAACAGTGCCATCTCTGTGAATTTAAAGTACTACCACTGCTATTGATGACTGGTTCTCTGAACTGGTGGAACTGGATGTCGCTATTTCTTCATTTAAAAACTGTTGTCTTGTTCATTTAAGAGTGTCTGGTGATTGTGACTCAGTTCTGTGCCTTCTTAGAAATATACTAGCTCTCACAAACTAAGCTTGCACATCACAGAGCACAACTACACATGCAATTAATGTGACTGAATAAACTCCAGCACAATATGAGCCGGTGTAAACAAATCCTGACATTACCATCTACACGTGTTTAAGCACAGTAATTTACTTTACCGTTAGATAGTACATGTGCTTGATGGGATTATCAAATGGAACTGTAAATTAATCTATATTGACCCAACTGCCGTGCACATATAGTTGGTACCATTTTACTGTGTGCATCTACACATGCACTTAATCTGGGATCAGTTTACTTGTGAGTAAACTACTCATGAGTAAATGCTCCCATGCAGGCATCTACACCTGCAGGGACATGGGGACAGATTTGCTGCTCCTAGCAGCAAACTGCTGTTGCCTCTTAGGGCTCTACAATGAGCTCCTGCTGCCACCAGGGGAGCTCAAGGCTCAGGTCACACCTGCCAGCAGCTGGCCAGCATTTTTTTAAAGGAAGCCCCTTTCCCTGCTCCCTGGCCAGCTGCTTTTCTGGCCAGGAACAGTGTACAGAGGCTTTCTCAATGCAGCCTCTGCCTCCCTGCACCATGGCTCCTCCAGCCCCTGCCCCTGCAATGACCCACAGTGCCCCAGTTTCCTGCTAGCCATGGTGCTGGCCCTGCTGGACCCAGTGGGTCCCTGCTGCTGAGGCCTCAGGTGAGCCACACACCTGCCAGCAGGGGCCAGGGCACCGGGTGCAGGAGGCACTGCCCAACCTCCTCCTCCTGCACTCCCCACTGTAGCACACCTGGACAGCTACCCACTGACCCCACTGACCACTTCCAGCACCACGCTTATTGCAGACAGTTCTCAGAAAAATACGTTATACCCTCATAACAAAGAGACCCCCTCTCCCTCCTTCTTCTCCAATAACAAAGCCCATCCCCACTCTCTCCCCACCAACACAGCTCTTTTCCCTCCTCCATCCCCAACAACAGAGCCTCTCCACCACCAGTAAAACACCCTCTCCCCATGCAAACTATTTACAAGTGAAATTCTGTGGTTGTGTGCATCTCAGGTGGGTGGTCATGGTGTGGGGATGCCTATGAGACAGAGCCCAGGGACAGGAGGCCAGCACCCCACCCCTGGCCATTCCTCCATGTGTGCACATACCACAGCAAGCCTGGTGGGGAGGGGGCTCACCCAGAGGCAACAGCAGACAGTGGTTCCCCTGCATAGCCGGTTTCCCCTCTGGTGCAGGGCTTACCACCTGACTGGGGCCGGCATGGATGGCAGTGTGCGAGCCGGGAGCGACCCGAGCCCTTTTCCGCACTGCACGCGGGCTGTGGCCAGCAGCCCGGGCACGCCGGGTCGGAGAGGGAAGGCCGTCGAGCTGGAATTAGGCACAAACGCGTATCGGTAGTTTTAAAGATTGTTTACTTACACCGAGATGGCAGTGGTGTAGGCTGGAAAACTTGCTTGAGGTGCGGTTTCAGACAGACAACACAGACGGTCTCGTGGAGGTTGCTAGGCTCCACGGTGCAGAGCTCCGGATGCTCTGGGTGAACGAGCCACCAAAATGAGAATCGTAGATACGTCTTATAAAAGTCGCACTCAAAGACGGGAAGAGGTGGGCGGTGGATCAGGCCGCCAAGCTCCTCTGGATCTCACACAGGGTTTCTATTACCCTGCCGTGTACCCAGAGTCCCCACGAGATGGATGTGGAGTCCTCTTCAGCTTGGGCGGAAACTGCTCAAGCCTCTTATACAGCTAACAGGCCAATCGTTAGCCGCCACGTGTGAATAATTTAACACTAGCCAATCACGGGGAACGAATTTGCATACCGGTGGCAGGAACTCTTTTGCACCGTGCATTCCTCTTGCAACATGAGCAATGCACTCTGCAAAAGAAGCTGCAGAAAAAGTGGGAAACTCGTCCCTGCACCGGGGTTTTCCTCTACAACAGGAAACTCTCCTGTGCAACGAAGCTGCAACTTGGCGGGGATAATTCTGGTGCCGAAGCACATACAAAATCATGCCTTTGGGTCATGACAGGCAGGTCTGGCCAGTCCTGGCTGGTGGCAAGGCGTGCTGCTCTGAGTGAACTCATTGGATTATGTGGCAAGGAGTGTGGGTGCCTGGCCAGGGCCACCCCTGGGAAGGAGTTGGCACTGCTGGCAGCCAGCGGTGACATGGGCGCTGCACTTCGTGGCTGGGCCTGAGGCTGCAGAACTGTTGCGGCAGGCACCCCTAGCTGCTGGTGGAAACTGCAGGTGGGGAGCTCAGTGGGATGGGCTGCTGGCACTTGAAGGGCCCCTCCTCTGGTAACATATTACCATGAGTGCCAGCCCACGGCAGGGGCTCAGGCAGGTCTCCCATGCTGCAGTACACAGCATAGCTGTGGCCTGGATCACAGGGAGTGAGGATGTCCATCAAGTGCTGCATAAAGGGCATGGATTTGCAGGCACTCACTGACTGATGATTATGGCCAGTGATGGAAACCCGTTGTGCCTGCAAGGCCTTGACCTTTGTGTGACATTGACCAGTCATGCCTGTGCTCCCCCATCCAGCCTGAAAGCCCCTTGTAGACATGGGCATTGGCACACCTGCCCTGCACAAACTGCCACTGCACCTCCACCTCTCCCCACAGTGCCATGACATTGCCAGTCTACTCCTGCAACCAGTTGTGACCCTGGGAGGCAGGGTGTGGCATCAGTGATGATGCCATAGGGACTCCTGCACCACATCTCTGTGCTGCCAGGCCTGGGCAGCTGCCTGCAACACCCAGCACAGGGGTCTAGCATCAGATTGGCAAGTGTGCAGCAAGGCAATGCCCCACAGCACTTGCAGGCTTCGGGCAGGCTGCTGGGGGTGGGCTGCAGGCAGCTGGAACTGGTCCTGGTGGCCAGAAGCTGCCTGCAGCTGGGCCTGGGTGTTGGCAGGCCTGGTAGGAGCCTGGAGCAGCCTGCAGGCCTGGACAGTATGGCCCTATCAGGCATGCAGCGCTGTAGTGCCAGGCAGTGGCACCTGGGTGCAGGCAAGCTGGTGCAACAAGCCTGCAGCCTGTGCAGTGGGACACAGGGACCTGGAGTGACCTCAGGCTGCCTGCTTGTCCCCCTGGGTTCTGCAGGCTTTTAAAGGCCTGAGACTAGGGCAGGCATGGAGTTGACCCAGCCCTGAGGCAGGAGAGGCTCCCAACTCTGGAGTCTTGAGGCTTGCCTGAGGCTGGCCGCCTAGTGGTGGGGCTGACCAGGAGCAAATTTGCTCCGAATGTGCATCTACATGTGCATTACAGCACAGTAACTACTCTCAAGTAAATTTGCTACTTGTATTTGCAGGTAGCAAATTTACTCATAAGTAGTGATTTTTACTGTGCAGTAAGCATGTGCATGTGTAGGTGCACATGCTTACTGCACAGTAAACTACAGTTCTGAGCACTAAAGCGTCTTGTGTACACAGTAAAACACATGTACCCGGGGCATCTAGCTTGGGGCTCAATAGGTGCATCTCCACAAAAGTTCATGAAGCTGCTTCCAGGAGCAGTAAGACTGAAATTGAGAATAAAATACATTTATCTTATATGCTCAAAATATCTCTCTAGCTCTATTTATAAGAAAAAACTAGGCCAATCGCTTCCTGTGAAAAAAAGCAGTTCATTCTCTATTATACTGCTGCTGCATTTGGAATAGCAAGTTATTTTCAACATATGACCTTCTGGCATTGAAAATTAAAAAGGACCCTAGACTGGTTCTTGGTATTCTCATGCTTTGCTTGAAAGATAACAAGTTTCCCATGTTGCCATCTTACAATCATTTGTGCCTGCTCAGTAGCTCATCAGTAATGCAGGCCATTGGCACTTACATTTTGCCATGAATTTTCTTTCATTTTATTATATAGCTTGCTAATTGTGCCTTTTACTTGTGTGCTGGATCAGGCAGCTTTGTGCAATGCTTCACATTCTGGGAGTTGCTCACATTCGTTGTTCTTCACACAGCAATAGAAATGTGCAAAGATAGGAGTATGGGTGAATTCACTTAAGCTGCTGCTTCAAAATGTTTTAGGTCTGTGGTCCGAACCTTCTTCGTTCTCTCTGTGAGGAAGGGGGTGCCGAGGTAGTGATCCATATTTACCAGGTTTTCTATGCTTTTACTACTGCTTAGCCCAAACAAACAGATTTTAACCTGAATGACAAATCTGTGCATTTCAACTTTTAAGTCAATGGTGTAATGGGAGGTAAGCTTGCTTTTCATTATGGCTAGGTAGAGAAGCCCTAATTAATGAAGACTTGATGATAGCTGTGGATGAAACTGTACAAGTTGCAAACAATGACTGTTTTATTGCTAACAGTGGATAGGACTTTAGAGAATTTGGGCCCATCCTATTTGAAATGTAACAGTAGTAATACAGGCAACTCCCGCTTAACGCTGTTTCACTTAGTGCTATTTCGCTATAACGCTCATTTCAAATTGATACCTGATTTCACTTAGCACTCAGTAAGTTTTGTTATAATGCTCGTGGTCGCCACCTTGGGTCATTAAAAACAATTGTGGTTGCCATCTTGGGTTGTCAAATACTTTCAGTTTCACTTAACGCTTGTTTCACCTAACGCTCATTTTTTCAGGACCCTATTAAGAGTGCTCGTTTGTTTACATTCAAATACAGCATAGGTTGACTACCAAGATCAAGGCTCTGTGGTGTTAGGCACTATACAAAACACAAAATATATCACAGTTTGGGCTCTGAAGAGCTTTGCAGGGGACACAGAACCAAAAGGCCAAGTGTATGCTACCTCCAAACTGTGCTATGAAGCATAACAGTGCACAACAGTAAAGCATGGCATACCCATTACACATGTGCCACACCTGATAATGGTCCTAATGTAGCTACCTTGGAGCAGTCCTGGGCACCTAAAAGGGAGAGGCATTTTAACTATACATTTTTCAGTCCACTCTATGGAAATCTATCACAGAACCAGGCCTCAGGGGCAGCCATGATAACCCCTGGTGACCAAGCAATTGCTGCCCCACCTTTCCTGCCACACCTTGATGGAACTTTGATGCTGTTTAAGGAGGCTGCCCCAGAGTTCCAGAGTGAGCCCCAGTTTGGTTTAGCCAGCTGGCCTTGGTCTTGTCCCTCAGGCATTAAGTTACAGCCCTCCTGGCCCTATCAGTGTTTCAGGACACCAGTTGCCTTATGGGCTATATTCATGGCCTCTGTCCTCCCCTGTAGCCACATCCATGTCTTGTAGATGTTACTCCATTTGCTTGAAGGGCCTTCCCTGACCCCAGTGCAGCCCTTGGCCCCTCAGGCCTTGAACCTTTGTCTGGACCTCAGCCATCCTGGCCTTGACTCTTTTATTCTGGCCATTAGCCCAGGTTGATTGCCCTGGACCTTGACTCCTGACCGCCATCCCCGTCTCATTCTCATGTGCTTTGGGTCCCTGGCCCTGTATCATGCTCCAGGCCAACCCTCAGCCCTCTGGTCACCTGACTGCAGGCCAGGTAGCTCTTGCTGTACCAGCCCTCTGGGTCCCTGACTCCTGGGCTAGGCTGCCTATCACAGAGTGCCTCACCTCTGTTGCAGAGATTTATTGATTTATTTCATAGACTGTGAGGACGGAAAAGTGACACAGGTTTGTCTGAACAATAGAAGAAACAGCATTAAATTAATTAAAACAATTTGGGGGCCTTGTAATGTTACACTGTGAGACACACAAATGTTGATCAGTGTTAGAGCTAGCTCAAATTTGAAGCAGTCACACATTCAGGCCGGCAGGGGCCTTGCGAACTGAAAGATAAGACATTCCAGGCTTCCTCCCTACCCTCCCTACCCAGGGCTCCCCCTGTTCCCTTTACCAGCCCCCAACCCCACTTACTTGTAGCTGCCTGCTCTGTCTTTTCTCTTTTTCTTTTATTCTGTTTGTTTTATCGAACAACTTCTGCTTGCATATCAGCAGTCTGGGGAAAGGCTCCTCCTCCTACTGGACAACAATGCTAGCTTGTCTTACATTAAATACATTAGTAGCTGTAAGAGGTTGTGCTGTACAGTGCCCAGAGGTGGTTAAATACATAACTGCAAAGGTGATTAAAGGGGAAAGTGCTCCCCTCTGCTGCATTAGTAACTTTTTGGTTTTGGAAAGGATGGTGCACTGTAGAAGATATGAAGGTTGAATACCAGTATCTTTTCATGTACAACATGCACTTTTTTTCCCAAAAGCCAACTGTTGGAAATTGGAGTGTGCATTATACATGAAAAAATAAGGTAGGAGCTGTTTCTGCTGGTTACTAAGCAAGAATGAAAGTCTGGATGCCATCCAAAGAGAGCAGAACAATGAGCAGGATCAGCTGCCTAGCTGCTGCTTCTGAGTTACTTACTACAAGGGAAGATCTTTTTCTCTTCATTCTGTCTTTCAGAAACAATGTGAATATCTCATTCTGGGTTGTGCTCTATATGAAAAAGTATGGTATAAGGTGAAGACTTCAAAAAATTGTAAAGCTGTGCTTTAATAAGCAATTACTTCGCCAGTGCGCACTGCTGCTTTCCTGCCACTTCAATGGACAGCATTCAAATGCTGTTACAGTGACAGTTATAGAAGTGATTTAAAGTGCATCCTACCACTTGCAGCCTCTTGGATAGTGTGACAGTTGCAGAAATAGCTAATAGGCACTTCTTGGTGTCTTTCTGCAGGCCATTAAGAAACGTGTTTATAAAACCTTAATTTGGCAAGGCTCAGCATCAACATGAAATGTTGGCCCTGCTGTATTAAACCTGATAGGAATCTTGCTATTAATGCTAAAAAAAAAAGTTTTGATCCATAATTCATAGTAAAATTAATTTTCTTGGGATCTTGAATAGTATGCCAGCCACGTCGCCATTGACTTAATCTCAGGGAAAGCAAAAAAAACATGAAGGAGAGCATAGCAAAATGATCAGTGATGAGCTTCATGAAGATATTGACTTTAACTGTGCAGTGCTGTAATTCCATCAAAGTCCATGGTGATAGTGCAGGTGGGCGTCAGAATCAGTCCTTCTATCTTCAGTAGATGAAGAAATGAGGAGTCCTGCTGCGTGCATATAAGATGGAGAAGGAGATACAGATTCAGAGCAGTATCTTAATTTTGATAATTGCCTCCCTGAATAGCAAGCACCTGCTTTCACAGTTCTGTAATACACCAAGTTTGTTTTAATACCAATTAAATTATGTAAAGTGAAGCCAATTTAAATTTCATGAACAATAAATGTGGAAATCCAGTAAGGGAAGATACTATTTGCATAACATTCACTGCAGCTACCTGACAGCACAGATGCCAAGAACTTGAGTGCCCAGCACTCATAAGAAAGAAAGAAGAGAAGCTGACTCATAATTAAATGCCAAAAACATGGTTAATCAAAACCCTGGTCATCTATTTTGATGCTCCAAACAGGCTAGAGATATTTAGAGGGAGAATTAACACTCATTTGTGTTCTGCTCTTGTGAGTGCCCAGGGACCTTACTTTTTGAACACACTGTAGATCTTATACAATAAATTCCACTTACCTAATGCATTCTGGAAGGCTGATGTTCCATACTAAAGGTGTGAACAGCTTTTTGTTTCTATGCCTGATCTTGACCTCTATACTAACTTTGCAGAAACTGTACTCAACTGCCTATCTTACTGCATCCTTAGGTTACAGAACGTAACATTTTTTCAATAGTAAGAACAATGACAATGGGACCTCCCTTTTTTCTCTAGTCGGAAGAAGCAAGGTCAGTGTTTTGTTTGTTTTTTGAAATTTAGTGGAAAGAAGACAAGATTATTAGTGAGAGTCAGAGTATTGTTTGAGGGAGTTGTGGGTGAAGAGTTGAAATTTGCATATTGTTCCGAATATTGTGAGTTTTTGTGATTTTTTGTTTGTTTGTTTTGCCAAAATACAACTTTTTAAAAGAGGGCTGAACAATAATAGCAACATAATGCTTCTGGAAAATTAGATTTGCTTTCTGAAAAATATTTTCTCAATCTCTTTTTTGGCTTTAGTGTTTTCAGGCTTGAAGTCTGGGATTTGTTTTCAGAACAAAAGTTCTACATTTTTACCTAGAAACTGCAGATATGGTTTATTCTCTTGTCTACACCAAGAACTACTGTTTTGAATATATTTTTTAAAACATAATCGTCATTTTTTCAGCACCAGCTACCAATGGTAAAAGTAAAGCAATGCAGGTCATTTCTCTCCCAGGATTATTTTCCATGCCTCTCCATTTCTTGCTTTAGTGTTACCTGAGAAATTCTTGTTTAGTCTCTTATTGGGTGTTCTAATGTTGCCCTGTGGGGTCAGGCCAACTCTCAGGATCTCAATATTGTGCTGTTAGACAGGAGGGTGTAACACAATTGCACATATACAAACACACAAATCAATTAGGTGCATACACACACTACCAACTCAGGCACATACACATCCAAACCAGCCTAGACACATGCATACCTATCACCAATTCAATCACATACACACTACACACCAAAAATTAGACAACAATCAGTTGTCAATACCCACATACTCCGTACACATACACGGATCACTAATTCATATATCACACACACAATGACATATATATATATATATATATGTGTGTGTGTGTGTGTGTGTGTGTGTTCACCAGCTCACACACATACCACCCACCTACACATACGTGAGTTCCTAACTTGGATGGTATGGTATGTACGTGTGTGTTTAGGGCACTTGGGATACCTGAGGGAAGGTTAAGTTGAGAGAGAAAGTGTAAGGAGTGAAAGTTGCTGGAACCGGGATTAGAACTGGTAGACTAGAAAGAAGCTGGGCTGAGGAATTGGGGCTTCTTAAGGTCAAGTGGTCCCAGGGTTACTTGAGATCACTGGTGCAAGGGAAAAAGCCCAGTGGCAAGGAGGAGACAGCCAGGAAAGAAACTGAGGCAGAAATCTGGGAGCCTGGGCTGGAAACTGAGGCAGACAGTTGGGAGTTTGGGGGGGGCAGATAAGTGGTGGCAAGGAGGAAACAGTCAGAAAACAGACAAAAACCCAAATCAGGGTTTCAAAATAACAGGTTTATTAAACAGACAACACACTACACAGCCCCATGATGTTATTGGTTCTCTCTCTCACACACACACACAC
>NW_005842075.1:1285701-1310480 GCF_000455745.1 Alligator sinensis
GCAGCAGGAGAAAGACTCAGTGGAAGGGTTGGAGTCCAGGTAGGGAAGAGAAACAGAGTCCAAGTCCTTGGTTGAAGAGAGGGTGGGGGCGATAGCTACCTATCCAGGCTGGAAAGGGGTCTTTGTCCCACAGGTGTTGTCCAGAGGGAGGTCGCCAGCAGGGCCTCTGGGTGGATAGGTGGTGTGGCGTGTTGCTGGTCCAGATGGAGAGGGCATCCCAAGTCTTCACTACCTCTTTTTATGGGGCAGACTACCTCTGATCTCCTATGAGGAGGGCCTGTCCAGGCAAGGTCAGACCTGTTCCAGAGGGCTCCAGATGTTCTTACTGAGCATGTGCAGCCTTGGCACAACGGTGGGTGCCTCATCTTTTGTTTCTTGAATGCTGAGGGTGATTCCAGTGGCTGGGTCATTGGTCCAAGTATTGGTTTTGATGGTTCGGTCATTCAGAGGGAGCTATTTTTAGACCTACTGCCATTGTCTCTCAAGCACTCTCATTCATCCCCATTCATTCAGGAAGCAAGTTACATAGGAGGGGTAGGTATGAGTCATAGGTTACACAACAGGACATGGGGACAAGATGGAGACTTGACAAACAAAATGGAAACTTGACATGACTTAGGCTAACTTATATATGTAGGCCTAAATCATATAGTATCAGTAGAACAGTAGAAATCAATATAAGCATAATAATTAATCAATATAAAGAAGGAGAAAAAACAAAACAAATACAACTTGCTACCAAAATAAAATACAAAAGCTTATCCTATGTCTTAGCTCACTTATACTTATCTATAGGGAATAGAGAGGGAGAGAAAAAGTCAGAAATGTTTGGGGAAGGGGAGGGAATGCATTTTTTTAAAAAAAGGAAAAACTGCGGGGTTTGCTACACTAAAAGACATCTTAGACATGTCTACAACCTTTTGTATGCTATTGTATTGAAACTGGTAGTATTTATTCTAGAATATAGATAAAATCATAGAATCATAGGGCTGGAAGGGACCCTGAAGGATCATCAAGTCCAGCCTCCTACATGAGCAGGAAAGACATCTGGGGTCAGACAACCCCAGCCAGGTGACTGTCCAGTCTTTTCTTGAAGACCTCTAGGGTAGATGATTGCACCACCTCTGGGGGGAGCTTGTTCCATAGTCTGGACACCCTAGTTGTAAAGAAGTTTTTCTTAATGTTCAGCCTGAAAATATCTTCCAGGAGTTTGTGACCATTGTTTCTAGCTTTCCCCCAGTGCACCCTGGTGAACAGTTGTTCACCAAGCCCCTGATGTATGCCTCTGATATAGCGGTAAGCACAACCAGGCCCCCTCTCAGCCTTCTTTTCTTTAGGCTGAAAAGTCCGAGATCCCTCAGCCTCTCCTCATATGGCTTGCCATGCAAGTCCCTGATCATATGGGTGGCCCTTCTCTGGACCCTCTCAAGCTTCAGCATGTCCTTGTTGAAGTGCGGTGCCCAGAACTTGACGCAATACTTCAGCTGCAGCCACACCAATGTTGAGTAAAGCAGGAGAATCACTTCTTTGGATTTACTGGAGATGCATCGATTGATACATACCAGAGTTTTATTGGCTCTAGTGGCTACTGCATCGCATTGTCGGCTCATATTCTTGCTAGAGTCTATTGTTCCCCCATATCTCTTTCACTGGTAGTGCTGGTCAGGTTAGCGATACCTAGTCTGTAGGTGCACTGGGGGTTCATCCTTCCCAGATGCAGCACTTTGCATTTCTCTACGTTGAACCTCATCTGGTTCCGTTCTGCCCAACATGCCAGCCTGTCTAGGTCTGCTTGAATCTGCAGCCTATCTGCAGGTGTGTCCACACAACCCCATATCTTGGTGTCATCCGTGAACTTGGCCAATGGACTTTTCACCCCATCATCCAGGTCATTGATGAAGATATTGAACAGCAATGGGCCAAGTACCAACCCCTGGGGTATGCCACTGCCCACATCTCACCGGGACAACACGAATCCATTCATTTGGACTCTCTGTGTCCTACCCCGCAACCAGTTCTGCACCCACTTGATGATCCTGCAGCTGAGCCCAATATTTTCCAGTTTTCTGATCAGTACCTCGTGGGAAACCAGGTAAAAGACTTTCTAGAAGTCGAGGTACATGATGTCAACCACTTTTCTCTTGTCCAGGTGATGAGTCACCTGATCATAGAAAGAAATGAGGTTGGTCAGACAAGATGTGCCCCGACAAAGCCATGCTGGCTGTCATTCAGTATCATGCCTTCTGCAAGTTTGTCACACATAGCATCTTTAATGAATGTTTCTAGGATTTTCCCTGGAATAGAAGTTAAGCTAATTGGCCTGTAGTTTCCCGGGTCTTCACACTTCTCTTTCTTGAAGATGGGCACAACGTTGGCCCCCTTCCAGTCCTCTGGGATTTCTCCAGAGGCCCGTGATTTTTGATAGACCTTTGCCAGGAGCTCTGCAATTACTTCCGCCAATTTTTGCAGCATTCTTGGGTGGAGTTCATCTGGTCCTGCTGATTTATATACATCTAACTTCTTTAATTGATCATACATCAGTTCTATGGCAATGGTGGGAATGTTGTCAAACCCACCCTGCTCATTCTGTGCCCTACCTGGCATGTTGTTCCCCTTGGTCTTGTGAAAGACCAAGGCAAAGTAGTCATTTAGGAGTTCTGTTTTTTCCTGAGTGGTAGTGACTAGATATCCTGAGGTATTGAGCAGTGGCCCCACACTCCCATTAGTTTTCCTTTTACTCCCTCTGTAGCTAAAGAAGGACTTCTTGTTGTCTTTGATTCTTGTAGCCAGTTTTAGTTTGGTTTCTGCCTTAGCTTGCCTAAGCTGTTTTCCACAAGTGCGGGCCATTGTCAAGTTGTCTTCCTTAGAGGCTGTCCCAAGCTTCCATTGTTTGTACGCCTCTTTCTTTTTCTGTAGGAGGGCTGCAACTTCCCTGCTTAGCCAAGAGGGTTTTTTTTTACCCTTCTGCTACTTTTTCTTTGTAAGGGAATGGATTTTCTCTGGGCCTTAAGGAGTATATCCTTAATGAACAACCATTCTTCTTGTGCTCCTGGTACCTGTGGTCGTTGGTTGTCTCTCAGGGCATTCTCTACTAGTGACCTGAGCTTATTAAAATTTGCGTTTTTGAAGCTTGGTATCTTTTGTCAGCCTTGTGACAGACCATGAACATAATGATTTCATGGTCACTATTGCCTAGGCTGCCCTCTGTGTTTAAGTTTGTCACCAGGTCTTCCCCTTTGGCCAGGACCAGATCAAGAATTACATTGCCTCTAGTTGGCCTGTGTACCTCCTGAGTCAAAAAAAAGCTCTTCTGTGCTGGTCAGGAAGGATCATGATCAATCTGAGTTGGCTAAGCATTCCTCCCAGGAGATGTCTGGGTAGTTGAAGTCACCCATGAGAGCCGTGTCCCATGCACATGGCCTTCGTTAGTTCATGGGTGAACCATAGATCAAGTTCCTCCCCTTGGTTAGGCAGCCTGTAGATCCTGGGGTGCCCTTTACTTCCAAAAGTGATCTTCACCATAAAAAGGTTGTAGACCACTGCCATACTGTATCTAGTTTGTTTTTTTTAAATGATGCTTGATGTACCTATTCTTAACTTCACATCAAACACGCAATCACCAGTATTATGAATGACACTATGCACATCAGTTTATTAAGAGTTTTCAGGGCTTTACCTACTAAATTGAATTATTGGTCATGGAACAGTTATAGTACAACCATCCCTTTGAATATTGCATCTGGTCTGACATCACAAGGCAAGAAAGATTTTAAAAAGTGGATCAAAAATCTAAATTATTAGAAGGCTGGAAGTCTTGAGAAGCTAAAAAAGGAGTTTTGTCTGCAGTTCTAAAAATAAGGGAAAGGACTATAAGCCCACTTGTTTAGTAGGTTTTGGTATGGTGATCTCTTATACCTGTGCATAGTCCCATTGACTTCATAAGCGACTGTCACGTCCTGAAATAAGATCTGTTATACATGGATATAATTAGAAATAATGAAATTACATGCTGAAAAGAACTTTCAGCCTGCCTGTGATCCACAGCTTCTTGGAGCCAATGGACCTGATATTTGGCTGGTTCTAATCCTCTGTTGACTTCAATAGTCATGTTGCATTAAAAAAAAAAAACAACCCCTACATCTGTCTGTGGAACAGGCCCCTGGCATATGTTCCTGTAAAGATTGAAAGGAATCTGATACCAAATGCCATGACATCACCTGCAGTGCCACAGATGCCCCAGGCCCACAGTGCAACCCCAAGAACTATCACACTATGGATGGTTTGCCAAAAACCCAAAACTTTATTTCCCTCCACAGTACAACAAAGACATTGCCTCCTTCACAACAACAGACCCCCCTTCTTCCCTCCCCCCTCAACAGACCCTGTCCTTTCCTGACAGCAGACTCCCTCCCTCCCTAACCCCAATATGCACCACCAATAAAGGACCCACAGCCCATGAAACTATGTACAGTGTGTTTTGTCAACTAGTGAGGGAACAGTGGGGTGGAGGTGCCTATGACGTGGATTCTGGGGAGAAACCCAGCACCCTGGCCTCTGTCAAATCCACTTCAGGTGTGAATGCTGTGGCCAGCCCGGGGGGCCAAAGGCTAGACTGGGGATGAGGGTGGATGCTGTCCAGCCCGATCAGTCCACTCCCTTCCTTCTCCCTAGGGCTGGTGCCAGCAGGGCCCGCATGGGAAGCTGACCCAATTGTGGCCAGGTCCCATTCAGGGTCCACATGGCAGCAGAGCAAGTGGTAGCCCAGGCAGGTGGCCAGACCATGGAGGGAACAGGTTCAGAAGCAAGGCCAAGGGACCCTGGCCACTGTGGGTGGCGTTGAACCTCCTCCCACACCCATTGTGGGACTTGACACTGGCCCCTGGGTGGCTGCCAGGGGCCAGGCATGACTGGGGCTGAGGGCTTGGTGCTGGGTGGTACAAACATGACCACCAGAGCCAGCACAGTGTCCATGACATGGCAGTCATCCTCTGTAACCTCCGCTATCTGGTGCACCATGGTGCACTGCTTTTCTTGCACGTCCACCAATCACTTCAGGAGGGTGAGGTTTCTCTTCTGGAGGGTGAGCTCCCTCTTCTCAAGGATGAAGTGCCTCTTCTCCTGCTCCCTCTCCAGGTCCTGTTGGTGCCAGGCCTAAGCATCTCAGCCATGGTGACCAGCCGCTTCAGGAGCACAGTGAAGTCCTGGCTTCAGTACTGACGGAAGTAGTACAATGCAGAGGCTCTCCTCTATGTGCAGCTGCTGGCCTGCAAAGCAAGGACAGAAAGGCTCTTTGTGAGAGTTTGCAACATTTCAGGGATGCACTTTTCTGAGGGGCTATGCACTGTTTGCTCTTAGTTCAGGGGGTTTGCATGCACAGGTGCCCAGGGACCATGGTAAGTTGGTGGGGTGGGCCCTTCCACAGATGGCTGCCAGCCCAGACCTACCTCCTTACTTCTACAGAGGGAGCAGGAAAGCCACTTGCCACTTACCGCTTGCAGCAGGCAGCCTGCTTTCCCTGTAGCCTACCCAGGCCAGGCCAGAGTTGGCCCCTGCCAACAGCTGCCACAGTGGCTCCAGACCAACCCCTCCTCCACCTTTACAGGCCAGGCAGTTTGTTCCTGTGCAGCTGGTCTGTGGCTGCCATGTGGCTGGAGAAGCTACCAGCCACATGGGTTGACACCAAGCAGAAGGCTGGTGCCTTGCTGTTGTGGCTAACCGGGCACAAGCTGTGCCTGATGTCACCCTCTACACATGCACTGAGGCACATTAGTTTAAAGTGCCATTTTCTAGTACCTGTGTCTGTTAGTACTAGCAATTATTGTGCGTTAAATTAATTTTAAATGTCATTTGCTAATACCAACAGATACTATTCTTTCAATAGTAAGAACAATGGCAATGGTATCTTCCTTCTTTCTCTAGTAAGAAGAGGCAAGGTCAGTGGTTCATTTTGTTTTTTGAAATCTAAATTTTAAATTAATCAAATGCACACTAATAATCCTGTTTTTTTCCCACTAAATTTCATAAAACAAGAGCAACCAGAGACTAGGTCTTCAAAAGAGGCACTTTGGCACCCAGCCAGAGCATCTCTATGCCTACCCACTTCCCCTGCTCAGAGGAGCAAATAGCAGGGGACAAGGCTGCAGCGGTGTCTCAGAGTCAGGCTCTGTCCCTGGTAAATAGGAATGTGGGGGTGGGGGGATTGTGGGGGTGGGGAAGATTGTGTATGTGTGTGGCAGGAGGGAGTGGGGGGGTGACTGTGGGGGTGGAGGGGACTTCTCAGCAGGACCAGGCCACTCTTGCTGTCACCCAGAGCCCCCAGCACTGCATGCAAGAACCACATGCCCTTGGGTCGGGTTGGGTCCTGCCTCCATGGAACCAGCCTGGCCCAACAGCGCATGGGGCACTTGGAGGCAGGACCCAGCTCCATCTGAGCATGCATGGCTCTTGCATGTAGTGCCAGGAACCCTGGGTGACAGCAAGAGCAGCCCAGTCCTGCCCCAAAGGTGTATGCTCCTGGACTGGGCCAGGCTGGGCCCACGCCATGTGGCACAGGCAGTGCCTGGTCGCATGTGGCCAGGGCTGTGCCGCACTGGTGGGCGGGTGGGGGGGCGGCTCTGCCAGTAGTGGGCTATGATCACCCAAATGGCCACTGCTGCTGCTGTGGTGGGGGATTGTGCACCATGCCAGGGGGTGGGCAGGGGACCCACCCTCCTGAGCAGTACCTGCCTACCCACACAGTCCCCCCACACCCACAACTCCCCACAGTCCAACCACAAACCCCACACTCCCAAACCATCCCCCAAGCCCCACATCCACATAGCCAGTCACAATCCCCACAGCCCCCAAACTCCAGCACAAGCCCCATACCCCCCCACAAACCTCACCCCCATAAACCCTACACCCACATGAACCATGACTGCAGAGGCAACTACTACACTGCAACCTTTCCCTGTGCCCACGCCAGTGCTGGGACATGCAGCTCCAGCCTGGGGGGCAGGAGGGGGGCGCTCCCTTTCCCAGGAACCACTTTGGGGGTGTGATGGGCTTGGGGGAGGGGTGGAGGTGGCAGCAGGGGTGTGTGTGAGAGAGAGAGAGAGAGATAAATGAAGGTCAGGGTGGGGGAGCACTCCAGAAAGCAGATGCCGCCAGAGCCAGGCTTAAAGCCAGGAGTGAGGGGACTGGTAGGGCTGTGTGTTGGGAATAAGGGCCAAGGGCAGGGACAGGGCACTGGCATATCAGTGCTGCTTGGTGTCCCACATCCTGGTGAGTGAAAGGGGCAGGGGCAGCTCTGATTTTTCTATGATAAAAAACCCCAAAAGCAAACGCCAACATGTATAGATATTTAGAATTCATTTTATTATGATGGTAGAGGCACTGGTAGGCTTCCAAATCACTTTAAAATTGTAAATATATCAATAAAACATTTCCTAACAACTGATCTCTCTAGCAGTGTTTCATTTTACTCACAAAGGGACACAAATTTTGGGTATTTTAATGAGAGAATTTGGGTTTTTATCAGCAAATTTACCATTTTTAAACAGGGAACACCAGAATCTCACAAGTGGTGAGACTCAGGCAGAGGAGCCTACCCAGGGCCAGCACAGGGGACCCAGCTTGAGGGCACATGAGGTGGCTGACCTGGTCATTTGGGGCCAAAAGCTTTGACAGTTCAAAGCAGACCACCACAACGAGCACATCTTCTGGGCGATAGCTACCCAGATGGCAGAGTGGGAGCACCAAAAGACATGATAGCAGTGCTGCACGAAGGCCAACTGTGCAGACATGACCCACTAGCAGCTGGCCCAGAAGTGCAGGAGGTTCTGCTGCAGTGCCCATGCCACAACCCAGGCAGCCGTGTAGTCCCCATTCAGGTCTGGCAGGCACACAGCCATGGGGCCACAGGTTCAAGGGGGCGGATGCTGTCGCAGGTGGCAGCAGGTCACAGCTAGGCAGCAGCCCCGCTGCCAGGCTGCTGCAGTGGGTAGAGGGTGCAGAGGCCACTCTAAGGCAGGGCTGCTTCAGCAGTCCTGCTGGCACAAGGGGCTAGTGTCCCCAGATACCAACTAGCTAGGCCTCAGAAGTTCCTGAGGGCAAGTAGCCCTGAGCTGGCTCCTGCTGGCCCTGGCCTCTAGCTCCCCCTGGCTGCAGATCTGGGAGAAGGAGCTGGGCAGGGTCAGTTTGCCCCAAGTGTCACAATTTGCCCCACACCAAAGTGCATGTTCAGACACATACTGAGGCACAAAATTGTGCTGCTGCTATTTGAGCTGCTACAAGAGCATGTCCACATGAGCGTGGATGTTTGGTTCCCCAGGGACAAGTAGCGGTGGTGCACCTTGCAGTGCCGCTTCTTGTCCCCAGGGAATGCCCATACCACATGCACTTTGGCGATATGGCACACATGCTTTGCTGCTTTGGTGGCAAGTTACCCTGGGTGGGAAAGGGGAGGCTGGGGCCAGCAGCCTTAGCTGTTATTCTGGAGACCTCCCAGGGCTGCAGCAACCGAGATTCTGCTGTGTGGAGCCTGGCCAGCAGCTGCAGTGTGGCTCCGGGTCGCCTGGTTCCATTTTTGAGTGGTGTGTGCTGCCTGTGTGCGCGCTGCTCTGGGGTGGGGGGGGGGGCAGTTTCTGCAGGCATGTTTGACCCCTGGATATCCAGGGGTCAAAAAAACTATGGGAAAAAAAAACATGGAGCAGCGCACGCATGGACAGTGCTCCCTGGCAGCGTGGCAAACATCTGAATGTGGGGTATGTGGTGCCGCAGATGTGTTTATGGCACCACATACTGTATGACCACATTCTTCTGGACATGGCCTTTGTGTTTATAATGGTTGGGTGAGGAGTGAGAACTCTACCAAGCAGAAGAGAAGGCTAAAATGATTTCCATGTCTTTGGCAGAGTGAATCCCTCACAAGGGTTCTTTAACTCTTATCCCAGTATAAAAACAGGTTTCTGAAGAACAAATGTTTTTTTCTTTGGAGTACATCATGTTGTGTACAATGTCAGATGCTATCACAATAAAATTCCATAGAGAAAAACTACAGCCCCCTAAGAGATGCCTCCATTTTGCTGCTGCAAGTAGCTGTTCTCTTACAAAAAAAATTGAGTCAGATTAATACAGTAGAATAAGAAACCTATGGAGCCTTTTTTTAAAGCATACCATACATTCTCTATCCACCAAACATGTTTACAAGAAATCCTTGCTGTGCTGTATCTCCCACAGAGAGAAGCAGAATAATGCCACTCTAGCAGCAGCAGCAGCAGAAGGAGGTTACTTCCTACACACACTTGGTGAATCATATATTTCATAATAAAGGCAGGATAAAATACATTTAAAGACTTTGCTTTAGAAAGTTTTCTTAATAGCACTCCTTTGGTCTAGAATACAGCTTAGCACTTTGACTTACTTACCTTTGTTCAGGCCTTCTGTACGTTAGCAGGGGTGTTGAAACCTACATGTCCCATATTCACCTGTCAGTTGCCTATGCATGTACTGAATATTGGCTGCGGACCAAGTTCTAGTAGCTGACATTTCTGGAATACATTTGCTTTTCACAAGTGTCCAGGAATACGTCAACACGGTTATGTTTATTATTGCCCTGTTGGTGATTGGTTAGTTGGTATTTGGGGAGGGCACACTGGAACACACCTTTCTGCCTAGAACCCAGGAACCTGGCATCCCACAGAGACCCATTTACTGGAACTTACAGCCACCAAGTATCCAGGAATTGGCAGACTACTTCTACCTAGCTGAGGAAGCCAACAACTAGTTGGAATGGATTACATTTACTCCAGAGAGACTGGTGGGAGTGTCTTGGGCATGTAGGACAATGAGCAGTGGCTGCAGAACTTCTGCATGTCCCAGGCCACCATCATGTACATCATCACCCAGCTGGCCCCCCACATCAATCAGCAGGACATTGGCATAAGCTCACCCCCAACTCTGGAGAAGTGAATCACCATCCCCTGGCTCTTGAAGTATGCCAGCCCTGACATCCTCTGCCCTGTTGTCAAGCAGTTTGGAATGAGCAAGTCCATAGCCAGAGTGGTGGTCAGGGAGGTGTGTGGTGGTCAGGGAAGTTCATTATATGTTCACAAACTGCTTCATCCACCTCATCAACCCATAGGAAATCATCACCAGCTTCCACTCGATGGACTTCCCCAACTATGTGGGGGCTGTCAACAGCATGCACATCTCCATCCTTTGTCCACCCCAAGGCACTGTGGAGTTCATCAACCAGAATGGCTTCTTCTCCACCACGCTGCAGGGTGTCATTAACAACCATGGATGCTTTACCCACATCTTGCTGGCTGGGCAAGCGGCACCACACTGCCAGGGTTTTCCACAACTCCACCGTCTTCCAGATGATGGAGAATGAACACTACATCTCAGGGCCCCCAAAATCAAGATCAAGATCAGAGACCCAGCCTACCCCCTCCTCCCCTGGCTCATGAAGCCATATATAGAGCACCTAGACTGCAGGAAAGAACACTTCAACCACTGCCTCAGCAGTTGCTGCATGACTGCTGCTGCCTTCAGCTGCCTCAAGCCACACTGGAAGGCTCTGAGCATGCACCTCAACATGGCCAAGGAGTACTTGCTGTGTCTCATCACTACCACCTGTATTCTGCACAATATCTGTGAGGCCTGGGGGGTGGGGGGAAGTCTTCTATAAAGCCTGGGCTGAGGAGGTGCAGCATGCTGATGAAGCATGGGGTGCAAAGACAAGCCACAGCATACCCCTGCCAGACATATGTGCCTATGGCAGCCCAAATGGCAGGGAGTCATGGTCAGGAAAGCCCTGGTGGTTTATCTCCGGGACAGTCAGGAAGGGGGAGCTGTCCCCAGAGGAGCAGGGCCTGAGGATGTGGGAGGCTGGAAGCCCTGAGTGGCTAAATCCCAGCCTTAGGCAAGGGACCTGTCTGCCATGTGGCTTCTGCCCCAATTTTCCCATCTCTGGGGTTTACAGAGCTATTTTATTTTATTTTTTCTTGGGGGCTTGGGAGGTGGCCGAGGTTAAGAAAAACTCTGGCTGACTGTACACCATTCTTGGGAGGAGTCAACATCTGGATGCAAAGTAATACAGTGGAAAAAGATGTGGTTCATATTACCTGTTCTCAGTTGCCAAAAATAAGTTTCTTTAATAGAAGCTGTTGATAATTAACCATGTCAAAAGTTGGTCCTCTTCCCTATGGTGAAAAACAGTGAATGGAGGTGGTGAGCAGTAGAAAACCTGAAAGGGTGTGGGAGTGGGTGGTGCAAGATCCAGTGCCACTGCTGGGGCCACAGAGTCTTTATGGGCCTCTAAGGGACAAGGACATCCTTGTTCACAGGCCTTGGATCCCCCTCACTCATTGTGGAGACCCAAACCATGTGACCCTCAACCATGCTTGGGGGTGTGAGGGGGGGGGAGGGGCTGTACCTCATAGGTAGGATTGGAAACTAGGAGCATGCTAACAGGGCAGAACCCTCCCCTGGAACCCAGAGGCACTAAGGGGAGAGGGTTGGTTAGTGGATCCAATGTCCTATGTCCCAGGCTTGGAATTGAAGACTGGGGGTATCTTGGTGTAAGTGGACAGGTATGGGATCCCAGATCCATTGTCCCCCCAGGAAGGCTGCAGTGGGTGCAGGCCTGGGCAGTGCAGAAGCCCGCTCCACTGCTCAGGCTGTGAGCTCCTCGCAGGCTTCCAAGGGACTAGGACATCATTACTCAAAGACCCTGGATCCTCCTCATGCTAATGAAGCATTCCCCAGCTTCATGATGCCCCGCTCCACATTTGCAGTCCTTATGGTGGTGTCAAAGCTCACATTCAGGAGTCTGCAGTACATAGCTACCAGGGCAGCTAGCATTTCCTCCTTACTTTGTTTCTACCTCCCAGTGACATTTCTCATTTTCTCTGGAGCTTTACAGCAGCCCATTCTTGAGCTGCCTTTTGTGTCCTCCAACATTCAGAAGTTGTCCCTGATAATAGAGAGAAGAGAGGTTGCAGCTTTGTGAAATATATCAATCTTTTTTGATAACATGAAACATAATTGCAGAGGTTTGGGTCCTCACCATATCTTGGATGGGCACTATCACAGAGACAGGAGCTGGAAATGGTAAATACCCTGTCCTGTCCATCTCCTAGTGGCTCCATGAACCACACTATGCTCCTTCAGCCCATCTGGGACTTAGTCCCAGGGAGGGCTCATGCTCTGCATAAGCAGCAGGCTCTGTCACCTATCCCTATGGCGTGGCATGTCATGGTGCACAGAACCCCAACATCTGTCACTGCTTCTCAGGTTTTTCAAATTAATTAAATAAACCTTTTTGGTGATTTTTTACAGGCTACAATAAGGGATGTAGGATTTGATGGTCCCCTGTCTGCAACAAAGGTGCTTGGACCAGCCTTCTATTGAAGGCCCAGCCAGGGAGAAACTGGCAGCAGGTTGCACCAGAGATCAAGGGGGAAAGGCAGGTTGTTTATGGGTATGACCCTTGCTGTACTGTGTGGAGGGAGAGGATCACAGTTCCCATTGCAGTGGATGGGGATGTGGAGAAAGGTGTTTTCCCAGAATGTAGGGAGGTATTGGTCAGCTCTTGTCAGCAGCAAAGTATGTTCTTTAGAGATACTCAGGGTGGAGTGACTAAGCCAAATTTATTATAACACTTGTTGACTGATGAGATGCAAAACACCTAAGGGTTGATGGGTGGATTCATGGGCTGGGTGTCTTAGGTCCACATCAGAGGAAAGGGAAGGAGGCAGGGTAGGAGTGTGATTTGGCAAGTGTTGAATGAATAGTTGAGTAGTTAGTCCCCTGGACCACATTCTTTGTCCAAGCAGGGTGGAGGCATAATACCAACCCCAAGCTGTCCATACACTAGGACATTCCCTTTGAGGTTTTGTGCTACAACAGGCTGGTCAAGGGTTTTGACCAAGGGATATTCAGTAGGACCACTTGCCACCATTAGAAGGGATCGGGGGGGGGGGGGGGCAGCAAAAGCGCCTTCAGGACACAAAGAGGGGGTGGGGGGGGGGGGGGGGCATCAGAAGTGCCTTCAGATGACAGTATTGGACAGTGTGTTATGGGCAATAGGACCCCAATGCCCCACTACCATCCTTCCCAATGTCCCATTTCCACCCGACCATCCTATACATGGGTGTGGACCACATGCAGTCACTGCCATAGTAGGGTGTAGGGTTTCCTCTGCACCTGAGTCCCCATCCTGTCCATGCAGTGCAGTGTTCACCCCTACCTTCCCTTGGAGGGGGCTCTGCCTAAGGACTATCAGGTTAGAATGGGATCAGGATGAGGAGTGGGTGATGTTAGGGTTCCTGCACTGGGAGAAAGACTGCTATCTTCAGGCCTCCATGATGGGAGAAAGAGAGAGAGTGGGAGTGGGTGCTCTGCAGCTCCACGTGCTGAGACCAGGAGGACTGGTGGGTGGTCTCTGTTAGTGGCAGGGCCTCTGAAAAGCCATCTGAGGAAAAGGACTGGAATACCCTTGACCCTGACATAGGAAATCATGACTTCACTCATGTAACTTCTCCCAGTTAGAGGAGCTGAGGTTCACTAGGGACTAGGTGCTCATCTTGAAGCTGCCTGGTATGTGCACAGCAAGGCATTGGGGTCCACATCCAACATTTCAATGTTGTTGAGCTGTTCCCCAGTCCTGCCCCTCTGTGCCCATAGCCCCACCACCCAGGAAAAGGTCAAGGAAGCTATATCCTCATATAAAATCATGGTTTGTCTCATACCTCTAGAGGTCTGGGTAGTATCATGAATCTGCTTGAATTGGGTTTTCATCCATTTGGTTTTGGCCTTGTGCTGTTTCCAGTCCGGGCTGTGGCCCCATGCTCTCATTTCTTCAGCAATCCACTGGTACATCTCCTTGTTTCCATGACTCAGTGGAGCTGTTCCTGGGTCTCATCCTTACTCCAGTTGCTGACAAGATCCATCATCTTTTCAGCAGCCCAATTCTGTCCCCAGCTGTAGGTAGCAGAGGAAGATGGTCCAGGCTTTGCCATGACACTGTGTGACACTGGGTTCTGTCTGTCCTCCGGTGGATCCAGATGTCAATGCGTGGGTGCAGAACCCCACAAGGGTTTAGGTAGAGCTGTGTGGGTGTGGGTCTTGGAATGGGACTCTTTCTTACTCAAACTGGGTCTGAGCCTGGTTGTGTGTGTCTCCCACTCCAGCATGATGTCAGCTTGGCTTGCCATGCTCCCTCCAGGCCCCAACCTTTTCAGGGGTATCCATCTGTCAGTACCAGGTCAATTGGACATGTCCCCCAGGCCCCAAACTTTCCAGGTGCTTCTACCTGCCACACCCAAGATGTCTGGCCATGGCCCCCAAGACCTAAACCTTATGGGGGCATCCACCTGCCAGCAAAAAGTGTGCTGGCAACACCCACACATGTCCCAAACTCCCAAGGCTTAGATATCTACCAGCAGTGGCTAGTCTGGCCACAACCTCCCAAGTCCCAAATTCAGCAGGGTCACCTCCTTGCCAGTCTGTCTCCATCCATTTATCTTCCCCTCTCCTCCCTATGCTAGACCCAAAACATCAACACTGGCTCTCACTCTGGGGATGGTCTGTGCTGGAGTCTAGGTTTCAGTAAGCTTGTGCCTGGAACTTGAGTTGCAGGGTTTTCGGTCTGTATCTGAGCTCTGGAGCACAAGGCTGGGGACAGGGGCTGAGTTTTCTTGGCTCCAAGGCAGCCAGAGGGTGGGGTTTGCTTCATGCTTGTCTGGAACAGTGGAGTGCATCCTGAGTTCCAAAGCATCTCCCTGCAGAGGGAGAAGGAAAACAGGAGCACACTGGGATATTGGAGAACAGCAGTTACCTTCTATCAATAGATGAACTATAAAAATGTTTGTTAAACCAGTTTAATCCCTAACTATAAACCGTGTTCCCCATTTTAGACCAGACTAAGCATTGTGAACATGTGCACACTTACCATTTCTATCTCACTAAACTTAATTCTGATGATCTATCCAATATTTGTACACACCCTTGAAGAGCATTCATGGTAATGGTGAATATAGGCACCAGAGGCACTAACTGGGAAATGTTATTCTTAGAAGCTGGACAGCCCTGTTTGATATAATGAGTGGTTAAGGGCTGAACACCCTGTGGGCCACATCAAATGGGGGCTGCATACACACAGGCCACTCAAGGTGAGCCACAGGCCCCCTGGGCCACATGCCACTTGGGGCCCCACCCCTGCTGCACTACACATTTGTGTACTGCTGTATCATGCACTCATGCCATCACCATCACTGTACCCCAAGTGCCCCCCTCACAGCTGCAGTGCTCACCCATGTGGCCCCAGGCTCAGCCTCAAGCTGGAGGCAGGGGGGATCTCAGAGACTCCAGCTGCTGTTGCAACTGAAGTAATGGGGGAAATGGCAGCTGGACAGGAGCCCAAGGGCCACCACTTAACCCCTCATGGGCCACATATGGAATGTGGGTTGCCAGTTGGACAGCCTTGATACAGGAAATGTGTAACTGTGGCCTCTCTCTGTACTCCTTATGAGTGGGTTTCCTGATGACAAGTCACCCATCCTCTGTTATCATTGATCAGTCCTTTCTTGAAAAGATAAACAATCCAGCAAAATTCTCCTCAGCAAATGGGGCTCCTTGCTTGCCCCCATACTCATTCAATAATGGCAACAAGGCTCATAAAGCTCTGCTGATGAACTGGTTTTACTCACTTCTTTCTGCAAGGTTGAGATACCACAATATGAAATGCCTGATCAAGAGATTTACAGAGTATTTTAGAGCAACAAGGCCCCAAATGAAGAAAGCATTCAGAATAGCAAACAGAGTTGGTTATTCTAGAGGTAGGTTGGAAACAACGAAACTGGAAGTAGGTTGGAAACAAATTTCTGGTTCCATGATTTTTTTTTTTCATTTGTGAAATTTTACCTTATTTTAAATTGGGATGAGATCAAGTCCTTTTGAAATGTTTCTTGAAAAGGCAGAGATGGCTCTTCCATTATAGTAGGAGCCCAAGAGTCACAGCATGTCCATAGCATGGAGAAACAAGTTCAACTCATCAGTTTGCCTAATTTGCAACAGGAACTTGAACCCTGGTCAAGCTGAGTGCCTTGACCAGCAGGATCTAGAGTTGGTCTCTCTGTGCATGCTCAAAGACTGTTGAACTATTATTTGTGAAAATGTCTGCTTCTCGTCAACTTAAAATGCAAAAACTAAATATTTCACAATTTTGGAGAGGAAATATCAGCATCTTTTCATCCCAGATTGGGATGAAGAGACACAGTGCAATCTCCTGCTGTACAGATATTCCAATTGTTTTACTCAGATCAGGTATTTAGGAGGAAAGGATAGCAATGGGTCTTCTGATCCATCAAGTGTAGTCCTCTGTTATTACTGGCCACCACATTATTTGATTTCTTTTATCAAGTATCTTAAAACCATTTGGTTATTTTTGCACCTACTGTACACTGGAAGGTTGTTCCAGATCCTCATTTTTCTGTAATCTGAAACCACCTTCAGATTTCCTGCCTACACTTATTCATGGCCAGTTTAATCACCATTTGTTCTTGTGAAATAATTGTCCTTTAAGCTTAAATCTCTCTCAGAAATGTAGAGCCAGATACACAGAAGTGTTTACCATGTGCCATTTCAAAAGGAGCTAAGGATGCTGAAATTGCCTCATAGATTTGGCCCATGGAAATTCTGTTCAATAACTAAAAAATACTGCATCATCCTTTGTCTCTTCTCCTGCATATTTATCAGCTTCTCTTGCTGCAAAATCCTATGAGGGTTTATTTTTTTGAGAAAAAAAAAACTTTGAAACTCATATAAACAGGGTATTCAAATAACGTGAGAATTTATGGGAAACTAAGAAACAGAACTTTATTTCTGAAGTTTCTAAAATTCTGAAGAGCGTTATTTTAAATTGGGAAAGATAGTCCACTGAATCTATTTTGAAAAGCCTTTTCCCCCCATAAAGTGCCACACAGCACCAGCTTGCTTTTGCCTGTTAATCCTACTATTCTATTTTAAGACTAAAACACAAAATATGTTAGTTACATTATTGTGTTTATTTAGAACTTCTTTTCTGACTTCACCATGAGCACGTTTGTGCATGACATGCACACACACACAGGCATACAGTAAACACACACACAGTAAAAATGCACACACACCGCGCACACACACACAGTAAAAATGAAAGACTGCAGGGGAAGCTATCTACACAGATCCAAACTGAAACTGTATTTAAAGACTGTGGGCAAGCAGTGGAATCATTAAAATAGCACACCCATATTCAAAGCACTGCCTCAAAAGTTGTTGATTTGCTGCTGTTAGCAGGAGACCGCTCCCCTCCCTGCAGCCCTGCAATGGGCCCCTGCAGCAGCCAGGGGGAGGAGCTCTAGGCTCTAGGCTCCCCCTAGGTGCTAGGTGCTAGCCCAGAGGCCAGGAGACAGCTGTCTTCTGGCAGGGGCTGGGACATTGTCTCCTGCCCCGGGGAGCTGCTTTCTGCCAGGGTAGGCTCCACCACCGGAATCCGGGTGGGGACAATGTCCGCCTGCCCTAGCAGCAGGGATCTCCCAGCCCCTACTCCATGATCACAGAGCCCGGCTGGGAGATCCTTATCTCCCAGCCCAAGCTCTCCTGCCCCGGGGAGCTGCTTTCTGCCAGGGTAGGCTCCACCACCGGAATCCGGGTGGGGACAATGTCCGCCTGCCCTAGCAGCAGGGATCTCCCAGCCCCTACTCCATGATCACAGAGCCCGGCTGGGAGATCCTTATCTCCCAGCCCAAGCCCTGTAGTTGGGAGGCTGGGGCTGGGAAATCCTTTTGTTCCAGTCTGAGCCATATGGTCATGGGACCCAGGCTGGGAGATCCTCCTCTCCCAGCACCAGCTCTGTGGCCATGGGCCTGGTTCTGGGAGAGAAGGATCTCCCAGCTCCAGCCCCACAATCACAGAGTGGGAGCTGGGAGCTCCCTGCTGCTGGGGCAGGGGATCATTGTCCTTGTCCAGGCTCTGGTAGTAGAGCCCACCCCATCAGCAGGCACCCCCTGCTGCCTGGCTGACTGAGAGCACATTTGCTCCTGGTCAGGCATCTACACATGCGCTACTGCATTTGCATTTGCAGGTATCAAATTTACATATGATTAGAGCCAATTACTGTGCAGTAAGAGTCTGCATTTGTAGATGCGGATGCTTACTATGCAGTAATTAGCTCTACTACACAGTAAAGCATCTCGTGTAGATGCGTCCACCAAGTATGACATTTTAAAATAACATTTTGCATATATATAGTGTAATGCTGGCAGATCCCAGTGTGCTTTTTATACCACTGCTCCACTGAAATGCAGCTTACTTTGGGAAGGAGTAAAGCCATGTGGACACGTGGCAGAATTCTGAAGAAGACCACCTAAAGCTTTAGCTAAGGAGACTTCTTGGGAAAACTCCTGAAAATTGGAAAAGCATATATGAATTCTTGCTAGAATGATGAAATTTCATGTTAATTAGTGGGGGGGGAGTTCAGTTATTTGACAATACCAAGAGGTGTTAAATGTGTATGAAGAAACTAGACCTGGGCCTAGCAAAGAACTGAACATCTTTTTGCCAAAAAATGGAATTAAATCTTTTTGCCAGAAAATGGAATGAAATGTAAGCAATGAAGTGATCTTTTGGCATGTGGGGGAAAACTCCTGGAAGGAAAGTAAAAGCTATAGAAGGCTAAGGGCAATAGGCTATGGCAGTAATAAGAAAATCCCCACATTTCCAGAAATGTGGTATACATTACTGACCCTAAATATGGGATGAGTTTTTTGGATTTTTTTAAGCCCTCTGGTATGACTGTCTCTTCCTTCCATTTGTTTTGTGAAAAGGCATCTGCCTTTTACTCTGTCACCAGTATATCCCTAAAATGGAGAGCTCGTTTTCCATGAGATGGAAAAAGGAACCTGTGAATGCTCCCCACCTCCCTCACCTCAGTCAAGGTTTTTGAACCTTCTGCTGCCCATCTCCATTGTGATGTGTTCCTATCTAACAGGAAGACCTAGACAAGAGCAGAAGCAGCAGCAGCTGCCTGAGATTCTCTTTCTCATATGATATAGAAGGAATTTGACTGAACGTCAAATATCTCAACATTGTGTTAGCTTGAGGGACAGGCAAAGATTTGGACTAGTTTTTATTCTGGCTTGTCCAATTCATTTATTCCTAGTTATGGAGGTCACCATTTATAACCTAAAACTTCGTGGGTTATTACTGTAACTCTTGTAGGTTCTGGACCCTTGGCATAGAATATTGCAGTGTATTGCAGTTTGACACCATTTTCCCATAAAGACAAAGGACTGAATGGGAGACTGGACCACACCAAGTGGGAATTCCTCCTGAGGTCTATGGCATTTTGGGTTTGATTACTTTCTCACTGAAGTCAGATGCTTCTATAATGCAAGATCACACCTATTGACAAGGTGGTGTGAGGAAACTAGCATTAGTGTTGTCTATATACTACTGCAGTTTTGTAAAGGGATTCTGTCTCATCGTTATCAAAGTGTTACCTTAGATGAGCATTAAACACACTTCAGACAATGGATTTCTTTAACTGTGTGGCAGTACAGGGGAAAAAAACAGTGAGAAATGTTATTACACTACTGCCATGTTTAGCTAGGATGTATCTTTGTTGGTTCATTATGATCCAGATCTAAAAGTGCTTATAATTATTCTTTTTCACTTGGGTTTGGGAGTTCATTTCAAACTTTGGTGATTGTTTGGTACTGAACAGGAATCTTAACACTGCAACATCCACTCAGCCTTTAGCCCAACTGCCTCAAGATATCCTTTGAAGTCTTTCCAAATTAAAGTTTTACCTCCCCCCTCACACAAACTGTACAGTAATTATATTACATTTTCAGTGCTGAGATATGCACTTTGTTTGACAAGGTCTCATCTGTGAAGCTTTTATATATTGTCGTTAATGGGAAAAAGCTGTCCAAGTCTCCTGAGCATATTGTTGCATGTAGCCCAGAGGTAACATCTTTGATGGTTAGATTTTTGGAGGGATGTATAGAATATTTAATATCGTGTTGCCCTCCTTTCTTTCCCCTCTTCGGGTTACATTCTGGCACAGATTAACTGTAATATATATTGCTGACAAAAGTGTTCAAAAAAACAATTGGAACAAATGGTTCATAGTGATCACATAAACCTAACCTATGAAGCAGGGTTTGGGTTAAAAACTGGCAAAGTGACATGAATGAAATTTAAATCAAAGGGAAATTAAATTGAATTTGCTTTATGTTGCCCTCAATCTTTCACTAGACCACAATTTTTTTATGAAACTCGTAAGTGCCTGGTAGATGTTTACAGGAGGGAAAGTTGGTAGTTGGGAAAGATGGTTTTTGGGTTCCTGGGTAGAAACAGCTGACATTTTTGTTACCCAGCTACCTTGGTCTACAAAGTATGTTTTTGCCACTGGAGAAGCAGTTGAGGTGTTTGGTACCTGACAGGAGATTCATCTCCTTTTTCCTTTCATCTTTTGGGCATGAGCAGAGACACCTTTGCATTCACAGAAAGTTGAAGGCTGAATTCTTTATTCCCTGTCCCAGAAAACTTAAGAAAAAGAAACTGCCCTGTCATGTTGACCACCAGATATGAATAAGAACAATAGCTTACTGTTTCTGGTAGTGTGATCAGCTGAGAAATAATTAGCAATATTAGTAATAAACTTGCTGTAGCTAGGCTTTGGTTCATGGGACATTTCTCAGCACCTCTCAGAGCCAATGGTTCAGGCTCTGTTTGGAGATGAGTGTGCTTGGTGAGCAAAAGCTTTGGGTCCTGTAGGACCCTTTAGCATTAGATTCTGTGTATTTATTTCCTGTTTTGTTATATCCCTGTTCAGGCATGCTTAGTTGAAGCCCTGCAGATGTTGTGAGAGACAACCAAATATGGCCTATGCTGTGAACACCTCCTGTGATTCTCCCAAAGAGGGTGGAGTTCATAATTCAAGGTTATGGAAAGTATATATACTATTGCCAATTTTGTATGGTCATCATTTCTTGCATTGCTTCCAAGCCCCATTTTGCTTCATTTTGTGTGTTCTTTCCCAATCATTTTCCTTTCTTTTAAAAAGAGCTAAAAAATTTCAGTTAAGAGAACATTTACTTCACAATTAAATTAATGTAACAGTAGGGTGTCCCAGCCCTTGAGGGACATTTACGGCCCCACTCTAACTCATGGCACTTTACATAATGTGTCATGAATTAGAGCACCCCCCCAGCCCAACAGATATTTGCTTGTTGGATTTGGGGGTGGGCCACTGGAGCCCACTTGCACTGGCCCTGGCTAGCAGGCAGGGGCACTCCAGCAGCCTCCAAGGAGGCTGCCAAACCTCTCCCCAGCCCCATGTCCCATGTCCCCATGTCCCTGCTGATGGTCCCTAAACAGCTCTGGGACCATCAGCAGGGAAGGGAGGGCAGAAGGGAGAGGGAAGAGGAAGGGGAAGGGGGAGGAGAAAGGGAAGGGAAAGGGAGCGAACAGGCAGCATGAAGCTGCCAGCTACTTTGCCTGGTCACAGCTGGAGGTGGGGGTCGGCAGGGTAGAAGGGAGCCCCCCTCACCTTGCAGACCTAGCTGGGCTCCACCTAATACCCCAACTGGAGTAGCTGGAGGAGTCCCGGGAGGTGAGGGCTTCTGTTCCACCCCACCTTCCTCTACAGCTCTAGCCAGGCAAAGCAGCTGGCAGCTCCGTGCTGGTTGCCCCCTCTCCTTTTCCTTCCCTCCTCTGCTGACAGCCCTGGGAGCAGAACTGGGCTGGTGCTCACTGGTATGAGCACCAGCCCAGCCGTGCCCCTCCCTGCCCTAGTGAAAAAAATTAACCCTGGAGGAAGTTCCCTAAGGCACTCTACATTAGAGCATTTTCATCTATTTCCTCATTTGACAAGAGTTACTTTTTTGCATGATCATTCATATTAAAAACTCTCTGCAGCCGTGCACATGTGTTACTTCACAGCTATAGAGTGCTTTCAGGGGCCCCATTGCACAAAAAATTTAACATATGTAAGCACCCTATATTTTACCACAACACAGGCAACCCAAAGAGGTTCACTATGACTCTAATTTAGGTGCACAGTCACATGGAGCACAGCCTAATTTTAGTGCCATTTGTAGGATCAGCCAGGTGCATGCAAAGCTAATTTAGGTGGCTTACATATGCCAAAAAGACTGCACTGTTAGTTAAGGTGTAACATAATCTTTGGCTTGTGTAAGAATGGCCTATTGTGGACTAGTCATAATTAACTTTCAAACAGTTTGTCTGACATAGGTTTACTGAAGAGAGCTACAAGATACACTGCCCTTTTTACCAATGTTAATACCTGTCAAAATCCTTTGTCCCTCCTTTTGCCGATTACCCCCGAGCCCACCTTGTCATTACTTATGACCTTATTTGCAAAACCACCTTTTATACTGAAGGGCAAATTATGAAGCACTGTAGCAGTGACAACAATAACATCTGAAGTACTGAGTGTTTCTGTCTAGAATGTATAGTATTAAAATGTGAATATTCCCATTACAGTTCAGTAATGGAACAAAGTGACCTAGCAGCTTTTTCTGGTGGCTGCTCCTACAAACAGGGTTTGTTGCCAAGAAATTCTAGCTATATCTCAAGGGCTTTTTTTTATCCTGTTGACATGTAGCAGAGGAGCTAAGATGTGAGTAAAACTCTTATGGAGCTCTGCTGGACGTCAGCAGAACATGAGCTGGGGAACTGCTTATTCAAACAGCAAGGTTTTCAACAACTGTATAAAGAGTTTCAGTCATCTAATATGCACTGGTATGTAGACGTAAATATGAAGCAGACCCACTGAAGTCTATAGTCTCTCCACTTTTTACACCAGGTTAACTTAGAACAGATTTTGGGCCAAAAGTATGTTTTTCTTTTTTTAATTATGATAATTGTTAACACTTAAGAGCTATAGAGTAGAGGTCCTAAGATCTGCAGAACATAGTATAAATTTTAACTAACACAGAAGGAGGAATCAGAAAATTAGGGTTGGAAGGGACCTCAGGAGGTCATCTTGTCCAACCCCCTACTCAAAGCAGGACCATCCCCAACTAGATCATCCCAGCAAGCTTTATCCAGTCGGGTCCTAAAAACCTCCAAGGATGGAGATTCTACAACCTGTCTAGATAAACCATTCCAGTGCTTTACTACCCTTCCAGCGAGAGAGATTTTCCCAATATCTAACTTTAAATGAACTTGCTGCAACTTGAGACCATTGCTTCTTGTTCTGCCATTTGCCACCACTGAAAACAGACTAGCTGAATCCTCTTCAGAACCACCCTTCAGGTAGTTGAAGGCTCCTATTAAATCCCCTGTCAGTCTTCTCTTCTCCAGACTAAATAAGTCCAGTTCCCTTAGCCTCTCCTCATACGTCATGTGCCCCAGCCCCCTAACCATTTCAGTTGTCTTCCACTGGACTCCATCCAATTTATCTACATCCTTTCTATAGTAGCGGGCCCAAAACTGGACACAGTACTCCACATGTAGCCTCACTGGGCATGTCCACACATGCAGGCACTTCCAGCAGCTCAAATAGGAGTGGCACGAATTTGTGCTAAGGATTTTTCCCTCAGCACATGTGCCTGGACATGCACTTTGGTGTGGGGAAAGTTGTGCCACTTGGAGAAAGTGACCCTGCCCAGGTCCTCCTGGATCTGTAGCCAGGGGAAGCTAAAGTCTGGGGCCAGCACCTGTGCTGGTCACAGCAGTATAAAAACCTGCTCTGGCAAGCAGCTCATGGCTGGTTGCTGCAAGCTTGGTCTCAGGAGCTTCTGGGGAGGAGATGGCCCTTCCCTGCCTCTGGCTACTGCTAGCTGCTGGCTTGATCTCAGACCTTTTGTGGGTAAGTTGGCCACAGCCCTTCCTGCCTTGGGCTGCTGCTGCTGTTGCTGCCCCCCCATGGGTGGTCTTCTGTTGCATGCCACTGCCCCCCCTGGGGAGGGGGGCCACCCCAGCACTGCACCCCTGCAACGTACTCCAGCTTCTGCACCTATTCCGGCCTGCTGCCCAGCCTGTCACCAAGTCGCGGTCAGGGGACAGCCTGAGGAGGGAGCCTGTGCTGCCTGGGACCCCTCCCCCACCATCACTGCCAGAGCCTAAAGGTTCCTTGCCTGCCCCAGCTGCCTTGGCTGGCCACCCCCTGCCTCACCTCCACTTTCACCTGGGGTACACCCTGAGTGGCTAAACTGAACCAAGGGGAAGAACTAGATTTGGGGCTCCTGAGGCAGCTCTCGGAGACCATAAAAACTAGGGAGGTGGTAGTCATGGGGGACCTAAACTACCCAGACATATGCTGGGAGATGCAGACAGCAAAGTCCCACCGTTCACGCAGGTTCCTTTCCTGTGTACAAGACCTCCATCTGATGCAGGAGGTACATGGTCCCACGAGGGGGAATGCCTTACTGGACCTGGTATTGGCAACGGGGGATGACATGGTAGGAGACCTACAGATCGGTGGTCACCTGGGGGACAGTGATCACCATATAATAGAATTCATCATAAGACATCGAGTGGGTAAGGGAACTAGTAAGGTGAAAGTGCTAGACTTTAGGAAACCTGATTTCAATGAACTCAGGTGTTTAGTCAAGGACGCACTGCAGACTAAGAGTTTTGAAGAGGTGGGAGCCCGGGAAGGGTGGCTGTGCCTTAAGGAAATTATCCTTCAGGCACAAAGAGAGATGATCCAGATGCAGGGAAAAAGGGAGAAAGGGGCCAAGAGGCTTCCTTGGCTGACCAGAGAAATCCAGAGCAGC
>NW_005842075.1:1312134-1337578 GCF_000455745.1 Alligator sinensis
CTCTCAACCCAGCACTTTTTCCTGCCTATGCAGGGGGTCGGACTCGATGATCTATTGAGGTCCCTTCCGACCCTAACATCTATGAATATATGAATCTATCAATGGCTACTATCACCGCTGCCACTGCTGCTGCCGCTGCCACTGCTGCTGCTACCGCCTGTTCTGCTGCCGCCTCCTCTCAGGAAAGAGGGAGATTCCCTGCTGCATCACCTTGCATCACCCTACACTGCACCTGCACTGGATTACTTCCTTAATTGACTATTGCTTCTGCACTCCCCCACAGCTGCCTCATTCTACCTACTCCTGTGTTTGTATTCCTGCCTGCTGCCCTGTTGCTGAGTACCTGGCTGGAGGCCTGAGGGGCTTCTGGACTGAGCTTCCACAAACAAAGCCCCTCCAGCACTCCAGCCATCTTTTACATCTGCCTCAGCAGCTCCCCTGTGTTTTTTGCCCTCATGCGGTAAGTCCTGAGGTCCACTCCCCCTGCCCTGGTGTTTGTTGTGTGGCTGTGTAAGGCAGCTTGAGTCCACCCTAGCCTGTGTGTGTGTGTGTGTGTGTGTGTGTGTGTGTGTGTGTGTGTGTGTGTGTGTGTGTCCATCTTCCCCAAGCATAGTCCACCTGGTTTTCTGTGAGGCTGTAGCTCAGTGAGCTTCAGCCCCTTCCCCCTTCCCCACTCCTTCCCATCACAGCCCCAGCCTGCCCCTACTGGATTCACTAGCCCCACTGCATATTGTGCTTTTATTTATTGATTTCCCTTTCCCCTATGTGAAGAAATAGATGCCCCCACAGAACTTCCGGCAGCCCCTACCATGGGGGCAAATGCCCCTGCAGCCCACACCCCGGAGGCAGAATCCAAATAACCTCCTCCAGGGGTAGGGAAGCCTGAGACCTCTCCTGCAGGGACAAATGAGACTCCAGCAAGGCCAGGGGGTCTCCTCTGGCCAACTCCATTCCCCGCCCCCCCGGAGGGGTTCCCAAGCCCCATTCCCCACCATCAGGGACCAAGAGTAAGGGCAGTGGGAAGGGCTCCTTCTCCACAGCTGGGGGTGGGAAGGGCAAGGGCCCCGCCCCCAAGCCTAGACCACCCAGCAGGGGAGCTGCAGCTATGCACAGGCTGCTGCAAGGTAACCCACAGCCATGGGGCCTGGACCCTCCACCACCAGCCCTTCCAGCTCGGGTGGCAGGGCCCCCTTTCCAGCACTCATCTGCGGGCATGGGGCAAAGTGCCAACTGCCCAAGAAAGAGAACCTGCATTTTGAGACCTGGGTGCAGGCCCTGGCTCCAGTAGTGGGGGCCCCCAAGATTGTGGTGATCTCCAGCTTTTATGGCAAAGGGATCTTTTTCCTTGCCTCAGAGGCTGCTGCACAATAGGCAGTAGAGAGGGGGCTCATGGTGGAGGGTGAGTACACCCCCCTTGTGCCCCTAGAAAAGCTGGGGACCAGAGTGGTCCTCTGCTCCGTCCCACCTTATATATCCAATTGGGCCCTGCTCCCCTATCTCCAAATCCTGGAGAGTTATCTCCTGGGTGGTGGCCCTCTTCCTTGGGTGCCAAGACCCCGGCCTCCGCCATGTGTGCTCATTCCATTGGTGGGTCATGATCCAGTTGGTGGTGGGAGCACAGCTAGAGGCCAAGGGGTGCCTTGCAATTCCTTTTCAGGGGGCCCTGGTGAGGGTTTTCTATATGCTGGGGGATCTACAGTGCTTCTAGTGGTGTGGCCCAGGCCACTTGCATCACGAGTGCCTCATGGGCCAGGAGAAGAGGGTATCTGTGGGTCCCACTGGTGAGAGGGGTGCCTCTGCCACCAATGTCCTTCCCCCATCAGGCCCCCCTGGCACCCCAGCCACAACTATGAGCCCCGCTGTGAGCTCAAGGGACCCCACCCCCCAACCAAGCTTGGCAGAGTCTCAGGGAGGGCAGCAGCAACCAAGGCGAGAGAGGGAGCAGGGCCGCCCTGCCCCTAGTCATGCCCCTGTCATAGCTGCCCCCCACCACAACCCTCACCTTCTCCTATTGGAGCCTGTCCACCTGAGGACCACCCCATGGCTGAGTGGATACAGATCCCCTCTGGGCGCAAAGCCAAAAGGAAGGCCCAGGTGCAGTTGGAGCCCTCTGATGTGGAGGACCCCTCCCACCCTCCCAAGACCATCACTTGAGGAGAAGAAGTGGCCCAGCTTCTGGGGGCCTCTCCAGCTGCACCTGACACCCCACCCCCAGGAAAAATTAAATGGGTTATCCCAGTGGGGGGAGGCTTCAGGGCTGCTGGACAGTCCTGAACTGGAGCCCATGGAGGAAGCCTCTCACTCCACTGGCCAGGGCCTACCCCCTGAGACCTCGGAGGCTGAGGCCAACCCAAAGGAAGGTCCAGCAGCAGAGCACTCCCCCTCTGATCTCGGGGAGAAAGGGGCCCTGGGGCTCACCCCAGTGAGCCCTGAGGAGAGAGGTCCCCTTTCCCAGGACCCCAAGGCAGACACCAAAGGTCTCTTCCATACCCCTCACAGAAAAAACTCACTTCCAGCCTGCCCCATGGTCCAACACCAGAGGAGGTCAGGGTGGGGTTCCCTGATCAATAGGCTGATCTTGTAGGGGACCCCATGCAGACCCCCCAGGGCTCCAGCTCTACCCTAGCATCCTGTGAAGGAGCTCTACCACTGTCCCAAGGGGATGCAGAGCTCTCCCAATCCCAGCCACAGTTCAGGGTCTTAGCGGACTGGGGGGGTTCAGACGGTGCCTAAGGAGCCCACTGAGCCCCAGGGCCAGGAGGAGGATGCCCAAAAACTGGCAGGGTCCATGGAGCCTGCGGACCTCTCAGTCCTGGCAGTCTCCAGAGGTGAGCTACTTGCATTTCTTGACCTTGCGTAGACCCGGCACTCTGCCAGCAAGATACAGTTCACCTTGGACCACTGGGGAGATTTTGACAGTATCCTCACCACTGCAAGGGTGATGGTGGGGGAAGGCAAGGGTCCCAAAAGCTGCAACACTTGGATCTATAGGCAGGCCTGCAGTTTCATAGATGCCCTCTATACTTATGGGAGGGCCCTGCATGAGCCAGTGAACCCCACACCAGGCATTGAGATGTGCGAGGCCCGTGCTGACCCATCCACCACCCCACCCCCACCCCCAGCCATGAGGTCATTTAAGATCATTACACTTAATATCCACAGCTGCAGGAAGGGTCTCCAGAGATGCTGGGTGCTCTCCTTCCTTCAGGAGGGAGAGTACCCCATGGTATTCTTGCAGGAGACCCTGACAACTCTGGCCGACAAGCCTAATTCATGACTGGAGTGGGGAGGCAGGGTCTTTTTTAGTCACCTCTTGGCCACCTCTGAGTTAGCATATTTTTTCCACCAGGTGGTCACATACATCAGCACCCTCAACCCTCATGAGTGCCTGGTCCTTGGCAGGGACTTTAATGTCTCCTTGGAAGCACAAGACCAGTCAGACAGGGAGCAGAACCAGGCTGCTGTAGGTGTCCTCAGGGAGAGCCTGATGGACTATTCCCTGGTGGACATCTGGTGTGCCTGTCACCCTACTGGCCCCACTGCCTTCACCTATGTGAGGGTGGGGGAGGAGCAGGTATGCCACTCCTAGTTTGACTGGATTTATAACTCTTTGCCACACTTTGTCCTGGTCCACTCCTCTGGCATCCAGCCAACTGCTTTCAATGATCACGACCTTGTCTGGGCCCAGGCCACGATAAGGCCAGGGTGTCCGGGGTTGACCTACTGGCATTTCAGTGTCAGTCTGCTGGAGGATGTGGGCTTCAGGGAGGCCTTCCTGGAGTTCTGACTGACCTGGCAGGAGCAATAGGTAGCTTTCCTCTCAGCTTGGTGATGGTGGGATGTGGGGAAGGTGCGCATCCAGCTTTTTTGCCGCAGCTACGCTCAGTGGCATACCTGACAGGGGGAGGCAGTTTGGGAGAAGCGCAAGTGGAAGGTGCTGGAGCTGGAGAGGTACCTGGCCACTGACCCAACCAACCTGTCCCTCTGCGAAGAGTGTTGGGAGAGGCGGGAAGAGCTTTGTGCTCTGGATGACCACCCCGCCTGTGGTGCATTTGTCCGCTCACACATCCAGCTCCTTTGGGAGGTGGACCATGGCTCCCACTTTTTCTATGCCCTGGAGAGGAGGTAGGGGACCAAGAAGTATATCACCTGCCTTGTGGTGGGTGACAGTACCCCACTCAAGGATCCAGGTGAGATGAGCCAGCACATGCAGGCCTTCTACAAAGAGCTTTTCTCCCCGGATCCTACTGATCCCACAGGTCAGCGTGGGTGACTGGGACCAGCTGGAGGCTCCTTTCACTCTGGCTAAGTTTTCAGTCGTCCTCCACCAGATTCCTGGCAACAAGGCCCCAGGCATCGACGAGCTGATCGCAGTTCTGCCAGGCTTTCTGGGAAGTCCTCGGCCTGGACTTTGCCGCAGTCCTGCTGGTCCTGTCAGCATATGCCAAAAATGTACTCCTCATTGTCCAGGACTCAGGTGACCTGGCGCAGGTGGAGGCCTGCCAGGCATTGTACTTGGCAGCCTCCTCTGCCCAGGTCAACTGGGTCAAGAGCTTTGGCCTGATGGTGGGTTACTGGTGGCAGGTGGGTTCACTCCCACCCACACTCCACGGGATCTGCTGGAGTGTGGACTTGCTGCTCTACTTGGAGGTCTACCTGTCCCCCACAGATGCCTCCCTGCTGGAAAACTGGCACCAGCTGGAGGCAAGGGTGGTGGAGTGGCTCCGGGCATGGGCAGGGCTCCTGAGGTGTCTCTCCCTGCATGGGAGAGTGCTGGTGCTGAACCAGCTGGTCCTGTCCATGCTCTGGCACCACTTACACACCCTGCCTGTGCGCCCTGTGGTCCTGGCAAGCCTCCAGAAATGGGTGTTAGAGTTTTTGTGGCCAGGATGGCACTGGGTCACTGCAGAGGTCTTGAGCCTCCCCTTGTGGGAAGGCAGCCAGGGCCTGGTTTGCCTGCACAGCCAGGTCCTGATGTTCTGCCTTCAGGCCCTGTAGCAACTGCTATATGGGGTCGGTAGCCATGCAACTTGGGGCCACCAAGGGCGTGCCTTCCTCCACCACTTCCGGGGGCTCTGATCTGACTGGCAGCAACTCGGCCTGCAGGGCTTCTCCCTACAGGACCTGTGAGGGCTACCAGAGTTCTACCAGGACCTCCTCCAGGCCTGGGAGCTGGTCTCTACCTCCAGGTCCACCTGCGACACTTGCCCAGGGCACTGACCTGCTCGTCAAGCCCCTCCTCTGGAACCCCCAGCTGGAGGTGCTGATGGCAGAGGTGCCCTGGTTGTGACAGAGGATGATCCTGACTGGTGTCACCTGTATTGGAGACCTCCTGGACTACAACAGGCAGGAGTGGGTGGACCCTGCTCTGCTGGCCCAGTGCATGGGTCTACCCATGACACGTGCAACCTGCAGTCTGGTCCAGGAGGTGAAATCTTCCCTACCTCCCAACACCCTTGCCTTTGTTGACCAGGTCCTGCACGATGGTGGTCCCTGCCCCTCTGTGTCCTCCAGCCCACCGGAGTTTGTTGTGGGGCTGGTGCCTCGCCTGTCCTCATAGCACTGCCTACTCCACCACCTGAGCTGTCTGGAGGACACCAAAACTGTCTGCTTTTCCACCGTCCATCGCCACCACCTCTACACGCTCATGTGCCATACAATCCAAGATGCAGCCCTCGCGTCCTGCCCAGATACCAAGTGGTGGGACCTGCTTGGTGAGGGCATGCCTGGGGAAACCCAGTGGCTGAGTCTGTACTCCACCCTCATCCCATGAGCCACTGGGGACCTCAGCTTGTAGCTCCTCCATGAAGCTGTTGCCATGGCCCCCCCCCAGTCTCCAGACACCCCAGTCTCCTGCCTTTTCTGCACCACCTGTTATGGGCCCGGCCCAGCATGGCAAAGAGCCATGTGCCTTCAGGTAGTGCCGGGCTTCTCAGGCTGTCACCTGGGGGCCTGGCACTGCTTGCAGGGACCATGTGTCACATTGGGCCTGGTCCTGCCTCCATGGAGCCAACCCAGGGCACATGGAGGCAAGACCTGGCTCAGCATCATGCGTGATCCCTGTGAGCAGTGATGGGCCCCCAGGGGGAGGGGATGTTGAGCAGGGGCCACCACATGCTGGTGCCTCACCCATCCCACCACGGCACCGGTGGCAGCAGTCAGCACATCCGTGGCCTAGCTGCAGGCACAGTGGCGGTGTGGTGCTGCCTGATGCAGGCCCTATAAATGCTAAACAGACCCAGCCCAGCCTGGCCTGCCCTACTAGGACATGGCTGTCCTGGTCCTGGTCCTGTTGTGTCTGCAGCTGGGCCATGGCCACCACTGGCTGCTGTCGCCAGAGCCATGGAGGGTGGGTGCGGCATGTGGCGGCATGTGGTGGCCCCTGCTCAAGTCCACCCCGGCCAACCCCCCCTAGCCCCCTGGGAACCCAGCACTGCTCACAGGGATCATGTGTTGTGCTGGGCCAGAACCTGCCTACACGTGCCCTGGGCCAGCTCTGTGGAGGCAGTACCTGGCCCGGCATGATGCGCAGTCCCTGCAAGCAACAAAAAACACAGATGGCACCAGGTCTGAGGCAGCCAGGACAGTACCGCACCATAGGCAGCTCTGGCAGCAGCAGGCCCTGAGTGCATGGTGGTTGCTGCTGCTGCTAGGGGGGGGTGGCGTGTGCCCTGCGGGGAACCCACATCCCCTGACCAGCCCCCTCCACCTCCACACAACCTCACCACATACCCACAGTCCCTTCACACATCCACAGCCCCCCCACCATACCTACAATCTCCACCCCCACACTCCCAGTCTCTACTTACCAGGGGCAGCACCCGGGTCATTCTGCAGACTTGCATCACTCCTGCTTGCTAGGGCTGTGCAAAACTTCAGCAGCCATTTCATTTTGGAGGTGTTTCGGCCCATTTTGGCACCCAAAACACCAAACCTAAAATGAAATGGAAGGCTCCAAAACATCTCCGAAACTAAACAAAACCATCTGAAATGTTTTGGAGATGCTTCGGAGCTGGGCTTGCAGGGAAACAGAAACTAAGAAGAGGAAGTGGGAAGAGGAGTGGAACGATTGCTCTGATACTGACATCTATAGCTATGGGGAAGGACTGCTCTGATATTGACATCTGTAGCTGGCTAGTGTCTGTGATCTGTCCCTGAGGTCCCTTCCAATCCCAGTGCTCCTCTGGGGGAGGGACAGCAGCCTGCTGTTATTCTGTGCGCAGATCCTGAGGCCCACAGCCCCTGGGAGGAGTCTGGCACAGCCTCGTAGCTCTTCTGGGTGGGCCAGCGGCAGCCCCAGTCTTCCCTGCACTCGGCACAGGCTGTGCTAAGCACTGGTCCCAGCTGGCAGCCTGCTGTCATCCCACGCACAGATCCAGGGGCCTGCATTCCCCAGGAAGAGTCCAGCACAACCCTGCAGCCCTCTCAGGGGGCACAGGCCCTCAGATCTGTGCACAGGATGAAAGCAGACTGCTGCTGCTAGTTGGGGCCAGTGGCAGCACCAGTCTTCCCAGCGCTCAGCACAGGCTGCACCAAACACCAGTCCCAGGCAGCAGCAGCAGCCTGCTTTCATCCTGCATGCAGATCCAGGAGCCCGCCCCCCGCCCCCCCCGGGAAGAGTCCAGCACAGCTCTGCAGCCCTCCTGGGGGGGGGGGGGGGTCATGGGCCCCCAGATCTGTGTGCAGGATGACAGCATGCTGCTGGCAGGGGCCAACAGCACCACCCAAGTCTGCTCGGTGCAACCCGCACCAAGCACCGGAAAGAACCCAGTGCTGGTGCTGGCCCCAGCCAGCAGTGGCAGCCTGCTGTCATCCCATGTGCAGGTCCAGGGACCCACGCCCCCCAGGAGGAGTCTGGCACAACCCCGCAGCCCACCCAGGGGTGCGGGCACCCAGATCTGCATGCGGGATGGCAGAAGGCTGCTGCTGCAGGCTGGGACCAGTCCCAAAACCAGCACCTGAGTCTGCTTGGCGCAGCCCACACCAAGCGCCAGAAAGAACCCAGTGCTAGCGCTGGCTACAGCCAGCAGCAGCAGCCTACTGTCATCCTGTCCACAGATACAGAGGCCCACACCCCTTGGGGACAGTCTGGCACAGCCCCGCAGCCCTCCTGGGGGGCCCAAGCCCCCGGATCTGCGTGCAGGATGACAGCAGGCTGCCGCTGCTGGCAAGTGATGTGAGTTTTGCTTTGAACAGTTTGAGGTGCAGTTTCACAGAAACCCCTGCACCTATCTCCTTGAAGGGCTCCCATCCCTACAATTTTCATCTGAATCAGGCAAGAAATAACAAAGTTATAGGCATTTTAGTGAGTTCCCTATTATAGCCTATGGCCAAATCACCAAAGCAGCATCAAAACTCTGAAACAGATTCAGCCTAATCAAAACGGAACAGTGATCCAAAACACTGAAACGAATCACTGTCCCTCCAAAATGGCCGAATCTGAAACCAAATTGAAACATAGCCATTTTGCACAGGCCTACTGCTTGCTCCCCTCAACACGGAGGGAGCATGCTAAGGCAGCAGGAGCACCATAGAGATGCACTAGCTGAATGCCAGAGCGTCTCTGGAGAACCCAAGTCAGGGCATGGTGCAGCATCATGCCTTGCCCTGCTTTTTCTCTGTGGGGTTTGGGTTTTGGGGTTTTTTTTTGATACTTGGAAATTCAGGTATCAAATTTTGAGTCTGCATTGCAAATATGCACTGCGGGGAACATTTTTCCATCTGCAGCAAGCCTTTTGTGGCATCTCAGACCACTGAGATGTTGCAAGAGGCACGTGCATACTCATCTGAATGCGTCCACCAATGCCAAATAAAAGGGAAAAATCATTTCCCTCAATCTGCTGGTAGTGCTCTTACTAATGCAGCCCAATATGCAGTTAGCATTCTTCACAATAAGGGCACACTCTTAGCTCATATTCAATTCAGCTTATTGTCCACTGTAACCCCAAGATCCTTTTCTGCAGAGCTGCTTCTTAGCCAGTTGGTTCCCAGCCTGTACCAGTGCATGCAATTATTCCTTCCTAAGTACAGGTCTTTTCACTTGTCCTTACTGAAGCCCAGGGATGTGTCCAGATGAGTATTCACGTGGAGTTTGTGGCACAGCAGACCCATCTGTGGTGCTGCAAACCACACATGCCGCACATGTGTTCACTGCACTTTTTGACACTGGGAAATCTAGGTGTCAAAAACAGACAAACAAAAAAACCATTACAGAATAAAGGAGGGCAAAGCATGTGGCAGCACATGTGGCAACAGTGTACGCCACTCAAAATGGGGGCCTGGCCAGCCAGAACCATGCTCCAGCTGCTGGCCAGGCTCCGTCCCCCCAGATCATCACCTCTGGAGCCCCAGGAAGCCCCAGGACCCCAGGTACAGCTGCTGGGGCCAGCACCTGGGCACTTGGGGCAACTTGCTGTGTGACAGACTGTGTGGAGGGGTGTTCACCAGGGCCAAGTAGCAGCAGCACAACTATGTTGGCTCACATTCAGCTTTTGGTCCATTGTAACCCCCAGGTCCTTCTCTGCAGTACTGCAGCCTAGCCAGTCATTCTCCAGTCTGTATTTGTGCATGCAGTTACTCCATCCCAAGTGCAGGACTTTGCACTTATCCTTCTTGAATCCTATCTGATCAGTTGTGGACCATTTCTCCAATCTATCCAGGTCATTCTGGATCATAGTCATGATCTCCAGAGTGTCTGAGACTCTATCCAACTTGTTGTCATCCACAAATCACCTTAGCATGTACTCAATCCCACCATCCAAATCATTAATGATGGTGTTGTATAGTACCAGACTCAGAACAGACCCTTGGGGAAACACATTTGATACCCCCTCTCAGCTAGACATTGAGCTATTGACAACTACTTTTGAGCCTGATGATCCAGACAGTTATATATCTTACAAGTACTTTCATCTAGTCTGTATTTCCTTATCTTGTTAAGGAGAATGTCATGGGAGATGGTGTCAAAAGTCTAGCTAGAATCAAGGTATATTGCTGTAATAGGGGACCCCCCTGTTACTTAGAGGAAGTAAGGACAGGGTGGCAGACCAAATGCAGCCATCAAGAAGCACAGTGAAACGAGCTGCAGGATTCAGCCTGCAGATCGCAGGCAGTTGAACACTTGGCTGCTGAATGGGGGATTAGCAGCACCTGGGCATTATTAACAGCAAGCCAGGTCAGGTAATCAGAAAGTGTTGGAGAAATGGCCATATAAGCCTCAGCCTGGGGGCCAAGGCTTGGACTAGCTCAGATCCTCACAAAAGAAGTAGTTTTGATGGTATAGTGCCCAGGGAGATAAGTTATGTGTTTTGTTTTTGTTGCTGTTTTGGGCTTGTGGTATACTGTTAGGTTTGGGGATGGAAGTCATGAAGTGGTACCTGAGGAAGGGTGCCAAAAAAGCACTGCATGCTTTGGGGGATGTTTCAAGAGCCTAGTGCAGTATGATGCCCTAAAAGGGTGACACAAGCAGAGTTAAGGCTCAGGGGGCTGATGCCCAAGTACAGTCCAGGCTGAAGCTGAGGGGTTGACAGGCAAACAAGGTGTCCAAAATGAAAGGAAGTCACAAATAGAGTGCCTGGGAGATGCTCTGTATTGTGAGGGGTTAAGGCCTAGACAGAGCCCTGCCAGGGTCTGGGACCCAGTGGACAGCTAGGAGTTAAAGCCTAGGCAGAGTGCCTGAAGCCTGGGAAGGCCAAGGGGGCCCAAACAAGAATGAGAGCCCTGCTCTCTTTAAGATGCAAAGATGAGTCAATTAGCAACTGGGTCAAGGCACCAGAAGACAAACTTTGAGTCTCTAAATGCAGGCTCCCAAATCTGTTAACATTTATGTAAGACACGGCAGGGAAGAGAGTGAGGTCAAACTGGGAAGTCCAGAGTAGGAGAATGAATATAAGGCATCTGTAGCAGGTGCTGCTGCCATCCTTGGAGTAGAGTCCACTACAATAACATCCACTGCTCTTCCTCCATCCACAGAGACTTTAATCCAATTTCCTTCTATGATATGGTGAGTCAGGCATGACTTGCTTCTTGCCAGTGATGCAAGCTCAGGCCAGTATTGGGAAGGGAATACATATATTGGGCAGTTCCTGGAGCTCTTAACACCTGGATTGTCTGCATATATATAATCAGAGGATGCAGGGAATGATGTGCAGACAATCTAAGTGTTAAGAGCTCCAGGAACTGCCCAAAATGTATTGTGTAACAAGGCCCTTAGCAGCAATGAGTTGTTAGACCTCATGATTACTTACAAAAGGATAAGTGTTTAATGCCAAAGTCTTTGCCAAATTTTATTACACCTTGCTTTCCTAAAACTCACTTTGACTAGTGTTTTTCTTTTATTTTCTAGCCTAAAATGTTGCATGACAGTGCTGGGGATTGCTAAAAAGCTACCATATTTCATAAGCTGCCACATTTCCCAACCTATACAGAATATCTAAACCAGTATACAGGTTCTGACACATTTCTGGATCCTCTAAGATGAAAGGAGCTGTGTAATAAAAGATTTTCTCTTGAAGCTGGCACTTTTTTTCTTTTTGGGGGGGGTTCAAAATGCAAAAAAAAAAAAAAAAAAAAAAAAAAAAAAAAAAAAAAAGCTTCAGAAAATGTTTCTATTTGAAAAATAGCACAACTTTAAGAACTTTGAAATATAGTCATCCTGGATTATGACCTTTTAACTTCTGAGCAACAAAGAAAAGGATTTCTTAGCTGGGGACTCATCCTCAAAATAAAACAAACAAACAAAACCCCCAAAAAAACTTTCTGAAATGCCACTATTTCGGTAACCAGCAGCCACACACTGGATTTATTTCTTTTAAGGAGATTCCTGTTAGTGTTATGTTGCTCTCTATAAAGACAAGGCAAGGGAGGCTGTCTTGTCTTTAGCTAGAGACTTGTATGTTTCTGTTCTAAGTGTTTCTCCTATTATATACTGCTGTGCTGTCCAAGAAAGTCTCTCTTCCTTCTCTTCAACCCCAGCAATCTGGAATGAGTTAGTTTAAACTTGTTCAAAATCTGCAGGCACTGTCATTATTGTCTTTAAAATGTGTGATGTGGTACTTCTGAGGCCATTGGATAATGGTATCCCACTTTGAGATGATTTGTTATGGTTAGGACTTAGTTGAGATCAGATGTTCCTGCTTTAGCTCTGCACAATTGTCGAAACTTGTGTGCCTAGAATAGGCAGAGGGAGTTGGCAGGTCCTCTGACACGTGGTTCAGACTCTGCACAAACTAGAGTTCTTGTCTGATGATAATGCCTGGTTTTTAAGTAGAGCTGCTTGAAAACTCCAACAACATTCTGCTGGAAAATCCCAGCAAAAACTGGAGAGAGGCCAGACAGCTTCTTGCCTGGCTTCCAGCCAGTCCAAGGTTCCTGATTTCCACCCCTCTCGCCCAGGCTGCCCAGCTCTTTGGAGGTCAGACAACCCACTGGCCAGGTGCTGTGGAGCGTGGGCATCCAGAGTTCTTAGCAGTCTGCTGGAAAGGTTGCTGTGGATCCAGGGAGGGTGGCATCCTGGGGAGGTGTAAGCTGAAATTTTAGAAGAATAATGTTTCTTCCAAAATGGACATTTTAGAAACTGTCCCTCCTCCAGAACATGTCACACCTCCTACCTTTCTGTCTTATTTGGGTCAGAAATGTTTAAGGAAACGTAAAATTTTCTGTGGGCTAGACATTCCAGTTCCTACACAGTTCTGTTTCAAAGATGCTCTTGATTTTACAGGCCATCAGAGAGAGAGAAGAGTAGTATTAACACTTGGAAAAGTATTGTGTCCCAATTCCTTAGCCCCTAACAGTCTCCCCTTTGAACTTCTCCAGAAGTGCAATCAGCTGCCTCAGGAATGCTCTGATGTCCTGTATTATAATGTAATCCTCAACTGCTGTGGGGCTGACTGCCAATAAAATCCATTTGGTCCTGGCCGCCTTCCCCATAACAGAGGAGGCCTACTGGGGTCTGGAAGAGCATGATGGCTAGCAGGCAGCTGCTTCTAGGCAGCCAGTTTTTCCCATGCAAGTTAGTGGTAAAGCAATGGAAGACTGTCATCAGTCTGGACAGATCCATTACTGATTCTCTAACACAGCAGTTCCCAAAGCGGTGCCCACAGGCACCATGGCACCCCCGAAGTTTATTCAGGTGCCTGTGTGCGTTTTCACGATCAGTAAAAATCATTATTCCAACAAATATTTTTCACTTAAATATTTTTGTAAGAAAAGGGAAGCTGCATTTTGAAGTTGAGGATCTAATGCAATTTTAAGTAATGGATGAGATGATCAGATTGAGCTAAATTCCAAACTTTACTATTCATATTGGCACCCGCTGCTTTTTCTTTTAAATTCAAATGTGCCCTTGAGCACATAAACGTTAGGAACCCCTGCTCTAGCAAAAAGCTGAACCACAAAAGCGTTGTGACTGATGGCAGACTAGTATTTCTAATAAATGGTTTGGTCCTTTCCCCTTCTGCCAGCAGGATTATTCTAAAGGCAGGACTAGCAATTGGAGGCATCTTGGAGCAAAGCAGAATTGAAAAGTGTCTTCTGTTGGTCCTGAGGTACACCAGGGAAAACAACAAAATCTGGACAAAATAAGCCAAGATCCTGAGTTAAGTTTTGACTAGAAAAGAGGGGTCTAAGGAAGGCCTAGAAATATGTCCAATCTGGACATAAAACCCTGAAGTGTTTTGTGACTCCTGAGTGCCAGTGTCATTCTTGAATGAACACTCCTGAGTGTGACGTGCCCATGCATCTCTGCAGGGTGGCTGCAGTTGTGACAGCTACTGACACTATTTGGCATTTGTGCCCAACTGCCCACACAGGGTCATGATCAGCTCAGGGTTATCTGGAACAAGAGTGAGATGGTTATAATATGTATTTGTGAAGCCTGAATATAAATAGTTGACAGTATATTTTTGTAAATCTCAAGTATAGTGGCAGAATTTAATATATGCAAAAACAAAAAGCCAAGAGGAATATATACCCTTAAACTGATAAATAGCAGTCTTGTTTAATCTCTAAGCCTATTATCTTTCCCATTGACATCAGTGGGAATGGAGGATGCTCAGCATCTTCTGAAACAGGGGACAATACCAAAAGGTTAAAGGCTATGAACTCTATACCACTGAGTACAGGCTGGACACTTCTAGGAATTTATCTCCCAGAAGAACGGAGTAAATAGAAAGTGCCTGATGCAACTGTAGTGGATCATGTTTACTACGTTACAGCAAAGAGCAGTCGTATGAATCTGATAAGTTCAAGGCATGCAGTTCTGCGCACTTGATATCAGCTTAGAAATTAAATCAATATGACTCTCTCCTTCCTTCTCCTGAAAGTACAAGTCACCAAAATGATCCTGTTTACAGGCAGCCTTTATAGGTATGGCAAAAGGTTCTAGCACCGATAAGGTTGGGCAGGAGGGGAGACAAGTGGTGGGGCCAGAAGGGGCAGGCTCCATGGGGGTGCAGGCAGCAGGGAGGGTACAGGACATTCAGCAATGGGGGCAAGTGGTGGAGGGGGCAGGGGGCAGGCCATTTGACTCTCTGCTGCCTGCTTCCTCTACCTCCTACCCTGCCTCTGCTTGCCCCATTGCAGTGGTGAGGGGGGATAAATTTCAAGATGACCCTCCAATAGTTAGATTCCAGACATGGAAAATTATACCAAATGCATGTTTTCCACATCTAGAATCTAATTATTGGGGCATTATTTTAAATCCAAAGTCATCTTGAATTTGGGCAAATAAGGCAATAATCACTGCTTTGAAGCCCTGTCAGTATGTTTTTCTGTTAAACGTAGCTATGCAGTAGAAAAGGAGTCCTATTCTGATCTTCTGTGAATGAACTATGAAGTATCTCTGGTGGAGTCAGTGAGCTATCCCAGGCTATGATGCTAGTGAGGGGTGTTCAGATACCACAGGAGCAGCACAGTCTGCACCTTGCTTTCAGAGACTGAGAAAAGGAAGGTTATTTTGACTGTGCTTTTGACCCTGCCATGCCAAAAGTAACCAGCATCCTGAGCTCTGTTGCAAAGATGTCTTTGTTTGAAATGCATTGGCACAAACTTCACTAACATTTAAAGTATGGCTTTTCTATTTATTTATTTATTTATTTACATTCCTGTCATATCTAGAACTTAAGCAGTCCTGTCCAGGCACTCTTCTAAACTCATTCATTTCATTGCTGATATTTATGCAAGCAGTGTTTGCATCCTTATATTAATGACTTCCCCAAGGAAAATGAACATAAAATAAATAACTTCATTATACTCCCCCTCACCCCCACCCCATCACTACCTCAGGCATGCACCTGCCTGAAATGCAAAGTTTCCCTGGCAACAGGTTAATTCCAACTCACTAGAGTAACAGCTATACCAAAAACATACTTAATCTTTCAATGACAACATTGTGGCATTACCTTCTTAAAAATATTCTGTATTTTACGGTTGCTAAAGAAAAATAAACATAACTTTCTAGTTTGGTCTTTTAATCTCTAAGAAAATTAAAATTTAAATCTGAAAAAAAAATTGTATTACAGCTTCCTCAAAATTAGAAGCTGTTTGGTTCTGGGTTTTCTTTGTTTTGGTTTGGTTTGATTTTGATTGGGCAAAAATGAAAGTCAACTAGCTAAACCAAGATGGCCCCTGTCATCTGCATGGGCAAGTGGAAGATTCATCTTGTGAGGCTTACTTTACTCCTGTTCAGCAGCTGCCAGGAGAATGACTATGGCAGCAGACATAGTCCCAGTGCCCTGAACCAGCTCTGCCTGGGGGATCAAGAGTGACACAACCCGCTTCTTTCCCTTTGTGAGTAATTTGCGCAGCCATGCATGCCACAGAAAGACTGTGATTATGCTTCCCTGGCTGCAGGGATTTTGATTGTCCCTAGTCCTTGTGTATGATGCGTGTAGGCAGGGGCAGATTTGGGGGGCAGAGAGAAGGGGGAAGGTTCAATTGCACTCCCTGCCCCCCGCCTTCCATTTCTGCTCCACTGAAAATTTAAAACAAACTCCGAGGCAGCTATATTCTCTTCTTGCCTCAATAGTAGCATGACCACCCATCCTTAATTGGGCAGAACAGCCCCAACATGTGAACATCAAGTCCTGGTCCAGGCTAAATGAGTCCAGGACAGTGTTTGTCCTGGATTCTCAGTATCATGCAGGGATCCAGGTTTTCCATTTGCCACACAAAAACACAGGGAATATCAGGTTTCCTCTTGTAGGCTGGCAGTCCCACGTCCTCCCCCATCCGCCCATGGGTTCTGCTCAGCTCTGCTCTGGCCCTGCCGTGGGGTGGGGGGTGGGCATGTGTCCCACCTTTCCAGTTTGAAAAACAGGTCACCCTACTCGATAGAAAGGGATTTTACTATGTAAATTGAAGTATCTGTAAAGGGTTAATGGAGAACATCTGACAGCGCCACATTTATTCTTGTTATTTCCATTTTGCTTTTGATTAACAAAGCAAGAATATAAATATACCAAAGATCTGTAAAAAATCCCACCCAGTGAAATAAAATAGCTTCATGAAAATGTTTCCTTTGGGATCTGCTAAATTAAATTGTGATTTTATATAAAATAGATGCCATAAATCTTTTGTTAGGATTTACTTTCCCCCACAAAATGAATTCTAATTTCTTAAATTGACAATATGCTAGGATGCCAAGTACTACATTTATGTGATTGGACCTTACACTGTGGAGAAGAACTACATTAAAAGACCTTACATATCTCATATGATAGAGAGAGGGAAAATTGTTTCCATTATGACTATGTTATGAAGGGGGCAGCTTCATTAACCACAACAATAGATGAGCAAATTTATTTAAAACTGGTCTCTCCTGTTATGTGAACTAAAGTGAATGCAATTTTCAATTTTAAGATGCTTCACACAGTCCTACTTCTAGGGCTGTTTTTTAAATTAGACTTGATCCTCCTGACCTTATTCACATGCACGGCCATGTGAGTTAAAGACTCCAGAATCAAGCCGCAAGTAAAGGAAACCTATTTTGTACTGTCGTGGGTACGAGACTCCCTTCTCAGTTCCAGAATGATTATTTGAGCATTTCAGCACTACAAGGGAATCTCTTACAGTACTTAGAGTATCAGTGAAATTGGACAAAAAAGATTAAACACAATATAAATTCTGGGCTTGCACTGTCCCTTGTTTGGGGAACCTTGGTTAGGGTGATCTAAATGTAACATTTATATGTCGTCTTAGTCTTTGCTAAGGAGCACCTTTATAACTGCATTAAAAAGGATGCTGAATGCAAGGACTGACTTACATTTGCAGTGCAGTGGGGTGAGGGAGTGGCACTTTGCAAGATGCTTGTTTGTACATGTGCAAAGCGGCAAGTATTTGATTTGGCTTTGGATTCAGCTGATTCAGAGGAACAGTGATTCAATTTGGTGATTCAAATCACTGTCCTGATTCAATTCAGAGATTCGGCCGCCAAATTGAGCCAAATCTTCTCTGAATCTAACAGGCGGTGGTGGCAGTGACAATGGTGGGGGTGTGGTGGTGATAAGCGGGGCCCCCCCTGCCGCTGCCCATGGCTGCCCTGCCCGGCCCCAGTGTCCTGGCACTTTAAAAAAAAAAAGCCCTGCACTCACCAGCTGTAGCAGCAGCAACCAGGGCCTCTATGGGCTCATGGCAAAGCCCCACCCGGCTGGCACCCGTGTGGCAGCTGTCACATCGCACAGTGCACTGCGGCTCATCAGGTTGTTGCGGGGCTCCGCGTGCTGTCTGGGAGCTGGGGATGCTCAGACTGAGGACTGCTGGGCTCTGGATGACTGCTGGAGCTGCCCCAGCTCTGGGACAGTGTGGTGTGCCCTGCTGAGCTATGCTACACCCGCACCATATGACAGCTGCCATGCGGGTGCCAGGTGGAGGGGGCTGCCCCCCGCTGCCCTGTGCTGCATGGGGGGGGGCTTTGCCATGAGCCCCAAGAGTCCCTGAATGCAGCTGCTGCAGCTGGTGAGTGTGGGGCTTTTTTTTTTAAGTGCCAGAACGCTGGGGCCGGGTGGGGCAGCCATGGGCGGGAGCTTGGGGAGCAGGGGGCAGGTCCCCCCATGGTCCTTTCCCCCTTCCTCCTCCAGCCCCCTCCCCACCCCTACTTACCAGCATGGTCAAGCTCCTTACAGCGGTAAGCGCCCAAATCTCTTAATCTATTTGGAGGCTTCTGAATTGATTCGGACCTTTTAATGGGTCTCCCGATTTGATTCACATTTGGAGATTCGACTACTGAATCTCCTCCAAATCAAATCGGCTACCAAAGCTTTGCACAGCCCTAATATGTAGGTCATAAGCAGACACAAGTGAGAATTTGCAGAATCTGAGTGCTGCATTTTAGTTTGCGTGCCCTAAGAAAGAGTAGCTATATAAACTATAATTCAGGTTAAAGCTCTATATGTCCAAGGGCACCAAGGTCACCTGAACCGCACTATATATTTCTACAGCTCATACGTACATTGGAAAATAAAGGCTGATTGTGTTTGAAGTGTAAACATTCTTAACTGCCCTTTCGGATGAGAGATGCTTGCATCCTAGCTGAATTGATCTCTGTTATCCAAAGTTGTGTACATCTGATTGTGTGAGCCTGTGTAGAATCTGATTAGCTGAATACAGACACTGATTATGTAATAGCTCATGTCAGCCAGAGTGTGGATAAAATTTACCTCTGTACAAAGGGCTAATACAAAGTCTGTGGACAACTTAAATCCTGGTTAAGCCTCAACAGGCTCAACCTCGCATCTACAGAAATGAGTAGAAATGACAGTGTTCATGGGCTATGTGTATTTAACAGCCATTTTATCCCATACTTGCAAATACTGATTTTTTTTTTCTTAAAGCCATAACTCCTGGATTCATGTGATTAATGCCAGCTTGCATTTAGAATTTTTCCCTCTTGATTACAAAGAAAGCATGATCCAAATGCATGCGTCACTCAGAACCCAGGAACTCCCCCAATTATTTCTGTTGATTCATAATTTTGGGATGTCTGCTGACTCATAATCTTTTCAAAGTGTGGAAGTGAAAGGCCTGGCTATAATTGGAAAAAAAACAGAAACATTTATAATAGGCATATTGGAAAAACCTCAAGAAAGCTGAAGGAAATATAGGAGTAGGGGATTTAGATGAGATTTTATGCTGCATTATGCAATTCACAGTCCAAAGCAGAAATAGGATGAGGTGGCATTTAAGCAAACTTTACATCCTCCTGATTCTGGAATACTGCACTTGCCCTACTGGGGTCTTGTCTTTAGGGCATACCACCTTAACAAGATTCCAGACGTTCATGGAGGGGACCAGATGGAGTGAGAAAATCCTTTCCACCATTAATGTTTCCTAATTCAAAAGTGATTTTTAGCTGTTCACATCTGTGTGTCCCTATCATTTTGACTTCCCATGGTCACATTGTAAAGGTTAATTTTTAGATCAAATGTTCCTCATTTTGGACATGGACGCCTATACTCTCTTTGCAATTACAGCTAGCTAGTTAACTGACATAAGCAGCAAAGTATAAGCTGTGACTATCAGGCAAATATGCTACTCATATTTTACCCTAGAGCTCATATAACTGACACATGTAACTGATCATTAACTTAACATACATGAGTTGCATCATAACTTAGATTGCTGAGAATGACATCCAGTCCTAGAGATATTTGCTGGAGAAATCTCTGAACAATTTTGTATGACAAAATAAAAGATTTTCATAGTTTATGGGTAATTCAGAAAGAGTTAACAAGGGGGAAATTAATCAAACTAATCATTACAATAATAGTCTGCTAGGCCTGGTTCAATACCACTGTCCAGGCAGAACAATCGCACAGTGCTAACAATTACTCATAAAGCTGTTCATTCCCTGTGGAGTGTGTGTGTCTGCGTATATATACACATATACTTACATTTTGTAATGTACAGCAATATATTTATTTGGACATATAACAACTTCTGAAACATAAAAAAATACAATAAAATATATATTTATATCTATCTATATTTAGCAACTGGTTTGTGTACTATCTTCTCTAAGGTCATCAAAATCAGGAAAAGAGACTGATATGGGAGTAATTTTCTCAGACCATATCAACCAATTAATAATGATAGCACTGTGAATAATCATTTCAAGGCAATAGTATTATTTATGGGAATGACTGCTGCCAACTGTCAGCATATATACAAAGTGTATCAAAGGTCATCCTTAGATTTGCCTGTCTAAAGTTAAAATACACTTCTCCCAACAAATCTTTCTGCCTGAACCCCTTAAAATGTATGCATGCAGCATATGATACAGGATGAAAATTGACGGGCTTATTGAATTATTTTCCCTATTAACTAAAATTTACATTTTTTAATGTTGAGAAATATTAAATATGTCTAGGATCCTCTCTAGCTGGGAATCATACTTTAAATTGTAAATACTCCAGTGATTTTACTCTGTAAATTAAAATTGATTTGAGAACTTGGAAATCTGGAAACGCCTTTATGAGTGGGAGTCTTCAAAAAGGTCTGGTTCTAGTGCTTATGCTGTCTCCATGAAGGAGGTGGGAATACTGGACAGAGTGGAAAGAGAGGGCTGCAATAAAGGAGCCAGGGGCTGAAAATTAAGCTTTACAATGTGATGCTTGGGGAGCTCAAATTATTTAGATTATTGAAGCAAAGACTCAGAAGTGTGGTGATCTATATGTATTGATCACACAGAGGGATAATACTGGATGGTTGTGGGGACTTTTCAGTCTCTGCTGACAAAGACATAACAAAATCCAGTGTCTGGGATCATAAGAAAATAATGTGAAATTAGACCTCCCAAGGCCATTCATTTCAACCCCCAGCAGGATCATCCCTGTCTAAACTATCCCATGACAATATTTGTCTAACCTGCACTTTAAAAAACTTAGTGACATAGATTCTACAATCTTGCTAGGTAATCTGTTTCAATACTTAACCACTTGCATAGTTAAAAAGTTTTTCCTAATATCTAACCTAAATCTCCCTTGTTGCAATTTAAACCCTAGCTACTTGTTCTGTCCCCTATAGACACAAAGAACAACTGATTGCCATAATCAAACTTGAAGTTGGATAAATTCAACCTTGAAATAAAACAAGTTCCCAGCATTGAGGTTAATTTAATGTTGGCGTTAGCCAAAGGAAGTGATGGTCTCACCATCGCTTGGAAGGCAGTGGGGTAAAGGTTAAGGTGCCTTGTTAAAGGAACCAGTTTAATCCAGCTTTTGAGAGAAATTCTGGGCACTTTACACAAAGCACTTAATGTTACAGCATCATGGAAAGTAAACAGACGTTCGGTGTTTGGTGGGGGGCGCTGAGCTTCCATGCACTGACTAAGGCCAGGAGGCAGAGGGCACTGTAATCTGCTCTGGAAGTCCAGCAGCCTGGCTGGCTCATGTCTCCAGGCTCACTCCCCCTCCTCCTTGGAGACACCAGCAGCCGGGTGAGCTACCAGGGATTCCTCCATGTGGTGGGCTCTCTCAGGGTGGGTGGACCCCCCAAGCAGTGCCATCAGGCACTGGAGACCCTCTCCTTGGGGGTGGAGATGCCAGCTAAGGCCCCCTCACCCCCAATGGTTGCCCTCTCTCCTTTCCTCCCTGGCTGCACAAGGAGGAGACTCTCTGCTTCCTTCCTGTAACAGACCAGGGGCATGATAGGTAGCCCCCATAGGGAATTGTATACAAGTTCCCTAAGGCAGTCTAATTTAAAGCACCTTCATTTACTACCTGATTTAACCAGAGCTACTTTTTTGCACAATCAGCCATTTTAAAGGCACTCTGCAACCATGCACATGTCATGACACAGCTGTAGAGCACTTTCAGGGTCCAGATTATGCAAAAAATGTCACTTCTCTCTGTGACCTCTATGGGGTAAACCTATGTGGAATCAGAAAAAATATATGCCTTAAACTTTGACTATTTTAGTTATAAGATGACATAACCGCTTTGTGGAGAATTGCTGGCTCTGTATAGTAGAACAGATAAGAGAAAGTGTTTGTTCTTTGTAACTCCTCTGCAACTGCTTCGCTCACCGCGGCCTTGAAGATAGCAAAAAGTATGTACAACTCTGATTTGCAGGTGCAAGAAGGAGGTTTGTGAACTAACCTCGCCTCCCCCATTAGTTCCCATCCTGATTACAGCAAAGAAATAATGAAGTAATGTTATAGCCGCTTTTCATGCTAATTTCACTATATGATCACGTGAGTTGTAAGCAACTGTTAAAAAGTATATAAGCCTCCTGATTTTGCTCTTGGGGGGGGACCCCTTCCAAGTGCTTGGGAGATCCATGTCACTTTGGAGTCCCCCCTACAGCTGTAGTTTCTTTTGAATAAAAGCTTCTGCTGACCTGACCCAAAAGTATGCTGCGTGTGTTTCCACGACAATTCCTGGTGCCGTGACTCGGATCCAGAACACAGGCTGAGAAAGGAGGACCGCAGACTGCCCCCCCCGAACCCCGAGGCGCCAAACTTGAGAGGTAAGAGACCTAATTCAAAATCTCTATTGGGGTTTCGGAGGAGGACTGCCTGTAGGCTCCCAACTTGGCCGTGGTAACTGGATCTGAACCTTGTTAAAACAGGTCAGTCTGAACCTTACTGCCGGCTAAAATTTTCTGTCTGGTAAAGGATCCCATTTTGTGTCTGGTAACGTACGTTTTATTTAGGGAGAAACTGTATGAAGCACCTTCATCCTACAGCACATCGGGCTTGTCGTTAATTAACTAAGGCGGTGTGGGGGAGGAGGTCTGGCTGACTGAATGAATGTGCATGTGTGTGTATTTAGAAATATGAGCCACTGACCAGGTCTGAGACTACGGTTGGGTTCAGCCGCCCCAATTCTGCCTGACAGGGCAGTTTTGAAAGCAAGGGGGCCCAACTGGAACCTCGTGACCCAGTGGACAGGGCTTCCCAGTGATTGAATAAATGTGTGTGTGTGCATTTAGAAAAATGAGCCACTGACCAGGTCTGGGACTAAGGCTGGGTCTAGCCGCCCCGATTCTGCCTAAAAAAGGTAGCGTCGAAAGCAAGGGGGCCCAGCTGAAACCTCGTGACCCAGTGGACAGGGCGTCTGAGTGATTTTGTCTTTTCCAAACCCCTTGTCCCAGTAGCTTCTGCCGAGAGCAGGAGTGAAAGGATTCCTCTTGTGTTTCCCTTCCCATTTCCATTTTATGAGCCGGTGTCGGGTCAGAAGCCTTTTGTCTGGGCAGTGAAAAACTGCGGGGCAAGGCACTGAGCGGCCCGGACATCCTAAATAAGCCTCTCCTACGTCTCCCTGTGTGACTGAAAATGGGAACGAGTCAGTCTAAACAAGTTCCCGTCCCCCCTAAGGGGACTCCGGCGTACTTTATGTACACACACTATTCTCCCGAGGCTTGCAAGTACCTGGATAAGTGGAACTGGTATACTAGGGATGATCCTGTGAAGCATTTTCCACAAGAAGGAACATTTGATCAGGATAAAATAGTGCACTTAAGAGGGGCTTTAGAGTCCCGTGGATCCAAAACACCACAAAACCAGTGGGACGCGTTCTTTTATTGGTATGATGAAATGTCCAAAAGGCGGACAGAATCTCAAACTAGGAGCCTAAAAGACTCTCAAGAAAAATTAAAACAGCAGTTACAAGCTGTTCGGGAGAAATTGGCTGCTCCCCCAAATTACACGCCGGCCACCGCTCCGATGTATCCAGCATTGCCCGGGGCGCCCCCACCACCGGAGCCAGCAGAGGATATCCTTGACCTTTGTTCGAACCCTGCTCTCCTGGGACTCCCACATCAGCAACAACCGGTTCAACATCAGGCTGCAGCCCAGGCTAGTAACTCATTAGCTGAAGCTCCTTCAGTAAATCCATCCACGGAGCTTAATAGTCTGGACTCATCCACCATATCTGCCACTCAATCATCACCAGTGTGGCAATTTACTCCTGGGTCACAACCCACCACAGGTGTATTTAGAAGAATGGGAATAGGCATGGAAAGATCTCCCATCAATCTTAGATCCCGAGCTGCACAAGTTTACCCCCTAAGACAAATGCCAGGCATTGGCACCGATGGACAAAATATAGTAACCGTGCATGCACCCTGGACTCCAGGTGATCTCTACAATTTAACTCAAAAATTCCCCAAAATCAGGGAAGACCCAGAAAAATTTCAGGAAGAATTGCAGACTGTTATAAATTGTTATAATCCAACATGGGCTGACATTAATCAGCTCATGCGATCGATTTTGCCCAAGGAAACTATGCTACGTCTGTATGCTGCCTGTACTTGGCCAGATCAAAACCCAGGGATTGGCCAAGACTTTATTGACAAGAGAAATGCTTTGGTTCAGGCAGTTCTCACAATTTGCCCAAAAAAGGCAGACTGGACCAAAATAAATACCTGTAAACAAAACAAAAATGAACACCCCAGTGACTATTTGGAACGCCTCAAACAGGCATTTGAACGATACTCAGGAATGGATAACCCAGTCGGAAATGCTAAACAAGCAATAGTGGCAGCATTCATCCAGGGACTTAACCCTAAAATTGCTGAGAAAATTCAAACAGTAATTATTGGCTGGGAAACTAAAGATTTGACTGAAGTCCTTGCTGCGGCTAACCATTTTCATAACAAATTGGAACGGTCTAAAGACAATGCCGAGTTTAAGTTAATGGCCTTACAGATTTCTCAGTTGCAGGGTCCAGGTAGAGGAAGGGGACGAGGACGGGGAAGGGGAGGCCCGGGTAGATTCAGGGGAAGAGATAGATCCTTGAGCCCACAAAACCCAGGCTATGGGAACCAATGTCATTATTGCAAGCAAGAAGGACATTGGAAATCAGAATGCCCCAAGCGCCCCGGCCAAGGACCCAGACCCCAGTCCCTGCCCCCACCTCCACTTCCTGTCAATTTTCCCAGTGTTGAATAGGACAGCCTGAGGGACAGTGACATCATCGCTCCTTTGCTTGCTACTGACCAATCTGGTCCGTTTGTTGAATGCCTTATTTCTGGTAAACCTGTCTCCTGTCTTGTCGACACCGGAGCATCCCGCTCCACGCTAAAGGCTGCTGAGTTTCCTTTTCTACCTTATTCTCCTGAAACTATAAATGCTGTCGGTATAGGCGGACAACCTATCCCACATCCCGTCTCTGAACCTGTCTCCATCTCTATTGGCCCTTTGTCTGAAAATCATGCCTTTCTTCTTAGCCCCTGTGCACCTGTCAACCTTCTTGGTAAGGATTTGTTGTGTAAACTGGGATGCGTGATTTATTGTAGCCCAGATGGTGTTTACCTTGAGGTACCAGAACATAGGGAAACTGAGCTTGTGGCTTTGCTAACCCAGGAGTACTCTGAACCTGACACTTCCTACTTGCAAGAGGAACTGTTGGCACGAGTACCTCCACAGCTGTGGTCCACCCATGCAAATGAAGTGGGGCACATGCTGAGTGCTGAACCAGTGCGTATCATCTTGAACCCTGCCAAGCCA
>NW_005842075.1:1341837-1358551 GCF_000455745.1 Alligator sinensis
AAAATCCTGTATGGAATATTGTTTGTCTTGATAGTTCTGATAATGTTTTATGTCTTAGTGCAACTGATCCTCTGCTGCGTGAAAGCCAGCAGGAGAAGCTTTAGCAAGGCAAAAAAACCCACAGCAGAGTCTAAAATAATGGTATTACAAAAGTGTGAGCAGATTAAAAAAAAACATGAAAGGCTGCATGATGAAATAGAGGGGCTCATGAGAATAAAAATTTAAGGGTAAAGTGAGACTAAATAGTCTCAAAGGGGGGGGAACTGTGGAATCAGAAAAAGTATATGCCTTAAACTTTGACTATTTTAGTTATAAGATGACATAACCGCTTTGTGGAGAATTGCTGGCTCTGTATAGTAGAACAGATAAGAGAAAGTGTTTGTTCTTTGTAACTCCTCTGCAACTGCTTCGCTCACCGCGGCCTTGAAGATAGCAAAAAGTATGTACAACTCTGATTTGCAGGTGCAAGAAGGAGGTTTGTGAACTAACCTCGCCTCCCCCATTAGTTCCCATCCTGATTACAGCAAAGAAATAATGAAGTAATGTTATAGCCGCTTTTCATGCTAATTTCACTATATGATCACGTGAGTTGTAAGCAACTGTTAAAAAGTATATAAGCCTCCTGATTTTGCTCTTGGGGGGAGACCCCTTCCAAGTGCATGGGAAATCCACTTTAGAGTCCCCCCTACAGCTGTAGTTTCTTTTGAATAAAAGCTTCTGCTGACCTGACCCAAAAGTATGCTGCGTGTGTTTCCACGACACCTAGATGATCAGGGGTCTGTTATGGTAATTTGTTAATCCACCTGTTCCTTGCTTTCACCATGAACTATGGAGAGAACAAGAAGTTTTGCCTTGTTCTCATTATGCTCATAACATCTGCAGTTCTGTGTCACAGCAATGATTATAATTACATCTCATGTTTTAGGGCTTCTGCTAGTCACTAGCACCAGCAACCTCTCCTTGGACCATAACCTTGTTGTGGTGGAACACACAAACCTCTCCAATGACCCTCAGAGCTATGTTATCTGGAGTCTTGTACTCCTGGTAGGGTCTCCCTGGGCAAACAGGTTTGAGGCAAGGTCCCAGACTAAGCATGGTCCAAACTCCTGAAGACCCCAATGGCAGAACAGGAATACGAGAGGACCTGCTGGTTCTCTGAGGCTGTAAAGGTGGATGAGAGCTGCAGCAAGATGGAGGTCTCTGGCTGTTTTGGACATCCTTGCCATTAGATTCAGGGCTCCTTTCTATCAAGTTCATGTGGCTGTTGCTTGCACACCAGCTTCCCTATGTTAAAAGATGTCAAGCACAGGCCCCTGCCAGGGATGTTAACATCTCCCACAAACCAAATCCAGTAGTGCTGGATGAGTAGTGGTGGGGACAGGAACAGTGATCTCTGGGAGTCCCTAGTCACAAATCTGTACATAGGCAACAGTTGTGTGATGGGTCATTTTGTACTTACTGAGACAGAAGTACAATTTGACAGCTGCAGCTGTGACTCTTTGGGATCCCCTTTGTTCACCCTGAATGGGGAAGGGGCTAGGAAAGGTGCCCTAAACATAAGCTGTCTCAAACCCCCCCCCCCCAGCTGGATTGCTGTATCCAGTGAGATCACCCTACCTGTGGCTGAAAGCAACAAAACAAAGCACTGAAATTCACAATATGGAATGTCTGCACTCTCATGGACTCCCCAAACAGTGAGTGTCCTGACAGAAGAACCCCCATAGTAGCTAGAAAACTTGCAAGATATGACATTGATGTTGCTGCCCTAAATGAGACCTCCTGGGCAAATCAAGGCCAGCTGAAAAAAGGAGGTGGCTACACCTTTTTTTGGAAAGGAAAGTCACCTGAAGAGAGGCACATTCATGGGGTTGGCTTTGCCATCAAGAACAAGATTGTCAGTCAGCTTCAGAACTCCCTGTGGGTATTAACAAATGCTTTATGACTCTCTGCCCCAAGCTCAGTAACAACCAATATGCTACGGTCATCAGTGCTTATGCCCCCTCCACCTTTGACAATAAAGAAGCCAACAGGGAACAGTTCTACTGCATGCTTGATGCAGTCCTGACCGCCACTGCCAAGGCAGACAAGGTCATCCTCATGGGTGACTTTAACACAAGAGCTGAGCTACACTCTTAACTCTGGAGTGGCACCATCAGGAAAGAGGGGATGGGGAAAGTCAATTCTAGTGGTATCCTCCTCCTCAGCAAATGTACAGAGCATGACTTTGCTCATCACAAATATTATCTTCAGACAGAGTGACAAATATAAGACCACTTGGAGACATGCACATTCAAATCATTGGAACCTTCTTGACTATATTATTGTCAGAGCCCGTGATTGTACTAATGTCTGTATCATCTGAGTCCTGAGAGGTGCAGATGACTGTTGGATGGACCACCATTTAGTTGGATCAATCACGGACATGCAGCTTGCACCACAACACCATAAACAACTAAAAGGAATGTAGAAGAGACTTAACATCAAGGTGCTCCAAGACCAAGTTAAATATGAGGCTCTTCAGCAATGCCTTACTGACCTATCTGATGATGTCAAGGACATCCAGGCACATTGGGAGGGAGGAACTTAAGAACATTATTCACAAGGCATGCACTGAATCAATTGGATACTCCACTTACCATCACCAAGACTGGTTTGACAAGAATAATGAGGAAATCCTAGCACTTATCTATCAGAAGAAAACCATGATCTGCAGGTGGCAAAATGAACCCTCCAACCAGCAAAAATGAGAGGGTTACCACTGGCTTAAAGGTGTATTTCAGAGGAAGCTACGGGACATCAAGAACCAGTGATGGCAAATGAAGGCCATGGAGATCCAGAATTTTCTGATCAACATGACATGAGAAGCTTTTTTCAAGCAATAAAAGCCATTCACAGGCCACGTTCCAATGGCTGAACCTCCTTGCAATCCCAAGATGGCTCCACCCTTCTCACAGATAATGGATTCATCAAACAATGCTGGAAGGAGCACTTCATGATTCTACTCAACTGTGAATCTGAGGTCTCAGCTGCCACCATTGAGTCCATCCCTCAACACCCACTAATAGAATCTCTTGCTGATCCCCCCATCCTTCAAGGAAGTCTGGTGTGCTATCACTCATACCAAGAACAATAAGGTGCAAGGACCAGATGGCATTCTCACAGAGGTCTTCAAAGCTGGTGGAACAGCACTAGTGCAACACTTCAACATCTCATCGAAATATGGGTTCATGAGGAAGCTCCACCTGACTTAAAGAACTCCAAAACTGTGACCATCTTCAAGAAAGGGGACAAGTCGGTGTGTGGGAACTACCAAAGCATTGCCCTCCTTTCCATTGCTGGGAAGATTCTTACTTACATCTTTCTGAATTGCCTCCTCCCCCTTACCGAAGATATGCTTCTAGAATACCAGTGTGGCTTTAGACCTTCATAGGGTACCACCAACATGATTCTTGTTGCACAACAGATCCAGGAGAATTTTAGAGAGCAACACCAGGAGCTGTTTATAGTATTCATTGACCTCACCAAGGCCTTTGGCTTATGGAAGGTGCTAGCTAGTTTTGATTTGTCAATTGAAATTCATCAGCATCCTCTGGCTACTCCATGATGGGATGATCACACCAGTTCTTTGCCACAGATCAGCGACAGACTCATTTGTTATCTGTTCTGGTGTCAAGCAGTGCTGTGTCATCACCCAAACCCTTTTTTCCATGTATCTTGCTGTAATTTTGATTCTCATCCATGACTGCCTTCCTCCCAGAATTTGGGTTGAGTATCGAATGCATGGTCAGCATTTCAACCTCTGGTGTAAAGTGAAAGTTACCAAAACTGGCATCACTGACCTTCACTACGCTGTCAATTGTTATCCTTGCACACACTGAGACCAATCTGCAGTCTACCCTTGACCGTTTCCAGGTGCCTATCATAGCCTGGGACTCTCCCTTAACATTGGGAAGACCAATGTGCTCCATCAGCCTGCCCCAGCATAAGTTACCTCCCTTCCCACACAAATTACCATTGGTAGAGAACCCCTGGAAAGCATCAAGCATTTCCCATACCTTGGCAGCCACCTCTCCCAGTCAGTCTTGATGTAGAAATCAGACATAAGATTCACCGTGCCAGTGTATCTTTTGGAAAGCTGCTTCACCATGTTTTTGCCACCAAGATCTGCAGATGGAAACTAAGATCCTGGTCTGCAATGCAGTGGTTATCCCCACACTCCTGTATGGGTGTGAGATGTGGGTGACATATTGAAGCCATCTTAAGTGCCTAGAATGGTTCCATTAGTGTTACCTCAGGATGGCCTTCTCATCTAAAGCAATGGATCTCTGCACCAATGCCAGCATCCTTTCTGCAGCTAATGTAACCAGCATTGAGGCAAAGATCATGAAACATCAACTCCACTGGGCTGGACACTATGAGGATGGCTGATACTCATCTCCTGAAGCAAGCCCTCTTTTCTCAATTCAGTCATGGTAAGAAGACCTGCAAAGGACACAGGAAACGCTACAAGGACACCCTGAAAGCATATCTTGGGAAGGGTGGCATCAATCTTTACAAATTGGGAAGTGCTCACTGGTCAGCAGCAGCAGTAATCCCTCAAAGTTGAGGATGACATCCGTCAGGCTTGATGGGTCCTCAGATGACTGAGCAGCCCAATTCTGGATGCACACATTCTTCGGCAATGGGGGCATGTTGTTGAGTGAGTTGGTCTCCTTCTCCTTCCTCCACCACTGCCATTCCACCTTGCTATCGAGTCACTGGGCCTCAAAGTAGCATGTGCCTTGGTGGCACCACGCCAAATGGTCAGCAGCATGCTCCCCCCAGCCATTGGTGTCAATGCCTCCATGCCTGAGGGTGACCTTGAGCATATCTTTTTACCATTTCCTTTGGCTGCCCTTTGAGTGTTGGCCAACGGAGAACTAGGAGAAGAGAATCTGGTGAGGGAGGCAGTTCTCAGACATCTGGATGCAGTGGCCCATCCATTGAAGTTGATTTCTCAAGAGCAAGGCTTCAATGCTGGTGGACGCAGCTTCATGGAGGACGCTCGCCCTGGTCCGGGCGGCCTCCCACTTGATCCCCAGGATTCGACGCAAGCATCACTGGTGAAAGCTCTCAAGGGTCTTAATGTGGTGTTGGTAGATGGTCCAGGCTTCACTGCTGTAGAGGAGGGTGGTCAGCATTACAGCCTTATAAACCAGGACCTTCGTCGACTTCCAAAGTTCTCTATTTTCAAAGACACGTTGTCGCAGCTTGAAGGTACGGGTACAGTTGACCCAGTGTTGATCTTTTTCATCGATGGTAGCCCATTGAGAGGGGTGGCTGCTGAGATATGGAAAATGCTCCCTGTATCCAGAGCCTCCCCATCTATGTAGATAGTGTGAAGGATGTTAAGCTGGCCTGGGGAGGGTTGGTAACAGGTCTCAATGGCAATGCACCATACATCATGCTACAATCCATTTCGAGGAGAACAGTCTTTCTCAGGAAGCCAAGAAATGGCAGAGAAGGAAGGAAAGCACACAACATCCTAGCCAACAGCTCTTCCCCCGCCCTCCCTGGCTTGCCCCCAAGGCACCGCCTGTCATATGTGTGGAAAAACTTGCAGAGCACAGAATGGACTCTTCAGCCATTTTAAAACTCACTAATAATTCCCCCCTGTCCCTACTCCCCCCACTGGCAGACATCATCCTCATATTGAGGGATAAGCAAAAAGAGTATCAGCAAGGATTTTTTTTTTCCTGAAACACATCTGGTCAGATACAGTTAGAGGCGAGAGTGCCTTCTCCTGAATCAACAAAGAATTACTATAGTTGGAACTAGAGGATACCAAGTTGGGTATGTTAGTACTCTAAGGGCACGTCCCCACAAACAGGGGCTTGTGGTTGCTGCAGCAAAAAGAGCAGTGGCTTGCTGCTACATGTGCCTGTGCACATGGGGTTCGTGTGGGGCAAATTGCCCTGAGTAGGGTGAAGCTAAGCCAGCAGCCTTACCTGGGGTCCTGCAGACCTACTGGGGCAGCAGCAGTGGCAATCTGGCTACTCAGAGCCTCGCCATCAGCCAGAACATAGCTTTGGCCAGCCAGGCTCCAGTTTCTGCCAGCGCACACTGCTGCTCAGTCACTGTGCCACTTTTCGAGGTGGTGGGTTTTTGTTTTGTTTTGTGGAGGTTTTATTGTTTGTTTGTTTGTTTTCATTTTTTTGTTTTACACCAGGATCTCCTGGTGTTAAAAAAAAAAAACAACAAACCCTGCCAGGCTGCAAAATAACCACACAGTAAATGCTTGCACATGTATTATTACTACTACTACACTACTTTGAGGTTCTGCAAACCACACATGCATGCTCAGGGGGACGCGCCCTAAGGTGGTAGAATGAATTTTCTTAGATGCAGAAGGATACATCTTGCAGACATGCTTAGGAATAAACAGATTGTTAGATTGGAGATCATAAAGGAATTGTGAAAGCTGGCACAGAGCTTTAGAGGTTTATGCCTTCCCCAATAATAGACAGTATGGATTGCTCCGTAAGAATATTGGTTCACTTGATTCCCTCTAATTAAAATGACCCCAGGCCTTCATGCTACCCCAGCCTGTCATTTTGTCTGCCCATGGCTCACAGCAGGCTAGCCTCCAGAATGCTTTCATCCAGTGCAAGGTACTTAATTCAGTGTAGGTGAATCTGGGTAACATTTAATGGTCTCCAATATGCAAGAGGCCAGACTAGGTGACCTGATTACCTTGTTCCCTTTGATTTAATAACTAGATAATGCTGGTAACCTGAGAAGCACTGGAGGAAAAAAGCCAAAACAAAGTCAAAATTAACTGTGTCTTCAGTAAGTTGATGGCAATTTGTTCCTTCACATTCCCCAAATGTGGGCCCTGAATGTTTATGGAACTGATTCATTTCTCACATAAATTGCCTCTAGTTCACCTAAACTATAGATTAGAGAGAAAAAATAAAATTGGAGTAGTGATGGTTAAGGAGAGAATTTTTTTTTTTCTGACTTCAGGGGGGAAAGCACTTAAAAAAAAAAGATGCTGTTCATAAATCAAAATGTTGGGTCATACCTAAAAGAAAACAGCTCAGCATTTCAGACCCAGATCTGTGTGTCTACTAAATAACCATCTAATGCATCTGTGACACTGAGTTGGAATCAAACCATTAAATGAAAGTTCATAGCAATTTGCTGCCAGTGCACTAAATTTGCAATGTTTCAAAAATGCAAATTTCAGACTTTAATTAAATGTTTCATCCTGCACTTCCATTTAATGACAAATTAAGTAAGAAAAAAAATAGTTCAGGTATAACTTACCCTAAGGGTGGAAGTGCTCCCTTTCAGCTCTGGTCCTTGGCAGTTACATCAGCTGCAAATACTTTGGGTCAACCTGCATCATTCCTGTAGGAATGCTTCCCTCCAAGGCAAAAATCCAAGCACCAAATGACTATATCTGGTTGTAGCTGTAGATGGGGGCATGGTCTTATAGTTAAAGGATAAGGTAGTATAGACAAGACACTTGTGCATTTATAGATGGACTCCTGGAGGCAGGAGGGGCAGGGGTGCTTTAATTAATGCAGCTCCGAGGGTCGCACTAATTAAAGTGCCCAGAGTGCCATGTGTATCAGCACCCCATGCTAAAAAATGGTGTTGGGGCGCTTTGAACAAAAGCTTGTCAAATGAGCTTTAGTTTAAAGTGCCCTGCTGCCATTTTTCAGTGTGGGGATGCTAATGCATGTGACACTGGAGTTTGCTGGAGCGTAGTAATTACCGTGCTCCAGCAGACTCGATTAAGCATCAGAGCAGCCTCCCTGCATGTATGTAGGAGCCCGGATTCCACATACGACTTTGCAAAAGACTTTGTGTGACTCAGAAGATATGTGAGGATCTCTTATATGAATACAGGCCAAAAACAGTGGTATTGCTTAATTTAGGATGGAGACAAATAAGAAGGGATATGATATAAGTACATAAAATAATAAACAGTCAAAAGAAGGAAGCGCCTGTTCTCCTTGTGTCACAACATAAGAGGAATATTCAATGAAATCAAAAAGTAGCAAATTCAGAACTGATAAAAAGAAATACTTTTCATACAGCATGTAACTAGATTGTTTGATTGTTTTGGCACAGGATATCATTGAAGGTAAGAACTTAATGAGATTCAAATGTGGGACTGGACAGTTACAGGAAAAATAAGAATACAAAATTATTGTAATTAATGATAACAAAAATGTTTTAAGGGGTTTAAAGCCTTATATTAATGGCTTGAACCAGTTTATAACTATTTGAGAGCAGAATGAGACCTAATTTGTGGGAAATTCTCTCGCATCATCCTACTGTACACCTAACACCTTCCTCTCAAAGATCTAGTGCTAGCCACTGTCAGGCAGAGGTTATGTAACTAGATGGTCCTGGAGTCTGATTCAACAATTCCTTTTGGGAGTGAGGCAATATGAGAATAAGGAGTTTGCCCCAGATGACAGAGCAAGTCTGTGGCAGAGCCAAGGGCATGTGTACACAGCAAAGCTGTCATAGCACATGTGGAGGCCCACCTGCACTACTTTTAATCTAGTTTGTACAGGTAACAATAGCCATGAAATGTGGTGGTATGGACCCTAGGCACGTACTAAGGTTACTAGGCTATCCGGAAGACCCTGTTTCTGCTTCTTCACTGCTCTTATTACCTGTGTTAGCTAACGTATTCCTGCCTATGTTGCAATCATACCTTCAGTTGCAGTGTAGACATAGCCTTTATTTGCACACACCATTATCATGATTGCATGAGTCTTCTGACAGGCCAGTCTGATCTACTCTCTATCCTGTGTATTAATAAAGTATTACCCATTTCACATGTCAGGTAATGAATAATGGATTTCTGGAGAATGAAGGGAGGAAAGAAATGAACACAGAAAGTCTACATGGATGAAGTTCCAGCGAGTAATACTATAAAGTTTGTCAATTGATTCTGACTGCTTTTCATTACAGTATTCACTTTTTGATAAACAAAGCCTTAATTTTCCAACAATAGTCCCATAACCTTGGTAGGATGAAAAAGTTTACTTCAAATGAGATCCCTCAACCCATGCCTTCCTTGCATCTTTCTTCTCTGAAAGAGAAATTTCAGGGTCAGAGTTTTCATGGTCAATTTTGTTTTTACTTAACAAAACAATTGTCACAAATCCTGCTGTCATTTGATTAAAGGAGTTTTCCACACACGTGGCTTTTGCTGCTACTTTCTAACAGTCTGACAAGTTTGGGTTTTTAACCCAGACACAGAAGTGAACATTTTTGTCATTGCTAGAGGACTCTGGGGAAGCCTCAGGGATGTTTATTATAAGCTCTAAGGCTCTAATCAGGATGCTGAATCTTTAACAAGAGTTCTCTTTATTTAAAATGTTAATCATTCATTGAAGTAAAATGAGTGCTAGTTTGGGGGGGGGAGGGAAGTAAGGGAAAACTTTTATGCTTCACTTGTACTTCATTAAGATGTCGCAGCAGATGCAGCTAATAGCTCACAGCCCTGGGAGGGCACTTTGCCACTTTTATTCTCTTCAACTTCTGGGCTGCTTAAGGGACCAGTGCCACTCCCTAGGGATAATGTAAATGCCACTTGTTGAAAACTCCTTTAATCAAATGAAATTAAGCCTGATTTAAAACTGCCACCCACTGGCCATAGTGAACTTAGGGCCAGATTTATAAAAGGATATAGGTGCCTAAAACAAAAATAGCAACTTAAGGCTAGTCCACAACCTAATAAGTAGTGACTGAAGAACTGTTATAAAATAATCCTCCCTGGGCTGTAAGCTATTTGCTGCAACATCTTAATGAATGCGGATCTTTAAAATGCCTGGGTACCTAATTTCCATCGATTTCAGAAATTCTACTAGGTGCCTTTCTGCACCTTTGAGCACCTAAATACTTTATTCACCTGGCAGATACCCAGGCATTTTAAAGATCCCACTAGGTTCCTATCTGTGTCTTTATATATCCTATATCCTATAAATCTGGGTATAAGTTCACTATGGACAGTGGGTGACAATTTTTAAATCAGGCTGGTTTGTTACCTGAATGAACCATGGGGGTCACCCACTGGCATTTTATCTTCAATTTTTGCTATTGTATGTATGTATTACATTGAATATACTGTTCTGCCACAGCAATAATCTTAGAACAGACATATGAAAAGAAAGGGGCTGAAAAATCTAATAGAATTTTCTCTACCTCCTTTGGCTGGATCCAAATATGCAAGCACGTGTGGTTTGTGGTGCCACAAACCACATGCCCAGCACATTAAAATGTACCTTGTGCTGCAAACTTGCAGTGTGGGGGCAAAATTTGCTACTGGGAAATCCAGATAACAAAGCTAAGACAGCCCCTGCAAAAAAAGGGAGTATGGCACACACTGCAGGAGTGTGCACACTGGTAGATATGAAGGCTTGGTTCTCCCAGGAAACGCTCTGGCTGCAAGCCAGAGTATCTCCCCTCCTTTAGTTCTGCTCTGGTTCCTCTAGCTGGCCAATTGCCAAAAGAAGTGGGAATTGGGCAGTTTGCCCAATGCTGGGCATTTTGCCCCACACCGAAGTACATGTGTAGAGGTTCACATAATGGCAAAAAGTAGCAGCACAAAACTATTTTGTACCTGCAAGTGCACACCCCTGTATGTGGGGATGAGCCCTTTGAGTTTTTCTTTTTTCCATTTTTATTTTATATCAGAATTTTGTTGGGATTGTTTGGAATGAGATGGTCCATTTAAATGAGGGATGCTTTGTTTTTTTTCTTGTGTCCTTTTCATGAATGAACAGTATAAAAGTACTGTATAAATTGACATCATTTGGACTTTCTCTCCACTAAGAGCAGGTCTTCATAGATCATCAGGATGATCAAATTACATTGAATCTTTTTGTCTCTTAATCTGTCCTGTTATATCTGCATGTTTTCTCATAACATTGAAACACTGGGATTATTTTATAACAGTTCTTCAGTCACTGCTTATTAGGTTGCAGACTCATTAGGCTAACACAAAAAAGTGTGACAGAAATATTTGTGTGTGTGTGTTGCTTTAAAACTGTAAATGTATCAATAAAACATTATTTAACTGATACCTATATATATAATGGCCTTTCATTTTAATCACAGTTTTTGGATTTTTAATCAGAGAACTTGCAATTTTTAAACAGAGAAAACCAGGGTCCCTAGCGATAACATAGCATGAACTGTTTGTGCATTGTAGGGTGTATATCTCTCTCAGGCCCTCCTCCTAATTCACTTTGGCACTCTTTGCTTCTCTAGAAAATAAGTACTTGGAAATAAAGATTGAAAAATTGTTAGCTGACAGCACCTTTCAAACACTGGATTTTTATGCCTAATGCTAGACAATTTTTTTAAAAACATTCAGCTTTTATTAAGAGGCTTAATTATTTTATCTGCTCTGAATGATGCATGCATGCATGTACATGCACATCTTATGCAGCTAGTCCAGATTTTCAAACAAATTGGTGTAAGTCAAGTTTTGTACATATTAATGATCATGTGACAAGAATACATTTTTCCTTCATTTGTTGCCTTCACTCTTTGGGTGCATCTACATATGTCCCAAAAGTGCCTAAATGATAGGGCTGTGCGAAGCTTCGAATGGTGATTCAGTTTGGAGGCGATTCGACCCAATTTGGTGGCTGAATCTCCGAATCAAATCATGGAATCAATTTAAAGGTCCAAATCTATTCAAAGCTCTCTGAATCTTCAGAAAAGATTTAGAGAGCTTTGATGATTTGGGCAGTCCCTGGTGGCTGCAGCAGGGAGCTGCAGCCGACTCTGGCTGGTAAGTACTAGGGGTGGGGAGGGGAGATACTAGGGGCGGGGGAGGGGGTGCTGAGGGAGGGTGGAGGGGACCATCGGGGGACCATCCCTTTGCTATGAGCCCCCCAATCCCCTCCTTGCTCCCCCAGCTCCCTCACGGGTGCCCCACCCAGGCCAGCTCCGGCTCTTTAAGAAAAAAAAAGCAGAGAAAAGCCCCAGGACTCACCGCTCCTGCAGCAGCCTCAGGGCTTTGGGGGCTCATGCAAAGTCCCCCACATGGTGCAGGGCAATGGGGAGCAGCGGGGATCACCCCCGCCAGCAGAAGCAGAGAGTCTGGGGTTTTTTCTTTTTTTTTTAAAAAGGGCCGGAGCTGGCCCAGGCAGTGCACCCATGTGGGGACTGGGGGAGCAAGGGAGGGGGATTAGGGGGGCTTGTGCAGAGCCCCCCACACAGCATGGGACAGTGAGGATTGCCCCCTGCTCCCCCGCCTGGCAGTACCTGCTGAGTCAGGGCTTTTTTTTTTTCAAAGAGCCAGGAGCTGGGGCAGGCAGGGCAGCCATTGCCGGGCTAAGAGAACAGGTGGGGAATGGGCCTGGCCTGGCTGATTCGGCCGAATCGAATCAAGACAGATTCAAATATCCAGATCAAATCACTGTCCCCCAAATCGGCCGAATCTGAATCCGAAGAGAATACTAGCTGCTTCGCACAGGCTTACTAAATGATGGCTCAGTAACAGCCCACTGCACATGGTTATTTTGAGCTGCTGCTATTTTTAGCTGCCTTGTTATAGTGTATTGCTACGCTACGGTGATGTAGCTGCGGCATCATGGGTTGTGACCGCCAACACTATGTCGCCATAGCATATTGCTACAGTGACATAGCATCACATGTAGACATGCCCTTAATGTCATAGATTTAAGGCTGGAAATGAAACCCTTCCCCAGTAAAATCAGAGAGTGTTTTGCCATTAACTTCAGTAAAACCAGAATTTCGTTACTGATCTTTAATCTGAGGAGGAAATATAATAAATAATATGAATTATGTTGTCCAAAATAGAGCTGGTCATAATTTGACAAGTTCAGATAGTGTGCAATTCCAAACTGGGACAAAAATATTTTTGCAAAATTTCTGAGAAAACAGTTTTTTTGTTTCAGAAAATCTTCGATTCTGAATTTTTTGGAGACGTATCAGAATGTCACATTTTTATTTTGAATGTGTATTTTCCTATTTTTATCTTTTTAATATTTTTATATTTGGCAATTGGCATAATCAAAATCCCATGTAACTTTTCATAACAGAATGAGTGTTGCATCCTCCATTACTGGCCAAATATAAACTTACAAAATTAAAAATATACCAGAAAATCATGTCCTATGGGGTTATCAAAAGTGGGTATTAATGGTAGCATATAATCAATTAAAAATAGCTTCCATTAACTTCATTGGTACAGGATTTCCCACAGTGTGCACATCTACATGTTCATTGATGCACTGTAATTAGGGCGCATTAAGTTTAGTACCTGTAGTTAACAGGTACTAACTGAATAAGCTATAATTGGTGCTACTGTGCATTAACACACACAAACTGTTTTTAAGTGACCTTAAGGCGCATTAGACTAGTCTACTGTGCATTAGTGCATTAGCATGGTTTTTGCCAGCCCTGCTAATGTGCAGTAGAATTAGTCTAATAAGGATTAATATGGCATCTTGTGTAGATGCTCCCATTCAGTGCATCCACACTGCAGGCATATGCGCTTGCAGCAGCTCAAATAGGAGTGGCACAAATTTGAACCAGGGATTTTTGCCTTAGTGCACGTGCCTGGACAAGCACTTTGGTGTGGGGTAAGTTGTGCCACTTGGGGCAAAATAACCCTGCCCAGGTCCTCCCGGATCTGCAGCCAAAGGGAGCTAAAGCAGTATAAAAAACTCTCAGGACTTCTGGGGCCTGGCCAATTGGTATCTAGGGACACTGCCCCTTGTGCCAGCTGGATTGCTGCAGCAGCCGTAACTGAGAGTTCCCTGCACCCTCTGCATAAGTTTGGCAGTGTGGGTTGCTGCGTGGCTATGACCTGCTGTCACCTGCAACAGCATGTGGCCCCAAGGCCGCGCACCTGCCAGACCTGGATGGAGACTGCACAGTTGCAGCAGAGGCATCTGCACCTCTGGGCCAGCTGCCAGCAGGCTGTGGCTGCACAGTTGACCTTTGTGCTATGTTATATAGGAACATTTAGAAAATGCTTACATGTTATATAGGAAATGTTCAGATGAGTGCCTCCTGGTCCTGTGCAAAGGCACGCTAATAGGCCACACCAGGCTGGGCTGGGTCGGGTCCTGTCACAGGCCATTCCATGTGGCCAGTGCAGCTGTGGCCTGGCTGCAAGCACCACTGGCGGTGACGCACCACTGTGTGACCCAGGCTCTATATATGCTGAATGGGCTCAGCCCGCTAGCATATAGCTTTCCCAGTTCTGCCCAAAGCCATGAGCTAGTGGGCTGGGCCAGGCTGGGTCAATTCATCATGTAGGGGAGCCTGAGTTGCACAGCACTGCATCACCACTGGCTGGGCCTGCAGCCAGGCCACAGTCACGTTGGCAGCAGCACCATGGGGAGCAGGTGGGGAGGGGCAGGCATGTGGCGGCCCCCACTCAAGCCCCTCCACAAGTCATATATCTGCCCACCTACATCCCCCCAACTCCTCACACCCACCCACACCCATAACCACCCCTACCCCCACATCCCTACTTAACCATGACAGCACCTGGGTCCCAATCCTTGCCACGCTTCTGCTTACCCAGCATAAGGGTTCATGCCCCATGTGCTGGGGCAGCAGAAGCACCATAAAGATGCTCTGGCCAGAAACCAGAAGGTCTGTCCAGAGGACTGACTCCCAGATTACCTCAGGGCACAGTTGGGGACTGTGTCCTGCCCCGCTTCCCCCTCCCCCCTCGTGTTTTATTTTGATATCTGGATATCCAAGGCTCAAATTTTGAGCCTGCACTGCAAATATACAGCATGGGGAACATTTTTTTGTTCCCAGCGTGCCTCTTCCTATGTCTCAAACTGCTATGAGATGCAGCAAGAGGCATGTGCAGGCTCGTCTGGATGCAGCCAGTGTGTTCAAAATTCTTTCCTAGTATCAGTTTATATAGAAGCATAATGAATGCATCTACACAAGATGCTTACTGAACAGGTGGTTAATTAGCTCCACAATAAAGTCTCAACATCTACATGTTCAGCCGTACTAGGATGCAGGAAACTAATTAACTCCACCGTGGGTTAGTATGAGCAAATACAAGTACTATCCTGTAGCGGTGTCATGTAGTGTGCAGCAGCACACGTGTAGTCACTGGCAGGGCTGGCTGAGGCATGAGGGTGCTTCAGTGTGGGGCTGCCTGCCATCTAGCCCCACACTGGAGCACCCTCATGCCCATGTCAGCCCCTCTGCAGCATGCTGAGCCAGTTCGGAGCAGCCCCAGGCTGGCAGGCTGACCCCCAGGCTGCTCCAACCCAGCTCAACATGCTGCAGTCCCAAGCGCAAGTAAAGATGCTGTACCTGGGAGCAATAAACTCCAGCACAATTGTTGCCCTGAGGGGTCAGGCCAATGCTCAGGATCTCAATATTGCGCTGTTAGACAGGAGGGCGTGGTGTACAATTGCACATGCACACATAAAAAAAATCAATTAAGCACACATACACTCACTAGGTGCATATACCCCCACTAGGCATACACACTCACACTAGCAACTCAGATACACACATGTTCAAAATGACCAGTCTAGGTTCATGCATACCTATCACCAATTCAAGCACATACACTATACACCCCAAAAGTTAGACCCAGATCACTAATTTGTATATCATGCACACAATGCCATATATATATATATATATATATATATAATGGTATAGTGTGTATGTATGTGCTTGGGTTACCTGGGGAAAGGTTAAGGTGAGAGAGAGAGAGTTAAAGTGTAGGGAGTGAAAGTTGCCAGAACTGGGATTAGAACTGGTGGACTACAGAGAAGCTGGCTGAGGAACTGAGGCTTGGGGTTAGTTAAGGTAGACTAGGGCTGGAAACAGAGGCAGACAGCAGAGATATTGGGGACGGGGGGCAGATAAATGGTGGCAAGGAGGAGACAACCAGGAAAGAAACTGAGGCAGAAATCTGGTTGCTCAGGGGAAAAGGAAAAGGCAGTGGGGATAAGACAATGGCAAAGAAACGGGGTTTGGAGGCAGAAGGGAGCTCAGGACAGGTGTTGGAGGTGGCAGTGAGCCAGAAACAAGAGAGGGAGAAATGAGACAGAAGTTAGAGGGGCGAGGAGCAGAGATTGGAGCAGGGCCAAACCATAGTAAAGCAAAACCCAACTTAGGGGTCCAATTAACAGTATTACACAAACAACACACTACACAGCCCCATGAAATTATTGGTACACACACACACACGCACACACAGAAGCACTCACAATGGCAGCAAGAGAAAGAGACTCAGTGGAAGGGCTGGAGTCCAGGTAGGGAAGAGAAGCAGAATCCAAGTCCTTGGTTGAAGAAGGGGTGGGGGGTGATAGCTACCTATCCAGGCTGGAAAGGGCTCCTTGTCCAGAGCGGGGTCACTGGCAGAGCCTCTGGGTGGATAAGTGGTGTGGCATGGTGCTGGTCCAGATGGAGAGGGTGTCTCACTGGGTCTGTCTTCACTGCCCCTTTTTATAGGGGCAGACCTTGTGTGACCCCAGTGACAGGAGGCATGCCCAGGCAAGGGTCAGCCCCTGGTGTACTGAGCATGTGTGCTCCATGCAGGCATGTGCAGTTTCGGGTGTCTGTAACGGTGGGGTACAACGGTAGAGTTGCTGGTTCTGCAGGGTCTTTTGTCTTCCAAATGCTGGGTTCTTGTCTCTGTTCCTGGGTGAGGTCCGTGGTTCCTGGATGAATC
>NW_005842075.1:1358911-1368229 GCF_000455745.1 Alligator sinensis
TATATATATATATATAAAATCTATGTATGTATGTATTAAAAAAGAAAAACTGGGGGTTTTGCTACACAATAAGCACCAGAGTTCATTACTCCATGTTAATAACACCAGTCTGTTGCATTTGAACATTTTCCTCTAAAACTTCACAGGCAGTGTAGGTGGCTGAACCTTTAAAGAAATTTAAGATAAGTATGAACAGAGTAACTGGAGATTCACTGTAAGGAAAAATGAGAAGATTATTCTTGAAGATCTAACATGTCTCCATAATTCACCATCACTAATTATTAAAATTCTGTCTCTGAATACTTTATATGTGGCATCTGGAATTGCATTTACTTGTGAACTGTGCAAATGTTTCTTTGAGGTGCATTAAATACAAGATGGGGGGAAAAACTTCCACTAGGACTAAGCAAAGTGTTCTTTGGGGAAAAAAAAAACTGTACTTGAAGCAGTAGCCAAATGTGTATAAATGTTCCTATATAACATGTTAGCGTTTTCTATACATCAGGCATTACACTAAGAGCACTCACATACTCTAAATTACTTTCTGTGAAGACAGATATTGTATAGTGTGTTCTACTGCCTTTGGAAAAAATGATTTTTAAAGGATAGGTTCACTATGGTAACCACTTCTGAGTTCAGCATAAAAAAGCAGTTGTGATCACAATCAAAATGTATGTTTGCTACCAAAACTGGTTTTGTATTGCAACTCATTGTATGTTGTAAATTTCAACTACATTTTATTGGCCAGAAGGGCTTTAAATTTTATTGTAATTAAGGAATAACACACCTTTTATATTGTATTTAGGAGGGATGACAGCACATATTGGAAGTATTGTCAAAAATATCACCAGTTACCTCAACTACCCAAGACATTCCATAATCTGCAAAAAAATTCCCTGGGCCACCCTTTTCCTATTATAAAACTAAAATGATAATGTAGGCATTAAAAAACACTGAGGATTTTAGAGGATTTAAAACTGAGGATTTTAGAGCAATTTTGAAGCCAATGGCCAAATTCTCATTGACTTCAATGAAAGCAAAATTGGACTTGTGATGAAATGAATATGCTCCTATTGGCATTAACTGGAGTTGCTCATGTATATTCCTGAATTAGGGGAAGGAACTCTTTAGGGGAAGGAACATTTTTAAGTGTATGTGGGTAGCTGTTTCACTTTCTTTATAGTACAAGCCTGTTCAAAGGCAGAACACTGAGTTCCTTAGCAGCAGTCCTGGCATTCTTTCCTTCTGTTTTATATTTTTAAACTGGAGCCTGTTCATTTTTCAGCTATGGTATCATACAGCAAATATTCTTCTGTGTTTATGTAAATAGCAATAGAATTGTTTGCCTATATGTTTCTTTCTTACTCTTCGCAAGAAGGTGGCAGAACAAATGTTTATTTTCCTAAATCTTGCGTAGATTTCAATATTATTTTTCTTCAGTTCATTTCTTTGTGAATCCCCAAAGACAACTGAGTTCTTTCTTTTAGAAATGGATTTACTGCTCAGTGGCTGCAATTATTCCAACAGAACAGTGTATAAAGGAAGTTTTTAGTGCTTAGAATGAGGGGGTTATTCTCCATAGTGTGGGGAGAATAGACTCTTGTGCATAGGTGGCTGCCAGATTAACAATAATCAATCAGGTTAATGAGCCACAAACTAATAATTTTTATTCTTTTGGAGCTGTTCCAGTCAGCAATCGACCCAAATGACTCTTGATGAATGGGAAGTTTTAATTAATGAATCACTGGTCTGACCAGCCAACTAAACATTTTTTTTTTAAATAGGTTGTGACATAAAACACCATACTCTGACTTGTCAGCAATCTCTGTTTTAAACCTGTCTCAGTTCCAGGACAGAATCCCCCAGTCATATGAATCAGATGCTCTAAAATCCCAGGCTACATGTTGTTCTGTCTACTAAGGACTCTTCCCCTCCTGCTTTTTCATGGTGATATGTAGGGCTGTGCGAGGCTTCAGACAGAGCTTCAGATCCGGAGAAGCTTCGGATGCTTCGGGGTCCAAAGCAACATGTCCGGGTCAAAGTGCTGGCCTCCTTCGGCTTCCCAAAGCAGTTTGGAGCCACCTGGAAATCCGGCCATAGGGTATAATGGGGAAACAATAAAATATCTATAACTGTGTTGTTTTTTGTCCGATTTGGGTGAAATTTTCAGGATTTCAGTGGTAGATTCTGCAGAGAGGATGAAGCTTGCCAAGTTTCAAGAGATCGGTGCAGGAGTTTGGGGGGAACGGCACCCCAAATTCCTGAAAGCAAAACTCATGTCATGTCTAGACGTTACAACACAGGGGAGTGAAAAGTGCAGGGATGGTAGCTCTTACTGAGGCCACAAAGCCTGCCAAGCTTCAAGAAGATCAGTGCAGGGGTTTTGGGGCAACTGTACCCCAAATTCTTGAAAGCAAAACTCCTGTCACGTCTAGACGTTACAACACAGGGGAGTGAAAAGTGCAGGGATGGTAGCTCTTACTGAGGCCACAAAGCCTGCCAAGTTTCAAGAAAATTGGTGCAGGGATTTGGGGAGAACTGCCCCTCAAGCTGCAGACAAGCAAAACTTGTGCTATGGGTGCTTGTGGGACTGTCTTGGGACGGGGAGGGGAGACACTGCTGCAGGCCTGGCTGCTAAGCTACTGTGTTACCAGTTACCAATCAATCAATCACGATTCACTCAGGGACCAGGGACTTAATACACTGGACCTTGCTACTACATGATGACTTAACAAGCATCAATTATCACCTACAAAACCAGGCTAAGGAGAGGAAAGAATCAATACAGACAATCAACTGCCCCAGGACAGACACAGTCTTGGCATGAGTTTTGTCCATCAGCAGCTAGGGGTGCAGGGCCCCAGAACCCCCCTGCACCAATCCCCTCCACAGCTGGCAGGCGTTGTGGCCTCGCCCGGGGCCCACCTCCCTGCAACTTTCACCCTGCTGCACCTTAACACACGCAGTGTCACCCATGGCACGAGTTTTGCTTGTTCGCAGCTTGAGGTGCAGTTCTCCCCAAACCCCTGCACCAATCTTCTTGAAACTTGGCAGGCTTTGTGGCCTCAGTAAGAGCTACCAGTCCTGCAGTTTTGACCCCTCTGTGTTGTAACATACAGCCGTGACATGAGTTTGATTTTCAAGAATTTGGGCTACAGTTCCCCTCAAACCCCTGCACCCATCTTCTTGAAACTTAGCAGGTTTCATGCTCTTGGCTGAGGTTACAATCCCTGCCTGTTTCATCGAAATCAGAACAAAAACAACAAAGTTATAGATATTTAATTGATTCCCCATTATACCCTATGGCCGCATCTCCGAGGAGGCTCCGAAGCTTCGGAGTCGCTTCGGCCGAATCGAGGCATAAACCTGATCTGGAGCTCCAGATTGGATCGTGGCCATCTGAAACGGCCAGATCCGAAGCTGAATTGGATCGCTGCTGACTCTCACAGGCCTAGTGATATGAGTACAGGAAAGATTCAGTGAAAGTTCTGCTAGCTAAGCTACAAGAGACACTCCATGAGTTCACAAGCATTTTCGTTCTAATGTAAATCAGAACTTAATATATATTGTCTTTTGAAAACAACCCTCCACGTTCATCACTAGGTGGGCCACCTCTCCTCCCTTTGATACTTACAGAACATGCCTGTGACTACTAGAACAGTAGCCTGCCATAGACTATTAGGAAAGTATCTAATATAATTGTATTTTAAGACAAATAGCAGTTGAAAACAAGGATGAAACCAGCAGCATCTAACCTGACAGCTGTGTGGAACCATCAACAAGAATTCTTTTTTTCTTTTTTTTCTTTTACCCAAATTCTTGTACCTGAATAGAAGGTGCACACATGACAATGCTGAAGAGAATCAAGTTCAGAATATTGGCTCAAGTCTTGTACCAGGGCTTTAAAAGTCTGTCCCCGTTTCCCTTCAGATCATACCTCAAAGGTTGCAGGGGTTTATTAGTTTGATATGGAGTTTGTTTTATAGTTCATCATATTGTAAAGGAACAGCAAAAACTATGGAAAAGAAATGAGGGCTGAGTAATTTTTCTTTTGTGTTATTAGCACTCCTGCTGTTTCTGTTTTGGTAGGCGGAAAAGTACATGAAATACATATTCCCCTCACCCACTTCAAAAAGTTTTCCTTTTCCTAAACACAGTGAATACAATTTGCACATTTTGGAGCTGTTACTTTAGGTGATACAATCACAATATCTCTGGGTTTATTATAACCAATTTATAAAGGGCAGAACCACTCCTGACCAACCAACATTTTCTCGGCTCAGCTTGTAATTTGTTCCCTGTTGCTTGGGAGTATATTGAGCAATGTAAGGCTATTACCAAGAACCAAAAGCTATTTACAACCCTGTAGTAAACATATTAGAGATATAGCTCTTCCAAAAGAAGTAAAATAGACTGGAGCTGCACACAGCTGCGATCTTCTGAACAAATCTTGGTATGACCAAGTATGTAAGCCTTGATTAGTCAATTCATCCAGTATCTGTCAGGATCATTACAGGTTAGTAATTGAGTAGATTGTTTTAATAGTGTCTACACTAGTCATAAAGTGACGATTAATTTCTCTGTTCACCACTGTGCAACTCACTGAAACTTTAGGATCAAACTTATTAATGATTTTAAAACACTTTGACATTCTCACTTGGAAAGCACTAGAGAAAGGCAAATTATTATTAACTCTAATAAAAAGTGTCTGGTCCTTATATAGATGTAAATGAGAAGCTGCATTGAAAACAAGGTAACTACTTGTTTTTACTCCAGCATAAGTGAGACCAGAAACAGATCCTATACGATACCTTTTTTGCAGTATCATATATCTGGTATCTAGCAGCCACCACCTTCATTCACAGACAATGACTACTACACTGTTATAATATGCTGCAGTATTAACCCAGTAAACAGCAGCTTGAAAATTTCTCTCTGCTGGAAAAGATTCATCCCTACTATGCAGTTGGTCCAATAAAAGACAACACTCACAAAAATCCTTGCCACTCACATAAAGTCTTACTCTACAATGACAGAAAATCAAAGGACAGACCAAAAAAGGTACCTACAAATCAGGTGTTTCAGTGCTCAAATGTTTGGTATCTGTTACCCAGACGAAAAGCAGAGTTAAGGGTTTCCCACGACTTCCTATGCTGGGAGACTTAGGCATCTTAAAAAGGTGACAGAGAAAACCCACATGCTGAGCACTGTACCACCACAAGGTAGCCAATGGGAAAATGCTAACTCCTGCTCTGGGGAGCTTAATAATAGTTTGAGGCAGGGCTCCAAGGGAGGTGACACCCTCCATTTGTGATCTGGAGCCAAAAGGTAGGTCCTATATATCTTCTTTGAAAGACCTAGGAGGGAGTCAGGTTTTAAAATGTTACCAACGTTCACTTTTCAGATAGTTGCCTAGTGGTTAAGTCATTCACCCAGGGACAACCAAGTTCTGGTCTTCCAAAGCCTAAGGTCTTTCAGACCCACATCTCCCACTCTCCAGGAACAGGGAGTCCTGGGCTTTTGGGACAAACTTGGATCTTTGTCCAAATTATTGTTTCATGTAAAAAACACAAATAGTCCAGGGATTGGGGACTGGAACCCTGTACTGCTCCCTCCCGGCTGATCCTGCTAACCATTGGACTGCAGTAAAACTCCTCTTGGCCCCTTAAAACTTGCATTCTTGGCAGCACAGTGTCCACAGAAAGTGGATTCTAGTTACAACCTTCTAGGAGGTAAGGAATGTGGTTTTGGCCACTCTCAGATCAACAAAGGGCAAGAACTACAGTGCTGTTCTGCCTAATCAAGTGCCCTGACCACCACTAGGGAATCACAGAAGGCAGGTTTCTCTTCCACCAGCTGTAGTTGTGACTATGTGTGGCTGTGGTCACTGCATTTTGTGCTGAATTTGATGTTGTAAGTGTACACAGAGCAGGTTTAAGGCACATTTGCTGTACCAGGCCCCTGTTGGGAGTTATGCACTTTGTTTCTGGAGCCCAGCTGGCTCTAGATGGGAAATAGGCATCTGGCTGCTTCGACTGGCAGGACAGCAGGTGCTTGTGGAACTTACAGGCCAGCAAGCTGCTCAGGAGGTTTACAGGCTGCTGAAGAGAATCATAATATTGGGCTTAGACTCCTAGGCTAAGTGCACACAGTCAAAAAGCCCACAGCTGAATTGATTCAGTCTTTGCAGGTTAGTCTAAAATGCAGAGATTAAATTGAAATGGAAGTGAACAGACATTTACCTTTGATTCAGCAAATGCGCCCACATGCCTGCAATGGCTCAGGCCAGAAGCTGGGGGAACACTAAAGCACAGCTCGCTGGCATATGGCCAACATGGGCTGTGTATTCACTTCCTCTTCCTGCTGCCCCCAAGGTCTCTGGGATTTGCAGTCCAAAATCACAGCAGCAGGACTCTGTGGGGTTGCTCATCACTTCCTTTTCTTGCTTCCTGGTTCCTCTGGGATTTGTAGTCCACAGTCGCAGCCAGCAGTAAGTTTGAACAGGGGAAGGTCTGTTTAACCCCCCTCCCTGGCCCTAGACCTCAGCCGGAGTTTGCTTGGCAGGCAGTCCTTCCCTTTGCCCCCCCCAGACTGGGCTGCCTCCCCAGCCAGGCTTGTCCCACCCCGCTTTGTCAGCCAGCACTCACTGCTCCAGCTAGGGAGCAGAGGGGCATAGCCAACACTACTGTCATGAGCAGACAGCACAGCCCAACCCAGGGCTGCAAAACATGCTAGGGGACTATGATTTAACTTGAACCAGGAAGGGGGTCTGGGACAGAAGTTCCATAAACCAGTTTGGCCCAAAGCTGTGAAGTCTGATACTACATTCAACCAGGTTTATCTTAAACCAATTTCAGCCATTTTGAAACTGGTTTATGTGCACTGAGCTTTTTTTCTGTTACAGGTTTAAAGCAGTTTCTGATAACTTAAACCAGTTTATGTGTAACCTCTGCCCCTGGCCCTAAAGTCCACCTTGGGAAGAAAAACCCGTAGCATCCTTATAGGCTCGGCAGTGCTATGTTGGCTAGAGCAGCCACCACCTTCATTCACAGACAATGACTACTACACTGTTATAATATGCTGCAGTATTAACCCAGTAAACAGCAGCTTGAAAATTTCTCTCTGCTGGAAAAGATTCATCCCTACTATGCAGTTGGTCCAATAAAAGACAACACTCACAAAAATCCTTGCCACTCACATAAAGTCTTACTCTACAATGACAGAAAATCAAAGGACAGACCAAAAAAGGTACCTACAAATCAGGTGTTTCAGTGCTCAAATGTTTGGTATCTGTTACCCAGACGAAAAGCAGAGTTAAGGGTTTCCCACGACTTCCTATGCTGGGAGACTTAGGCATCTTAAAAAGGTGACAGAGAAAACCCACATGCTGAGCACTGTACCACCACAAGGTAGCCAATGGGAAAATGCTAACTCCTGCTCTGGGGAGCTTAATAATAGTTTGAGGCAGGGCTCCAAGGGAGGTGACACCCTCCATTTGTGATCTGGAGCCAAAAGGTAGGTCCTATATATCTTCTTTGAAAGACCTAGGAGGGAGTCAGGTTTTAAAATGTTACCAACGTTCACTTTTCAGATAGTTGCCTAGTGGTTAAGTCATTCACCCAGGGACAACCAAGTTCTGGTCTTCCAAAGCCTAAGGTCTTTCAGACCCACATCTCCCACTCTCCAGGAACAGGGAGTCCTGGGCTTTTGGGACAAACTTGGATCTTTGTCCAAATTATTGTTTCATGTAAAAAACACAAATAGTCCAGGGATTGGGGACTGGAACCCTGTACTGCTCCCTCCCGGCTGATCCTGCTAACCATTGGACTGCAGTAAAACTCCTCTTGGCCCCTTAAAACTTGCATTCTTGGCAGCACAGTGTCCACAGAAAGTGGATTCTAGTTACAACCTTCTAGGAGGTAAGGAATGTGGTTTTGGCCACTCTCAGATCAACAAAGGGCAAGAACTACAGTGCTGTTCTGCCTAATCAAGTGCCCTGACCACCACTAGGGAATCACAGAAGGCAGGTTTCTCTTCCACCAGCTGTAGTTGTGACTATGTGTGGCTGTGGTCACTGCATTTTGTGCTGAATTTGATGTTGTAAGTGTACACAGAGCAGGTTTAAGGCACATTTGCTGTACCAGGCCCCTGTTGGGAGTTATGCACTTTGTTTCTGGAGCCCAGCTGGCTCTAGATGGGAAATAGGCATCTGGCTGCTTCGACTGGCAGGACAGCAGGTGCTTGTGGAACTTACAGGCCAGCAAGCTGCTCAGGAGGTTTACAGGCTGCTGAAGAGAATCATAATATTGGGCTTAGACTCCTAGGCTAAGTGCACACAGTCAAAAAGCCCACAGCTGAATTGATTCAGTCTTTGCAGGTTAGTCTAAAATGCAGAGATTAAATTGAAATGGAAGTGAACAGACATTTACCTTTGATTCAGCAAATGCGCCCACATGCCTGCAATGGCTCAGGCCAGAAGCTGGGGGAACACTAAAGCACAGCTCGCTGGCATATGGCCAACATGGGCTGTGTATTCACTTCCTCTTCCTGCTGCCCCCAAGGTCTCTGGGATTTGCAGTCCAAAATCACAGCAGCAGGACTCTGTGGGGTTGCTCATCACTTCCTTTTCTTGCTTCCTGGTTCCTCTGGGATTTGTAGTCCACAGTCGCAGCCAGCAGTAAGTTTGAACAGGGGAAGGTCTGTTTAACCCCCCTCCCTGGCCCTAGACCTCAGCCGGAGTTTGCTTGGCAGGCAGTCCTTCCCTTTGCCCCCCCCAGACTGGGCTGCCTCCCCAGCCAGGCTTGTCCCACCCCGCTTTGTCAGCCAGCACTCACTGCTCCAGCTAGGGAGCAGAGGGGCATAGCCAACACTACTGTCATGAGCAGACAGCACAGCCCAACCCAGGGCTGCAAAACATGCTAGGGGACTATGATTTAACTTGAACCAGGAAGGGGGTCTGGGACAGAAGTTCCATAAACCAGTTTGGCCCAAAGCTGTGAAGTCTGATACTACATTCAACCAGGTTTATCTTAAACCAATTTCAGCCATTTTGAAACTGGTTTATGTGCACTGAGCTTTTTTTCTGTTACAGGTTTAAAGCAGTTTCTGATAACTTAAACCAGTTTATGTGTAACCTCTGCCCCTGGCCCTAAAGTCCACCTTGGGAAGAAAAACCCGTAGCATCCTTATAGGCTCGGCAGTGCTATGTTGGCTAGCACTATGGAAGAAAGAAACTTTGGGGTCATCATTGACCACAAGATGAACATGAGCCTGCAGTGCAATGCTTCGGCTAGTAAAGCGACCAAAACGCTGGCTTGC
>NW_005842075.1:1368548-1369179 GCF_000455745.1 Alligator sinensis
AGCCCCCGAGGTCTGGAACAGCCTGCCACCGGAGGTGGTTCAAGTGCCTACATTGAACACCTTCAAGAGCAAACTGGATGCTTATCTTGCTGGGATCCTATGACCCCAGCTGACTTCCTGCCCTTTGGGCAGGGGGCTGGACTCGATGATCTTCCGAGGTCCCTTCCAGCCCTAATGTCTATGAAATCTATGAAACCTAAGCCCAGATTTAGGCACCTGTATCCTTTCTAAGATCCTGCCCTAAATCAGTGAGGAAGAAATAAAGGGAACACATTCAGGCACACAGAAAACGACGCATGCAGCTAATAAAAGAATCATTTACAACCACCTACAGGAGAGCAAAAGCATCCATGAAAGCGGTGCATTAAAAATATAAAATAACCAGCTGCCAAATACACTACAACCAAGACAGAGGCAGTGGTGGTTGTTGCGGCAGCGGCTGCTGCTGCTGCTAGCTCTGTTTGCACGACTTCTACACACAGAGCTAAAGTAGGACTGTGTGACATGTGTCAGGTGATCTTCATTTCAGTTGACCCTGGATCTTTCTGACACTGCTGCTGGCCAATCATTAGCTGGACCTCATTCCCCTCCCTCCCCTCCCCCCCCCCCCCTTCCACGCTTCTCCTCCTTC
>NW_005842075.1:1369210-1386793 GCF_000455745.1 Alligator sinensis
CTTTCACTTGAGTGATTGACTGGGTCTTCCTCTCCCCACCCATCCTGAAGTCCCCCTTGGAACAGCCAATGAGAGGGGGGGCAGCTTTGGAAGAGTAGGACACTACTCTGGGAATGTGAATGGGGCGGGGAGAGGGTGAAGTGGGGGCAGGTGGGGGAATGAGAGTGGAAATTGTATATAAGTGGCTGCTGCAGCCTTAAAGGGTTGCTCAATGGGAAGAAGGTGTTAGGTTGGGGGTGGCTGATGAGTGGGAGAGTTTTGTATATTTTTTTATAAGTTTATACTTGTTTGGGGTTTTTTTCTTTTTATTTTCTCTTTAAAGTGACTTTTTCACTGTTACTAAAAAAGCTGTTTTATGTGCAAACACTGTAACTGTACTTCTGTGAAGTTTTAGCAGGTAAGGTGAAATCCTGTAGACTGACTAGGTTGGCAGTTGAATTAGCTGTGTTTTTAACCTACAAAATTGAGGGAAGATTCCTATAGTGAGGGGTGATGACGTACTGGGATGTAGGTTGTTCTTTGTGGCATGTTTGGGTGTGTAACTGAACCCCAAGTCCCTTTTTCCCCTTTCAAGAAAAACACTGATTTCCAGAAAGTTATGAGCTGATGCTGCTTCAGTGTTTCTTAATTTAACTTGTTTTGTTTCAGTGTCTAATATGCATCTCTCTTTCTATTTTTTTTAAGTAAACCAGAGAAGTGTAAAGATCTGTTGTGGGGTTAAACACTCACAATGGTTGCAACTAGCAGTTTAAGCAGTAAAAACTCTACATGCATTTCAGAATTGATACACCAAGGTTTTCACCATTCAAACATAACTGGTAAGTATGTTAGACCGTCTCAGTAATTCTCACTTTTGCTCTGTAAAAAGCAAAGTAGTAAAAAGGGGTCTATGTTATCCCATGCAGCATTACAACATTTCATTATGTACTGGAGTAAGGGGTGGCTATCAATGGGGTAACCAAGCAGAGATGGTGTTTATGAAGCAAATGTTGTTGAATTTCATCTGATTAATAGTGAAGCGTTGCTAAAATGACCTGGGTATACCTGATAATCTTATAAAGATAGTATTAATATTATTTTCAGAATGAATCTGTCAGACTTCATTAACTATTTGTTAAAAATTTATATTGCTTAGCCCACCTCCCTAATAGGTATTTTATAAATGGATTTGGAGACTGGTTTAACTGTTTCACTGAATAAACCTGCTATAAATGCACTTGCAATATACTTTGCAGATATCATCAGCTTACTTAAATGAACAACTTTTTATGCATGTACTAAGCAATCTGTCTGTAGTGTGGCAGGCTGCCAAGAGCAGTGATCAGATTAGAAAGCAGATGACCAAGTGCAGAGCTATCATTTTTCCTTTAAGCAAACTAACTTCATGTTTTCTGGGGGCTAAACTTTCTATCTTTTTGCAAAGATAAAGGCTAGTAATGGTTATAAAGTCTCCTTTTCAATGGGGAATGACTTCATTAAGCTCACAGTAATAACCAGTTTAATCAAGAGAAAAATAACTCAATAAACTGTAGTTGTGAAATTAATTCAGCTGAGCACAGATGACTGCTGGCAGTACACATAAATTATACGTAACTCTAACTCTCATTAGCAGTGCTACTGTACTGTGGCTCCTTAATGTTCTGGCTTGATGATTAACCACTATTTAATGAGTCGGGAAAATAACTGGTTGGTGCATTTTCTGCCTCTTGTGAGGCACTAGTGTATTTTATTTTCCTCCTCATGTCTCTCTTTCTTTCTTTCTTTCTTTCTTTCTTTCTTTCTCTTTCTCTCTCCAATTTTAATTTCCCTGCAGACTTTGACTACTGGGATTATGTTGTGCCTGAACCCAATCTTAATGAGGTGGTGTTTGAGGAGAGAACTTGTCAAACTTTAGTTAAAATGCTGGAGAACTGTCTGTCCAGTTCAAAGCAAACAAAACTTCACTGCTCAAAAGTTCTGGTCCCAGAGAAACTAACCAAGAGAATAGCTCAAGATGTACTGCGGCTTTCTTCTACTGAGCCCTGTGGTCTGAGAGGGTGCGTTATCTATGTCAACTTAGAAATTGGAAACCTGTGTAAAAAGCTGGATCAGATTGTCTATGACCCAAGTATTGTTCCTACTTTTGAACTGACACTTGTGTTCAAGCAGGACTTCGGCTCATGGCCTAGTTTCAGGGACTTCTTTACTCGGGCCTGCTTTGCATCTGGCTGCAGGCGTACACTGATTCTGAGTCCTGGATTTCGGCTTATTAAGAAAAAATTGTACTCGTTGATTGGGACAGTAATTGAAGAGTGCTAGTAATACCTTCCAAGGCTTAAAGGGAGCCTGCAGCCATTACCCAGAGCTTTCCAAGAGCTGTAGCTTGCTTTACATACTCTAATTTGTGTGTGCATCTAGCAACCAGTGTGCACGGTCTATGCTGGGCAAATGTAAGCCTCTTTTAGATTGACCTAAAATATTCCTCATTCAGTTAACTGTCTGCCTTCCTAGGTTATTCTACTGTCTGCTGCAGAAAAGGGTGGAACTGGAGGGAGCAAAATGATCTACTTGAAACTTTCAGGAGTTAGTATCTAGTTCTGTGAGTCCTGAGGCTAGCCTAGTATTTATGTAGAAGCTTTAAACCCCAGAAATAACCATAAATCTATATGCTAGTATAATTACGAAAGGATTTGCCAAAAAGCACCCCAAAACAAACATGAAAAACCAGAACCCTATAACCTCTAGAGAGCTTGGTTTTTAATCTGTTTTGGATAATCAAAAATGACTCTAATGACAGCTTAGTGCATGACATTCCCTTGCTCAAACAAGAGATGGCTCTTGTCTCTCCAGTGATAAATCTGGTGTGAAAGTAAATATTTCACAATTTTATTAGGGACTATGAAACAAACACAGTTTTCTTGGTCTGAAGACTTGCACTGCAATCTCAGCAACATCATGCACTTTTTACGCTTCTAAAGTGTTGTAAAAAGCAAATTCATGGTGGGGGGAGGAGGGGAAAGGACTGTTTAATTGCTAGTTTAAACCTGAGGGGGGTGGGACTTTGGCTTTTCATGCAATACAGGCAGTGAAGAGATCTAAATGCAAGATTTACCTCTGAAGCAGCAATGGTAAATCATTGTCTTTTTTTACACCCTTGCCTACCTCCTCCAATATCGAACATGGGTTGCTTTTAGCAGTCAGGGGTTTCCCCTCTCTCAGTGGGCAGAAAGCTAGAACTTCTGTCACATCTCTTCTGTCTAGGTGGAACCGAGGAACAACTCAGTTTGGTTCCCCCTCTTCATGGTTTGCTGGTTCCTTTTCCAAATACGGCTGACTTGTCTATTCTGGCTTGTCAGTTCAAGTTCTGCGTGGGGGATGCTCTTTTGTGCCTCCATCCTAAACACCAAGTCGGTGGCCTTTTTCTCTTCCTGAAATGTTCAGGCAGTAGATTCTCTTTCCAGGAACTGACCTCTTCACTCTCCAAAGATGGTATAGCTAGTGTTGAAGCTCTGCTTTGCCTCTCCATCCTTGTTCACAAATATGCCTCTTCCCTGTGAAACCTGTACTTCAATTTTACACCCCTTTTGCTGAAAACCAGCTGGCTCACACTCAGCCAAACTGGTTAGTTACCTAATTTTCAAATCTGGACTGAGTTATCATTTTGTTCTTTTGGAGGAAAGGGAACACAAATCCTGGCTGTCACTCATAACAAAATCAACAGCTTTTTGGAACCAGACCATAAACTCAAAATAGGCAGATTATGAAATGTGGTAGGAGAAGTAAGGGAGGGAACACTGTTCCCTATTTCCTCTCAGTAGCTTATCTGGGTCTGTACCACTCTTCTGAGGGTTAATACTGGAGTGCTACAATGTTTTGGTTGATGGCATCCAGTTTTCATGGATGATGACTTCATAACAGATGATAGGAACTGCCTTGTCATGTACATGGAAACACTTCGGATCCTAGCAACCATTTGTTTGCAGACTCTTATCTTGCAAGTATTTGAGCTACATCAGCATGCATGAGACAGTTATGGCACAATTTGACACTCCAAGTGTGTGGGTAAATGAGGGGGGAATGTGTTGTGGTGTTCTTCACTAAATCACATGCTATAGGTGTACAATATACTTGGCTTTGGATTACAGAATTGCACGATTTTTAATGTTTGTAAGCTACCACATTTTGGCAATTAAGCTTCTTGACTTTTCAGAAGTGGACCATTATAAACTGACTTCTTTTGCACTTGTACTGTTTTTAATGTTTTAATGTCAAACAATGCCTTAGTGTGGTGTCATTCTTGTATTTGTGGGATTTCTTCACACTGCTGTACAATGTTGGTCCCATTCCCCTTGTCTTGCCTTTTTAGTTTCAATATGGCAGTTACTTGCTGGCACTGTCCTTAAACCTAACTTCTGTGAGAAATGTGTTTTGTCTATTTGACAATAAAGATTTATATTTTTAATTTTCAAATTCTAAGTAGTCTGTGAAACTCCTTTCCTATTTCTTCTGCTGGTAGGGCCTGTAAAGGTACTGATGTAAAAATACCTTCCTCTGCTCTCGGTGACACTTCTCATAGCACACGCTTTCTAACCTGAAGGATTCTGCTTGCGTTTGCTGACCAACATGGAGAACAAGGTTGGTTTTTAAACTGTACAAATTACTCTAAATGGTTCAAATAATGAAATAGGGAGGTTCTGCCACTTCATTTATGTTAAACACTATTGAATTATAAAGGAGCTGTTGTTGCTCATATAATTATTCAATGCAAATAACAGTAGGCAGAGAAACCTACCTCCTTGTCAGGTGAATGCATTTGCTGCCATCAACAAAGTTTCTACTTACATGCTTGTCATTTTGAGAGAACCAGTTTTTCAGAAACTACTTGGATTTGGCACTCTGTGGGAAATCTTGGTGACCAGGATTCTAATAAATAAGAAAGCACCGTTTGATTTCTATATGGTGTAAATTCATTAGTATGTGGGGAGTTCAATGAGTGTTTTGAAGGAAAGCTGTTAACTCAGCTGCTTAAAGACTCCTAATACTAAAAGTTGCACTGTGTGTGTGTGTGTGTGTGTGTGAGAGAGAAGCAATAGCCACCAAAATGATCAAACGGAAAATTACAAAAAGTGACTGACATTTTTTAAAAGAACAATATAGAAGGGCATTAACACATTCTTTTTATAGCAGAATAGATTTAAAATTAGACTATTTTTTCAGCTGGTTATCTTTTAACAAAAATGGCTAAATCTATATTCTCACTGGTCCTAGCTTGACTTTATTTCCCAACCCTCAAAGAGGTAGTGAAAGTACCATTATACATGTGGGTTTTGAAGTAAGGAGAATATCCTTTCAGAAAAGGAGAGCCTTATAGTTGTGAGGATGACAAAATGGCATGTAGAGAAGGTAGTACTAACATTTGCCTTTAAATCAACTTGCCTATCCCTGCTCCCAGTACAGAAAACGGCAATTAACTGCTCTTCCTCTATGAGTTATTCTTTAAATGCTAGCTTAATATATCATGTATAGCCCAGTTTTAAAAGATCTCTATCTCTTACTAGGCAGTCTAGTAGGGCTCCGTGAAATAGTACTGTTCTGTTTTCATGGAACAGTATTTAGGTTTGGTTTTGTTTCACTTCATTTTGAAACCACTGTTCTTTTTTTGTTTGGTTGGTTTTTTTTGTTTTGTGGGGTGGTTGTTGTTGTGGTTGTTGTTGTTGTTGTTTTTTGTTTTGTTGAAACTCGTGCTTCCCCATTATAGCCTTTGGGCAAAATGTGGAAACAAATTGCCTATAACTTTGTCACTTGTTTCCTGATTCCAATTAAATTTGCAGGGCTGATAGCTCCTTCTGAGGCTATGATATTTGCAACATTTCAAGGGGATAGGTATAGGGTTTTCTGGGAAACTGTACCTCAGGCTGCTGACAAACAAAAATCATGACATGGGTGACTGTGCACATGTGCATGCCCTCACTGGTGCTGGGTCCTCTACATGAAACAGTAGTGTGCCCCCATGAGGCCTCTTCCTCTATAGCCTCAGCCTAGTCTACCACTTTTTAAATGACAACAGGTAAAATAACAACTTTGGTGAGCAGCACCACAGTAGTATCAGCAGCATCTCAGGCAGCCAAACTATGACACAGACTTTCTTTCTTCTCCAGCAGCTGCCAGAGAACTCCTCCCTGCCAGCCCCAGCCCTGGGGCTTAGGTGTGCCCAGGGCCCTGCATCCTTCCTGTCATGTGTTAGGGGTGTTGGTCTAAGGACATGGTCCTTTGGGTCAATCTAATCTGATATCTTTTAATAGATCACCTGAATAGTTACATAAATACATCTTAGTGAGCTTTTGTGTTGAAAAACCTTTTGTCAAGCAGAAGCACCTGCAAGCGGGGTGGGGGGTGGAAGGAATAGTAAAGAAGCCAGTCAATGGAAATGGAGGCATCAGGGGGTGAGGGGTAGGCTTGGATGGAGGGGAGGGGAAGGGGGATGTAGCAGTGCAGGTAAAAGTGGAGAAGTACCTGGGAAGTCAGATGTCTGGCAGATTCTAGTGTGTCATAAATCCATTCTGCCTCCCTGACTCTTCACCAGCACCTCTGCCCACTGATTCAGGCTTTGGCTGCTGCATATGCTGCCCTTCACCCTTGGGTCACACATGGCAGCCAGCACATGGACTGTACTGCACTGCAAGGGATCAACCTGTTTCCTGATGCCTCCTTCAGCTGCCTCACCGGTGCCTGTACATCTGGTGACAGTGGCTTCCCAATACCCAGGAACATTGATCCCCTGGAAGCTCTCCATTTGGCTCCAAAGTTTCCTCAATCCCAGGGATCACCTGGCTAAGGAGGGTGTTGCCAAAGCTGAGGGTCTTGGTGGCCTCAGAAGGGCTTGAGGACCACCAAGATCTGGGAGATGGTATCCTACTCAGCTCTGTTAAGAGGGCCACTGATCCCAATCTCCCCAAGTAAGACCATCTCGTGGATGGCCTTCTGTTGCTCCACCAGCCTCTCGAGGATCAGGTATGTGGAGTTGCACTGAGTCTCCACATCCTGCATGATTTTGTGCTGTGGTGTGGGATATTCAGCTCTTCTTGTTTGTCCCACAGCATCTTGCCCCCCTTGCTGCTCTGGTGAAAGTAGTCTGCCATCTTTCTGCATTTGGAAATGAGCTTGCTGGTGGTGCTGATGTAGTCACCAGCAGCCCTGTCCCTCTCCAAGGCATCCCTGCCTATGAGGTAGAACTTGTGTGACACATAGCAGATGCCAGCAAAGTTGGCCTTGACCATATTGGCCCCATTGTTGGTGACCATGAACCTGTGGGTAAGCTCACCCTGCTCAATGAGCCACCCCTGCACCAAATGGTTCATGGCCCCCATGACCTTTGTTGCTGCATGGGACTTCTCCATCACCTCTGCTTGAAGGAGAGCCCACTGATGGCTTGACTGGTTGCACCAGTGCCGTGTAAGGGAGAGGTAGGCATGATCTCCATCCCAACTGCTCCAGATGTCCAAGGTGAAGTGTAAGGCCACCTGCAGACCTGCCTTGCACAGCTTCTCACTCAAGTACTCCCTGCATGCCTCATACAGGGAGGGTATTGCTGTCCTACTGAAAGTGGTGCATGCAGGCACTTGATATGATGGGGACACGAGTGCCATGAGCTGCCTAAACCCTGACCGCGCAACTAAGGAGAAGGGCTAGCCATCCACAGCAAGCATCTCAATGCTCTGGGTGGTCTCACTCACCCTTGCAACACCCCCCCCCCCTGCTTTCTGTCTGCCTTTCCCCAATGTTTCAGGGTGGCCTGCCTCTGCTTTGGGGGGATGGAGGCTTTGGAGTGAGAGGAGAACTTCCCTTTGGGCATGCTCCCACTGGTGCCAGGCTGAGGAAGAGCAAAGGGGTGGTGCCTGTGGAGATGCAATCAGCATCCCTGTAGTGCTTGTATGTTTTGTTCCCTTGCCCCAGCTGGTTCTGGCTCAGCAGTGCAGGCAGATAGCATATGTGGGATCATCTGCCAGCTCAAAATGATCCCAGACCACACTACCCACTTGCTTCTCGGGTGTGGGTGCATGTGTGGATGCTGCAATTTCCCCCTCCTCAGCAGGTAGAGGTACAGCAACAGGAGGAGTGGATTCAGCTGAGCTGCTTGCCTCCGCACCCTCTACCTCAGCCTCCTCCAAAGCACCTTCTGGGGAAGGAGACCTGGCTCTAGGGGAAAATTTGAGGGGTATGGAGCACAAACTCAGCTCATTTTACCTCCTTCCCCAGAATTTCCCTTGCTAGGGCACTCAAATCCAGCTCCAGATCTAGCTCTTCCTCTGACACTGGAAGGCTCAGCATGGAAAGTGAAATGGGGGTGGAGGAGACTGTCATGCTGGTGCTGCTGTTTGTGGTCATGGGGTGGGGTATGGCTGGTGCTCTTGGAAGGGATGCAGTCTCAGGCGTAGGCAGTGGCGCCAGCACTGCTCCCCTCTCCTTGCTGCTTCTGGAAGCTTCATCTCTGCTAGTTGTTGGAAAGAAGTTGTCTCAGTTTGGGGCAGAGGGGCTTACATTTCTCCCTCTACCCCCTCTTCTACTTCTCCCTGAAGGCTTGCCAGCTGCCTTTCCACCACACGTCATGGTGTCTTTCATTGTGTCTTGTTTTTATACAAATATATAAATGTATCTGGGTTCCTATATACATTCTATAATGTATGAAATATGCCACAAGGTATAAATAATTAGAAATATAAATGCATCTTCCTTCCTATATAAATTCTGTAGTGTGATATCCACTATAATTATAAAATTGAAAAGAATAAATCAATGAATATAATAATAAAATAAAAGGGTTTGGAAGAAAGCAAAATGTATTGTGGAATCCCACTTGCTAGCCTAGTAAGTAGGAAATCATTCAAATCAATGCTAGTAGTAGCCTTCATTGTCTAACACTCTTGAACTGCTGGAAGATAGCTCAGTAACTCAGACTCCAAGGCAGAAAGCAGGACAGTTCAAACAATGCTGCCAGTAATGCTGTTTTTTCCATCCATCCCCCACAGCACTGGGTTTGGAAGGGACCTCAAGGAATGATCAGTCACTGGCCAGCTACATAGTCAACATGAGAGCAGTCTGTCCCCCCCTCTTCCCCCTCCCTCTCCTTAGTTTCTGTTTCCCTGCAGGCAATCCCAGTTTGAGCTTTGAAACTCAAAACATTTTGAAACTTTCAAAATGCTTAGACTTTCCTCATTTTGTTTCAAGGCTGTTTTGAAGCCCTTCATTTCATTTCAATTTACCTGTTTTGAGCTTGAAACAAGTTGAAACAGCATCAAAACTAAACAACTGGAGAAATGTTGCATACCCCTACAGTCTAGTGTAGCTGGAAGAGTGAAGTATATGGTTATACATCTAGCCCTACTTACACTAACATCCCAGTCTTTGGGAGGAGAGGGAAATATTAATCTATCACAGCAAGGTTTTTGGAATTTCTTTTACCAGATTATGTATGCCAACAGCTGTTTTAATGAAGTGTGAGGGGGTGGATAGGCATAGAAGGCAGGTGGAAATACAAGCTATATTGTGAATAAAAGCAAAGGGGGAACTTGAATATTCTAGTTTAAAACCTGAAGATGGGGAGGTGAGGGGAAAGGCATATAAATGTTGCCAAAGTTACTAATGATTTTAACTTAAACCCCCCCCTGTAATACATTATTTATGTTGGAAAGATATCACTTGTAAGCTAGGAAATAGTAATCTTATGGTTCCTGTATGACTATCCATCCATCTGTTCCATGAACTTGAATGAGGCCCTGTAAGAAGAAAAGTGTGATCAGATAGTTGGACTGAATCATAATTCAGTCCTCTAGTGACTATATACTTTAAGGTTGCACCAGTAACCACATACTATCTTTCAAGTGCTTGCCTTTGCAACATAGGCTAAGGACAGACAGTCAAAAAGGCCAAGGTTGCATTGATTTGATCTTTGCAGGTTTCTGTAAATTGCTTAGATTGAACCCATCAGAAAGTGAACTGACATTCACTTTTCAAAAGTGAAAGGCAGCCAAACCTCTGCAGTGGCCTATACCAGGCACCAGGGGGTGCTAGAGCACACATCCCAGCCTGTAGGCCAGTGCAAAAAAACAGGAAAGGCAATTTTCCCCAGCCATCCCCACCTTTAGCCTCCAGTCAGCTGAGGAGGGGGTGTAGGGAGAACCCTCCCCCACCAAACCCCCAGATGGGATATGTTGGGGAAGAGGGAGGAAGGAAGCCCCCAGTGGAATGTTTTTCCATCTCCCTGGCTAGGGACAGACATTGAAAAAGCTTGAGCCTGAATTGATTCAGTCTTTGCAGGTTAGTATAACCTGGCTAGGCTGACCTGGTTTGTAACCATATAGACATTCCCTCTTCACTGAGAAAATGCAGGCATATGCCTGCAGTGGCTCAGGCTAGAAGCTGGGGGGTGCTAGAGCAGCCCTCCCTTCCCTTCCACAGGGTTGAGTTCAGAAGGGATGAGGCCAGGCCCCAGCCAGATGCTCTGATTAGGGAGGGGTCCCTAACCAGGAGGCAGCCAGCAGGGAGTTGATAACAGAGCATTTAGTTGCATAGCAGGGAGTTGCACAGGGAGTTGTTAGTATTTATCAACCCATAAAATAAAATAAAAGCCTCTCTCATTAATTCAATCTCTTCTTAAAACAACTTTTTTCCAAGGAAGGAATGAAGGGACATTACCAGCTACCTGTTGATTAGCTCCAAAAAGCCCTAAGCCATCAATGTCCTGTCTACTTTTGTCCTGTCTTCCATAGCACAGACCATAGCTGGCATGTGGTATGCTAGCTAATGCTGACAGGTGTACAGCAGAGGGGAGGGGAGAATCCCTGCTTGAGCAGAGACTGGTGAGGGAGAGGGTATTAGCAGGAGGAAGTCAGGCATACACCACTGTACCTACAGTCTCTGCCAGAGCTCCAGCCATGGAGCAGAGCCCCACCCAGGGTTGCAAAGCATCTGCTGATGGCATTCAATATGAAGAAATGCAAGGTGCTCCACCTCAGGAATAAAAACCCACATCACACTCATAGGCTCAGCAAAGACTGGGGGGGTCATGATTGACCACAAGATGAATATGAGCCACTAATGCAATACCACAGCTGGCAAAGCAAACAAAACTCTGGCTTGTATCTACCAATGCATCTCGAGCTAGACCCAGGATGTCATCCTCTCGCTGTACTCGACCTTGGTGAGGCTTGAATTGCATCCAATTCTGAGCTCCACAATTTAGGAAGGACATGAAGAAGCTTGAAAGAGTCCAGAGGAGAGCCATGCATATGATTAGAGGCCAAGAGAACATGCCTGATGAAGAGAAGCTGAGAGCTATGGGACTCTTCAGCCTGGAGAAGCACAGCCTCAGGGGTGACTTGGTGGCAGCCTATAAGTATATAAGGGGTGTGCATCAAGATCTGGGGGAACACCTGTTCACCAGAGCACCCCAGAGGATGATGAGGTCAAATGGTCACAAAATCCTGCAAGAGCATTTTAGGCTGGACAGAAGGAAAAACTTCTTTACTGTCTAAGCCCCAAAGGCCTGGAACAAACTCCCCCCAGAGATGGTGCAAGCACCCACTCTGGACACTTTCAAGAAACATTTGGACATTTATCTTGGTGAGATCCTTTGACCCTAGATGACTTCCTGCACCTTGGGCAGGGAGCTGGACCCAATGATCTTACCAGGTCCCTTCCAGCCCTAATGTCTATGAAATCTATGAAAATCTGGAATGCTGGGGATTCTGCTTTAACTTAAACCTGGAAGGAGTCTGGGACAGACATTGCATAAACTGGTTTGACCCAAATCAGTTAAACTTGGTTGAATGTAGTATCAGACTTATCTGAAATGGGTTTCAGCCATTTTCAAACTGGTTTATGTGCACTGAACATCTATCTGTTCTGTTACAGGTTTAAACAAGTTTCCGATCACCTAAACCAATTTATGCATAATGTCTGTCCCTAGTCCCTGCGCCCAGAGCTGGTCCCTTTAGCCATGCCCCCTCCTCAGTCCAGGCCAGCTGAGGACAGGGGTGTGGGAAGAAACATTCTCTGCCTGGCACTAGACCCCCAGCTGGGGTCTCCCTGGTGCAGGGGGAGAGGGGGAGCCCCCAGCAGGACATTTCTTCTCCCCGCCACCCACCCAGAGGCAAGAGCTGGGCTGATCATATGGCCCATGCCCCCTCCTTGGCCAGTGGCTGGCTAAGGAGGGAGTAGGGTGGGGGGGAATGCCCCCCGCCGCCCAGCTCCAAAGTACTGCAGAGTACTGTGTCCAGTTCTGGTTATTGCACTTCAACAAGGACGTGGAAAAACTTGAGAGAGACCCCCAGTCAGGCTGTGCTTGGCAAAGCTGGTGTGAAGCCCACAGTGGGGGTGATCCCCCCCCCCAACTCTCTCCTCAGCTGGCCTATTGGAGGAATGGTTGCTCTGGCTCCTGGCTTAGGTGGGGGAGTAAAGCCCTCTCTCTGGGCTTTCCTGCAGCCAGGAGCCAGGCCGATCATCTGGAGACATTGCCTCCCTGGGCCAGTAAACCAGCTGAGAAGGGAGTGGGAAGGAAAAATGGCAACCTCCTCCCCCTCCCACTCACTCTCCCATTCCAAACCCCCAGCTGACTGCACCTGGCATGGGGGCAAGGAGTGGAGCCCACACGGTGGGCTTTACTCCTCTTACCCAAGACGGGGTGATTCCCTACCTATGCTCCTTCCCCGGTTGGTGGGCCAGATGAGGAAGGAGTGGAGAGTGAAAGCCCTCCTCCCCCTCCCCCCCCGAACTGTGCCCAGCAGAAGGGGGAAGCCCACAGTGGGGGCTTTACTCCCTGTGCCCCAGCTGAGAGCTGGGTAGATCCTTCCACCTGAGGATGGTGTGGGGGTGGGGCTGGGTGAATTCACTTGGCTCCTGGCTGCCAGGAATGGAAAAGTCCCTACTGGCAACTGGGGGCAGGGCAACCCCTACTCCATTGAAGCAGAGAGCACAGCCCTGGGCTGCACAGAATCCTGGGATGCTGGAAGACTGTGAGTTAAATTGAATCAGGAGGGGGTCTGGGACAGAAGTTTCATTAACTGGTTTGAGCTAAATCAGTTAAGTCTGATACTACATCCAACCAGATTTATCTTAAACCAGTTTTGGCCATTTTGAAACTGGTTTAAGTACACTGAACTCCTGTTCTGTTACAGGTTTAAACCAGTTCCTGATCACTTAAACCAGTTTATGTGTAACTTCTGTACCTAGAAATAATGTTTTTTTGTCTCATTTAAAATGCAACTTTTAAAAGCAAATTCTATTAAATCTTTAAAAATCTTCTGGCTTCCCTTTTTTCCCTTAAAATAGTATTTTCATCCTAAACCTTCAGAGCTGCAGCCTACCTTTCAAAGATGAAAGATAAGAGTAACTGCATTAATGGACTCCCAGAAAGGGGAGGAACTGTTGAAACTGCATGCTAGGTCTGAAATGTATTTGGGGGAGAGCTCTGTTGGGTTGTACCTCTCCCATCCATAACCTCTTTGTTATTCCATGTGGTCCCCACAGTTTGGGTTGTTGGCTTATGCTCTCTGACCTTGTTAACACATAGGCCAGATTCCCTTATGATGCTCCATTCCGCTCCTTTTTCCAGCCTTTCCCACACATATACAGCTGTTCTTGTTCTCTTCTAGATGTCTTGGGGCACTATGGAGCTATGGAGTGTTAATTTTTTCTTATCTTGATCAGCAGCTAAATGTTTGAGGAACAGGTGTGAAAGAAGAGTTGGTAAGATATAACACTTCGTAATGAAATTTGTTCAACTGGACGTGTGTGTGTGTGTGTGTGTGTGTGTGTGTGTGTGTGTGTGTCTAGGTCCAGGGCTACTATTTCCCTCCCTTGGAAATGCTGGGGGGAGAGAGTTTTAATACTTTGATTAACATCTTCCCCCTATCACTAAATATAGACAACTCTTTAAAAGCTTCAGGTCTAAAATGGGTAGTTATCTTGGAGTGAATATGAAGCTTCAGTGATAACCTCTCTGTTGTTATATGCATGTGCTATAAAAATAGGAAGATGAGATGCAACTGTACCACTGAATACTTCAGAGGAACTATAGTCTTTTCTACTGTGAAGTGTAAATTTAGGATTCAAGCTACTTAATGGAAAAGATCAATCAGCATAAACTTTTCACTTCCAAACTCTAAAAACTGAATCTGCTGTTCTCATTTTCAACATGTTAGGACTGCTGCCGAGGTTATCAAGTCCCTTCCCTAGCCACAAACAGACAGAATATTAAGTCCACTGCAGGGGAAAGACAATATTGTGTACTTCCTCATATCCTTGAACCCTAGGTTTGAGGAAACTCTAGGAGGGAAAGGTGAAATTCTAGTATGGATTCCTCCTGTCAGACTAAGGTGTTGGCTATTAGAGGGTAGTGAGCACTGTTAGACAACCTTAATTTCATAAATAGCCAACTCTATTCCCATTGCTAACTGTATTCAATGATAAATATTTATTGGTATTCTAGTAGAAGCTATAGGCCACAATCAGGAGTCTGAGTTATGTTGTGGCAAACAGAATATATGTAGAAACAGAACAAGAACATGGTTACTTGCTTGACATATTTAGTCTAAAATAGGAATGTTTGTTCTATGCTAATATGCACTCAATGGACATGGCATGCAGGAAAAAAAATAATGACAGCTCTGATTATTTTTTTTCATCCTGGCACGCCTCCTTCAGATTTAGGTTTTCTTTTGTTTTTCTTCGCTCTTCCATCGTTGATTTGTGTTGCTTGAGATTTATATGTTTGCATGCATTTCTGTGATTAAAAACTGAAGATGTTCAGGAATGGCAAAAATGCCCTAGTAACACAGAAGTCGGATTTTCTCCTGATGTTATTTATTAATAAGCAAAAAGCCTTTTTTTTTTCTTTTTTTTTTTAAGCTGAAAGTGTGTTAACTTCAAGCTGTTGAAATATTTAACCTTGAGGGCTGAAAATGGGATCTCTGGCTGATTCAAAAAGCAAAGAATCAAGATTTACTTGTTGAAAGTATCTTTGCTCTGCTATATTCAAATAATTTAATTCACATTTCATGAAAAGAAGTCCACACTGGGGGTAGTGCCTGTAAATTTGCCACATGCAAATTGGCCATGGAACAAGGCTGGAAAAAAATGGAGAATCCAGAGTTGGACTTGGAATTGCAAGGGTTTGTATCTGGGAGTTTAGCTCTGACTTATTCTGGAGGCTCATACATAAGCGTTCAGTAAATTAGCTGCAAAGTGTTAGCAGGAAACATCCTTAGAGTGGTGGTTAGATTGACTCAACAAGGAGACCTTTTCTGTTCTTATAGTATGATATAATTCAGACATGCCACACTTAGTGGTGAGAGCTGGGTTCCATGATTAAATGGTAATCTGTGATTCAGAGCTCCATAGTTTCCTCGCTTCATATTAAGTTCCCCTTCTCAGAAGAGCAGGACATCCAAGAGAGCATCAGGAGAATGCAACTGTTGTATAACAACTGGGACTGGATAGATTTTGTTACCATTAAGCATCTCGGTGAGGAAATTTGCTTCCTCTTAAGGCACTACCACTTCTTCCCTTTGTTTTCCCACTCTTGCCTTTCTTTTCTTTCCTTCCTCCTGCTTATTTTTCTGTTCTTCCCTCTGTATTCTTTCTCCGCAGTTACTCCCAGTTCCAATCTCTGGGCAGGTTTCTTCTCCGCTCTTGTGTCTACTGACTTAAACATCAGAGTGCTAGCTTAACCTGTTAGGTCAGGAATGAGTGTTTCTTTCAAACCCTGTGGGATAGAAACTCCCTGCATTTGAAAGCTGGGATTCTGAATATGTCAGGTGAGATACATAAATACATTAGTGTAACTAAGCACTTTATATATTAGTCTACTGGTTTGTATAAAAGTTTGTGAGCAAAGGAGTTCTAATTCTAGTTTTATATGCAATAGGCTATATGTTTTCTCCCTTAAAAAGCGAGTTGTGCAAATTTATTTTACGTTGGATGTAAATGGAAATCATCTCATAATATCATAAACTGAAAGTAGATTTATTTTGTATTACATCATTTAAAGTTTTGTGGGGTAAAACAATGCAAATCCTTGAGACTCACAGAATTAGTAATTATGTCAGAACAAGGAGAAAAATAAATTATTTTGCATACATATACACAACAAAAAAATAAATTAAGAACCTCCATTCTTGGTGTCTTGGAATTTTCTTCTCAACTTTTTCTGCCATTAATCTACATTACCAGAGACAGAGATTAGGATTAAAAATAGAAAATTGCCAGGATCAATCTTCATATATTTTGAAAACAAATACTGCACCTGCTCACTATCCTATGTCATCTTCATATACTTGATAATTATTTTTCCAAAACAGTTTATTCAGAATTTCATCAACTTTTTAAAGAATAACATGCCATTTTAGGCGATATTGACAAATGCTATGTTGTTAGGTTATAAGTGGTTCAATTCAATTTACTAACATTTAATGAATTACTTAAAAGCTAGATGTTTTTAAATTAGAAGGGCTGGATGGGATGCACCTGAGGTTATGAAGGAATTGGCTGAGGTAGTTCTGGAGCCTTTGGCTATCCTTTCTGAGAACTCATGGACATTGGGATGACTGGAAAAGACCAAATACAGTGCCCATCTTTAAGAAAGGGAAGAGAGAGCATCCAGGGAACTACAGACCAGTGGGCTTGACCTCTATACCTGGAAAGATCATGGAGCAGGTCTTCAAGGAATCCATTGTGGAGCACCTAGAAAAGAACAAGGTGATCAGGAACAATCAGCTAGTAATTCCTGACTAATCTAATTTCCTTCTATAATAAAGTGACAGGCTCTGTGGATGAGGGGGCAGAAGTGGATGTGGTGTACCTTGACTTTAGCAAGGCTTTTGACACTATATCCTATGACATTCTCATTAGCAAGCTAAGGAAATACAGACTAGAAGACAGTATTGTAAGTAGTAGGGCTGTGCGAAGCTTCAGGTGGTGATTCAGTTTGGAGGAGATTCAGCCTGATTCGGTGGCTGAATCTCTGAATCTGAATTGAATCAGGGGAACAATTTAAAGGTCCGAATCTATTCAAAGCTCTCTGAATCTTCAGAAAAGCTTTGGAGAGCTTTGATGATTCGGGCAGTTCCCAGTGGCTGCAGCAGGGAGCTGCAGCTGACTCCGAGCTGCTAAACACTAGTGCTGGCAGCTGGGGGAGGGGAGAGGGGACCATGGGAGGACCCCTGCCAGGCCCTGGTGCTCACTGGGTGCTGTCAGGCGGGGAGGGAAATCCTGTGCCCCATGCTGCCCCCCACTGCCCCATGTTGCATGCTGCATGGGGGGGCTCCCCCAGCCCCCCCATGGGTGCCCCACCCAGGCCAGCTTTGGCCCTTTAAGGAAAAAACCAAGAAAAGCCCTGGGACTCACCTCTCCTGCAGTGGCCTTGGGGCTTTGGGGGCTCATAAGGAAAACCCCCTAGATGGTATGGGGCAGTGGGGCTTGCCCCCTGCTGGCAGGAGTGGTGAGTCTGGGATTTTGGTTTTTTTTTTTCTTAAAGGGCTGGAGCTGGCCACAGGCAGGGCACCCGTGGGGGGGCGGGGGGAGCAAGGGGGGGGGCAGGGGTCTTCGTCA
>NW_005842075.1:1386883-1415255 GCF_000455745.1 Alligator sinensis
GTGGGGGGAGCCATAGCCACGCTGGGCGGGATGGGCCTGGCTGATTCGGAGATTCAGAGGTTTGGTTGCCGCCAAATCTCCCAATCAGATTTGGCAAATCGAATCGGGACAGTGATTTGAATCAACAAATCAAATCACTGTCCCCCAAATCAGCCGAATCTGAAATGAATACTAGCCACTTCGCACAGCCACTTTGCACAGCCCTACTTACTAGACCTGTGTTTTGATTCAGTTTCAGATTCAGCTATTTCAGAAGACAGTGATTCATTTCAGTATTTTGGATCACTGTCCTGTTTTGTTTTGGCCAAATATGTTTCGAACAGGCTGCAAGCTTTGCACAGCCCTACCTAGTCAGGCTGGGCTTGGGGTTGGGGGCTGCAGGGCCCCAGTGGGGAGCAGGATGGGTCTGTGGGTGACTCATTTGTGGGAGGGCTACTGCCCTCTGTGCAGGCAAGAAGACCCCCATGTGGATCTCTGATCCCTGTCACACCAGGTCGCAGGGCAAGGAAGCAGTGCAGAGCGGTGAGCGAGCCTGCTGGTCCCTGCCATGCAACTCAGCTCCACAGGGAGCAGAGATCCATGCCAGGGGTCTCTACTGTCGCTGACTGCCCTGTGCTGCCCCGGCAACATGGGGCTGTGCAGGGCAGGCAGCAGCAGCAAGGAGACCCTCTGCTCCCTGAGGAGCCAGGTCGTGCAGCAGGGACCAGCAGTGCCCTGCCACGTGACCTGGCTCCCTGCAGAGCCAAGTCGCATGGCAGGGCAGCAGCATACAGTTGTTTCCTTGCAAGCCTGGCTCTGAAACTCTGAAATTTTCTGAAACATTTCTGAAACATTTTGGACACCTTGTTTCATTTCAGAGATGTTTCTGAGCCTTCTTTTCGATTCAAATTCAGTGTTTCAGGTACCAAAACAGCCTGAAATACTTCTGAAACAAAACGGCTGCTGAAATTTCTCACAGCTCTGATTTTAAGGTGGATATAAAACTGGTTGGATCATCGTACTCAAAGTAATCCATGTAACAAGGCAGGTCCCAAGGGCAGCTGTGTCATCCCCTAGTGTTCCTTTGGCACTAGCTCTGGCTTCTCAGGGTCCTACCCTGCTGTTTTGCCTACCACACCTCGATGTTAAAGTAAAGTGGGGATGCTGCCCTCAGAGGCCAGTAAGCTCAGAGTGCTCTCCCTATCCTATTTCCCCCTCAGGCTTGACTTGGCCTGCTTGATTCAGAGTCCTGATCCCAGTGCATCCTCTCACTCACTCGCTAGGGCTCCAGCCCCACTGCATAGTCCCTCTTTCTCTAGGGCTCTGGTGGCCTCTAACCTCCTCTATAATCACACCATGCCTCACAGGTTTCATTGGGTATCAATTTGAAGGAAACTCCCTGACCCCCAATACAATACTTGGCCCTTTTTCCATGGCCAGTCAAAGCTGGTCGAAAGTCTCAGTAATGGTCCTGGCCTTATGAAGTCTGTAGCCACATGTCTTTGGGTCACGTGACCCACCACGTCCCCACCAAGCCTGTCAGTCCTAGCCCTGATCATGCTTTACACACCTGGGGCCAGCAGCCATTTTTCTTGAAAGTCTCTCTGCTCCTACTGGTCCACTGGAGCTTGCTGGTTGCTCCCTGGCTCTCTTCTCTTCAGTAATGAGCTAGGGATCCTATTGTAATCCTTGATCACTCAATGTCTAGTTGGGAAGAGGTATCAAGTAGGGTTTCCCAAGGCTCTGCCCTAAGTCCAGTATTGTTCAACATTTTGATTAATGATTTAGATGATGGGATCGAGTAGACACTTGGAAAATTTGTGGATGGGTGGAGCTGTGGAGACTCCAAAAAGCAGTGCTACCCTCCAGAATGACCTGGATAGACTGGAGAAATGGTCTGCAGTCAATGAGATGAGATTCAGAAAGGACAAGTGCAAAGTATTGCTCTTGTAATGGCACAACCACATGCACAAATGTGAACTGGGAGGTGTCAGGCTAGACTGCAGTACTGCATAACAGGACGAGGGGTTACAGTGAACTATAAGCTGAATCTGAGCCAAAAGCATGCTCTTGTTGGGAAAAAAAAAAGCCAACCACATCTTGGGTTGTATTAACAGGAATGTCACTTACAAATCAAGGGAAGTGATTCTTATGAGATGAGGCCTCACCTGGAGTACTGTGTCCAGTTTGGGGCCTCACACTTCAAAAAAGATGTGGACAATTTGGAATGAGTCCAGCACAGGGCAGTAAAAATGATAAGGGGCCTAGGAAATGAGACATATGAGAAAAGGCTGAAAGAACTAGGATTATTTAGTCTAGAAAAGAAAAGGCTGATGGGGGGATTTCATACATCTTCAAATACCTAGAGGCTGATTATAGAGAAGATGGAAATGGGCTGTTCTCTGTGTCTGTAGGGGACAGGACTAGGATCAGTGGCCTCAAGCTGCAGGAGGGGAAACTTGAATTGGAGATTAGGAAGAACTTTCTGACTATGAGGGTGGTCAGGCATTGGAACAGGCTACCTAGTGAAGTTGTGGAATCTCTATCCTTGGAAACTTTCAAAAGTAATTTAGACAGATTCTTGGCAGGGAAGGCTTAGTCAGGGATGCTCCTGCCTTGAGCAGAGGTCTGGACTACATGACCTTGTGAGGTCCCCTCCAGCCTGACTTTCCTATGAGTCTATGACATGGAAGACTTCCTAAATTGACAAAGGAAGACAAAGCTCCCAGGTATCTGTTAGAGGGAGGTTCAATCTGCATCCAGATGGAACTTCAGAGTTTGTTCATCAGCACTCTACATCTCTGTATCATTGCTGTCCATTCCTGGCCTGCCAGGAGATTGTTCTGTGTCATGCTGCCATCATTGCTGTCTGTCTTTGGCCAAGGACAAAGCTCCCATTAACCCTTTGGAACCACAGGACCACTGCTATTAACTTTCAGTGTTATTATTTTACAGTATAAAATGTTGGGTCAGGTTTTGAGTGAAAGAACTGATTTGGGTTAATCCACCTTTACACCGGATGGGGAAGTCCCAAAGGCCTCCTTCAAAGCCAGGGGCTCCTCTCTTAGGCTAGGAACTAACTAGCTACTGCCAAAAGACTAAGGAGACTTAAGAAATACTGAGCAGAAAAAGGATAGGATTGAAAATATTGCTTTTACAATTGCTGAAAAAGGGACATGCTAGCTTGCAGACTGTGTTGTACTGTAGGTATAAAAATGTGCTGCAAAGCCTACCTCACTAGAAAGTACTTGAATACCACAGGATGGAGTTCAATATCAGAATCTGAGTAGAGACTGCTCCCCTTCCAGAGCTTCTGGCCTTACCTCCTCATGAACTAATTCTGTATTCCAAAATCAGTTCCATTTTTATGAACAGATCAGTTCTGTCGCATAATATATACTATTCAACTGAGTCCCTAGAACTGAACAATGGTACTTGCATATGTGTGCAAGCATGCAGTTCATGGAATTCCTTCAGTACTTTCTCTCCTGGGCACTCAGCAGGCCTGCAGTTCCTAATTCCTTCTCTTCCACCTGGGCCTTTCAGTCCTTGTTTCTCCAACCCTCTTTAGAAGGCACTGCCCTTATGATTCTCCTCAAATGGAAGCTTAGAGGTACCACTGCTCTCCTTCATGTCTTCACCTAGGAATGGTGCAGTATTACTTTGCGTCCGTCTTAGCCCCCTCCTCCAACTGTATCTCCCTGCAGCCTACATAAGCCAGCTCTATAAGGGGGTGTGTCTCCCAACTACATGTACATCGGGAAAAAGACTGCATAGTAAGCCACGTTTGTTCTACCTTCTTGCCCCTTTTCCAGAACCTACTGAACTGAGATGTCAACTGTGGCAGATGCAGATGTACTTTTATCCCTGTGGATAGTTAATGTAGTTTGGGGCTTGATTAAATTTTCCACTGAGGTTTTCCAAGAAGAACCCTTTCTAAAGACAGCCATTGGCAGAGAAATCCCTTCCAGCACAAAACCTACCAGCAAGGTAGTATGATAAGATTCTTGGTATTCTCTTTATTGTCCTATGTACTCTGTAGCAAGCTGAATGTGAATTCTGCAGCAAGGAAATTGGAATTTGGCACTGGAGCAGATCCAGATTCAAGTTACTTTTCTAAAAGTAGCATTTGTTTGTTTTTTATTAAATGAAGTATAAAAGCAAATAGCATCAGCTGTACAGGACACATTTATTTTGACATTCATTTCCATTTATTTTATGGTCTTGTAGCTTATCTTTGGGCTTCTGAAGTCAGAACCCTTGAGACTGATGAGAAAAACTCTCTGAGCTATTGTTTCAGGCTGTAGACCCAGAAATCCTTCATGCTTTCTATGTATTCTTTGAAACCATATGGCCAAGGAACCAAATGGAAGCTAAGACCCCAGTGCACAGTTGTAAAGCCAGGGTGAAGTCTATGGAATACACACATCCCTCCTCATGCTGTCCTCTGCAAAAGTCCAAATTTTTAAAAACCAGGTTTTTAATAATCTATTTTGGAAGATAAGCATAAATTCCATTAATTACTGTCACAAATACAGGGGAACACAGGCAAAAGGAAGGACTTGATTTTAAAAGAAAGAAAACCTTCAGGCCTGATGGAAGAAAGAGCAATTCACTCTGGAATCTAAGTAAGCATGCATAAGTCCCATTAGTGATGAATTTATCCCTTACTTTTTCTCTTTATCCAAATCTAGACTAATCAGCCTGTTGGTGGATAGCAACAAAACACTTAACCAATTTTCCTTGTTGTCTGTAGTGTTTGTTTATACCGTTTATCAAGCAAAGATCATTCCGATACGTATATCTTATTTCCATGAGTGATGGACTACAGAGGAGGTTAGATATACTGCCAGCCCCACACAGCAGCAGTTTGAGTTAAAGGAGTGTTACAGAAGTTTTTTCTATAGAAACATGGCTTGAAGAATGAAGCCTTTTTATTTTACATTTGCCTTAAGTCAAGCAAAGGCCAGGTCATAGCCACATGTGACAGCGCAGCAAAATTGGCAATGATTTTTCATTTGCATGACAGCTGAAGTTCACAAGTAATTCAACACCAGGAATTTTGTGCAATAATGAGAACTCCCCATGTTTGTGAGTACCAGGCATCCCTGTACCATTCTTTCTGTTATATCAGTAAGCAGCCAATGTGCTGGTACTTGCACTATAGGTCTATTAGCATTTTCATATAATATTTATCACCCAACAGTAATGGGGTTATTAATATTGTGTTATTAGTTGTGCATTTTTTGGCATGTGTCAGCAAAAATAGCTGTAAAGGAACCCAAAAGAAAGAAGGGTTTCTGCTTTTAAGATTTGGGGGGGTTAAATAAAGACAGTTTTATAGCTGTTATACACAGGACAGGCTTTAATAAACCTGGTGCAGCTTCAATATTTTGTGTTAAGGTAACAGAAATGCATCTGTCTGAAAGTGATTAAAATTCCAAAATGCCCAAGGGTTACAGTGGTGTAAACAGAGCTCAGGCTGCAGAGCCTTTTTACCCTGGGACTAAGCCAAACTCTTTGCAAATGCTGGCAGAAAACCCATTCAGTATCTCCTTCAGACCAAAGGGGAAAGTAGTAAACAATCCCATCAATCACTAGGAGCTGCAAAGCTCTAAGAGGCAGAAGTTTCAACCACCAATATGGAAAGCAATTGATAAATTGTAATCCATCATCCTTCCCTCTCCCAACAAAATACAAAGGCTCTCATTTAGCTGGACAGCAGGGCAGAAATATGCACCAGGATGTAGTAGTAAGTCTGAATAAGGAGAATGGTTATTTTGTTTTAAGTAAGTTTTTTAAAATACAGTACAATATACACAGCTTTCCCTTCCCTCTCCCCCCTCCCCCTGCTGGCAACAATCACTTAATTTTTTCAGACTTTACCAATCTGGAGGGACTTCTAAGGTTTTGTTGTATAGAGTTGTCAATGGAAACAGAAACAGAAGATGCATCCTATTTGCATACCGTCTTCTGGTGTCCATATTATAAGCTTGTTTCTAGTTTCAGCATAAGGCTGGTTGTGCTATAGTCCTAGATTGAATTTCTCTCACCATTCCCTCCAAGGACTGCTGTAAAGATAAGGCTTGTTTTAGTACCTTTCAGCTTGCAAATGGTAGTTATTGATAGACCTTTTTAAAGAGAGGTTTATCTGGGAGACCAGAGCTGCCTTTTCCTGTGGATATCAACAGACTTCTGATGTGTAATGGAGTTTTGCTGGCTGAGCTATGAAGTAAAGAGAACAGCAGCAGCAATATGTACAAGGTGGGTTTTGTTTCTCTCCAGGTAACTGTCATTACTGATGATCCCTATTCTCTGTCCAACGCAAGATTTCCAAACCCTCAAAAGCGTGGAAAACAGTAATCTTGGAAAAAGGGTCCTCCTCTTGCTAACATAACAAGGGGTGGGTGAGTGGATCAGCAGCTCTGGGCTCTAACTTAGAAGGGGCACTAGAAGAGAGGTCTGCTGTGGAGGATCTGCACCATCATGGTGGTAACAGCAGCCAGGTGTAATGACCGAACATGACTGCTATGGCGGCAGCAGCAACCAGGGGGAGGTGGACAGACTTCCACTTCAGACCCCCTAGTACAAACACCACTTCTCCCGCTGCAGAATTCCACTCTGTCCTGGCAAGGGGAATTGGTGGCACTCGGTAGTGGGGATAAGCAGTGGCACAAGGGGGCAAGGGAAGTGACAGATGTGGCTGTAGTAGTGGGATAGGAGAGTGGGCCATAAACTCACCAGATTTGGGACACTGGCCGAGAGCACAAAACTTACAAACAGTTACACCACTGCCTTCTTCCTTTTCTTGTCTCCAGACACCAAACAGCTCTGCTCTTGCTTTTAATGGATACTGGAAATGTGACTTTATTAACTAAAACAGAGGTTGTTCCTTGCCTCTATTTTTTCTCTTAGAACAAATCTCTCTTTCTCTCTCCACATACATAGATGAGACTCCAATTTATTTACCAAATATAATGAATTAGACTTAGACCAAATCTCAGGAAAAAACTTTCTAACTGTAATAGTAGTAGGTTAACAGAACAAGCTGCCTAGGAAGGAGGGATTACAAGCAGTTTTCTTAAGAAGTTTAGAGTGAATCAGGTGAAAGTGGCAAGTTCACCAAAGAGGCCTGACACAACCTTCGCTTTACTGTAAGAGTTGGCCTCCCTCTCCTTTTGCAGAAATATAAGTAGGATCAGAGAAGAGAAAGAGAGACCTAGGGTCATCTAACAGTGTTTTCAACTGAGGCATCACAAGACCCTTTCAGAGGTGCTGCAGTAGCCTCATGCCCCTCTATTTCTGGGAGGGCCAGAACTGCTGAGGTTGCACAACTGGTTCTCAGCTGGGGTGCCACCAAGCAGAAATAACTTATGGAGGAGGGGCCTGAATATATCAAAGTTAAGAACTACAGGTTTAGTCCAACTCCTTGCACAGATGCAGGGCTCGCTCTTCCTAGGAGACATTCAGTGCTGTGCAAGATCAAGCCTTTTACCAGCCATTGGAGTAAAACACAGGTTTGTACATGTATGGTCTATTCTTTAGTTCATTTTTCCCATTATGGCACCAGTCACTAGATGGAAAAGAATAAACCAAAGAATGGGACATACCTGAGCAACCCAGTCATATTAGCTAAGTCCAATGGCTGGCTGAAAATGTGGTCCTGCATGGTGCTGAGTAATTGTCTTCTAAGAGGAGCTAGAAAATTTGCATGCTCTAATAACTCTGAGAGCTACACCATCAGGAATATAACTCCTGGAAATAACATTTCTACCAGACCAGTTGAAGAGTAGGAGACAGACTAAAGGCAGTCCACTTGCCTTCCTGGTAGAATGAAAGGAGTGAGCTAAGAATCCACATAATAATAATAATAATATAAAACCTCCTACTCTATTGTTAAAAAAAACCTAAGGAGCAAGAAATTAGGAAAACCCTATGCTCCAAACAGGATAAGAAGGAATAAATAGCAAAGGGCACATTAGGTTGTCTCTCTTTCTCTTCTTTTATGAATAGCCTGGCCTTTAAAAAAAGCAATAACATACTAGATCCAATATGGTAACCTCTGTGCTCTCTTGTTTAAAAGATAAGATTTTTCTATTTCTTGTATTATTAACAATGTGATAACTCCTTTAGTTTTATTTTGTGGCTCTCTCATCTATACGATTTGTAATGTGGTATTTTTATGTCCAGCATTCTTTTATGATTTGCCATTTTATACATCTCCCCCACTCTCTGATGCAGACCAACTCTTCTAGAGTTCTAATTGAAACACTTGTGCTAGAGGAGATAATTAATGCTTGAAAGTCATGTTTGGGATCCCCTAGAATCACAGAATCTCTCTGTGGGAACAATAGAGATCCCATGGGACTTTTCTTTGGCATCTCAGCATCTACACGTGTGCTTTAATGCACATTAGCCTATTTTACTGTGCATTGTCACTAAAAACCCATGCTATTTAGTTAATATGTATTAAAATAGGCTAATGTGCATTGTGTCACTTAAAAACTGTGGGTGCCTAGACATGAGTGCGAAGGAATTCCAGCACATCGGAGCACAACAATTACCACGTTCCAGCAGCTTTCTGTATCTCATGTATCAGCGTCCCCTGCTTAAAAATGATGGTGGAGTGCTGGAATTAAAGCTCATTGAATGAACTTTAGTTTCAGCACCCCCACCACCATTTTTAAGCTTGGGGATGCTGATACATGAGACACAGTGGTGCTTTAATTAAAGCAGCTCTTAGAACCACTCTAAAGCATGCCTCTCCCTCCCCCCCTCCCCACCCCCAGAGCACATGTAAAAGTGCCCTGTGCTCTTTAGTTAATGCTCATTATGACAGGCTAATGCACATTTTCCTAGTACCTCACAGCACATTGATGCACATGTAGACGTGCCTGGTATAGATGCATAATTTAGCTGTGGCTTCTTTAAGATGAGAGGTCCTAGGTGTGAAAATTATATTTTTGTTAGTGTAACTTATTCTGCAGTGTGATTTATGTAACCTGATCAATCACAGAGTCTTATCTCTATTTCTTTTTTCCCCCCAAGGATTTCAAAACACTTCCCAGCATTAAATCCACCAGACCTCTTGAAGTGTGTGGGTATCACTGGACTAATTTGGTGGATCTCTGAGCTTTATTTGATCTTGGTTCTACTGAAGTGCCCTCCATTCCCATGGTGTTGTGGATGCTCAGTACATCACAGAATCAGGTGCTAACTGACCTTCTGAAAGTTACATAGCAGGTAAGCAGTATACCTCCAAAGAGGTAGCCCAGTATTTGAATTGTGGATCAGGCTGTACAAATGTCTCAAGGTGAAGGTTAAAACTGGTAATATTCATGAACAGGACTATTAGCCGACAATCCTATTTAAGATGAGCTATTACACACTTGTTTAACAACAGTCATATCTGGAATTTCAGAGGAGACCTGGCAAATACATGTCCTCCCTAATTACTGAACAAAGGGAGAGTTGATGGCAAATTGCCAGAAACCCCTCCTTTGGACAAACTAAATTAAGTTTTAAATTGTTCTCTCATCAGATGAAAAGTGGTGATAGGACCAAATTGCAAAGAAAAGGAATAGAGCTGATAATTGCTCCATGGATGCAGGCAAAACAGTCAGTAGCCTGCATACTGAAAGTGTGTTGGTGCCATATGGCAGACAAGGTTATTTGGGTAAATCTGATATCTTTTATTAGACCAGCTCAAACAGTTGGAAAAATTCTTCTTAGCAAGCTTTCGGGTTTAAATTCCATTCATCAGGCTGAGGGAAGCATCTGCAGTTGGTGTGTGCTCTTCCTGGATGGAATGAATAGTAAAGAAGCCAGAGGCTGGGCTGGTATGCATATAAGGCAGGCAGCCAGTGAAAGTGTAAATTGAGGAGTCAGTGTGAGAGACAAGCTGGTGGAGAGTGGGGAAGGAGAATGAATGTGGCTGGTAAATACTGGAGAAGTACCTGGGGAGTCAGATGTCAGGTAGGTTATAATGCGTCATAAATCCAATGTCTATATTTAGTCCATGATTTGTTGTATCTGGGAGGTTGATGAAGTGAAGTTCATAGGCTCATCTGTGAAAAGTATTTTGTAAATTCCCTTTGAGGATTACAACCAAGAGATTGGAGAGAGAGTGGTTTTCTTGTGAGAAATGCGCCTCCACAGGTAATTGGGTATTCTTGGCCTTAATAGATTTCCGGTGTGCGTTCATTCTGGTGTGCAATTGTTGCTTGGTCTCTCCTATGTATTATCCATCCAGGCATTTGATGCATTGGATGAGATGTATTACATTTCTGGAGGTGCAGCTGTAAGATCCAGGACTGCTGATAGTTCTGTTGTGAAGTACAGTAATTGTGGGGGTGGTGGAGATATGTTGGCAGGTTTTACATTTCTTGTCATGGCATGGTCTGGATCCATTCAGTGTGTTTTGGGCTGTAGGAAGTTTGCTTCTGATGATGAGGTTAGTGAGGTTCAGTGTTTGTTTAAAGGCTAGGATGGATGATTCTGGGAAGATCTCTTTAAGAATTGGGACTTGTTCTAGTATGGGTTGTAACTGTTTGAGGATTTTCTATATAGATTCAAGGCAGGGGTGATATGTCATCGCTAGTGGTATGCGATTCATGGGGGTATTACTTCTGTAAAGCAGCAATTCTTCATGTGGTATTCAGGTGGTTCTTTCAAACATGTGATCTATCTCCCTGGAGGAGTGTCCTTATTGAGTGAAATCCATATTGAGATTTGTGAGGTGGCAATCCCGGGTGTTCTCCTCCGTGCAAATTCAGTGGTATCTGAGAGCTTGGCTGTATATCGTAACTTTCTTGGTGTGTTTAGGGTGATTGCTGGATCTGTGCAGATATGTATATTGATCTGCAGACTTCTTGTATAATGTAGTCCATGAATGACATGTGCCTCTGGCAGCTAAGGAGGCATGGCAGCAGCAGGAGCATGGTGATAGTAAGCACGGAGCTCCTGCAGACACCGCGGGTGCTATCAGCAGCAGGGAGCAGGGGTGTGGTGAGCGCCAATCAGAGGTCAGCGACCGCTCGCAGGCGGCAGCAGCAGCGGCCAGCGGGGCTCACTGACCACCTGTAGATACCACCGGCAGCGGTGGGGCTAGTGAGCGGCAACCTCCCACAGGCACTGCTGACAATGTCAATGGCGCCTTTTCATATGGGGTGCACCGCCACGCTCAGGGGGTGCACGTGCACCTGCATGCACCCGCTATGCGTCATCAGTGATATAGGCTGTATTTTACTATTTTGGATACTGATCATCGTGTCTAAAAAGGAGATGTTGTTGCTGGAGTATTCAAGAGATAGTCAGACGGAGGGGTGATGATTGTTCAATTTCTGTTGAAATTCAATCAGAGATTGCAGATTTTCAGTCCAAATGATGAAGATGTCAGCAATGTATCTTAAGTATAGAAAGGGTTTGATGGTACATATGATACCTAAGAGTAATCTGATAAGTGCCATATGATACCTAAGAGTAATCTGTTGTATTCATGTGGCATTTCTCAGTAGATCATTAAAAGAATTCCCAGAATGATTAGAGTGCAGAGCACTGATGGTTTTCAAACACTTGGTGAATGATTTGTTCATTACCATCACTGCCACTCTTGACCAAACAACCATTGTTCTGTCTTAACAGAAAGAAAATATAATATTTATTTTTTATCCATGTGTAGTCTTAACATCTCAGTCCCTTTGAAGTAAATGGCAAAACACCCAGTGACATCAGCTAGGGTAGAATCAGGCTTCCTTCTGGTTAAGCTGAGCTAGATCTCCCTCTTCATACAAACTCAGCTCTGCAATGGAACACAAGTTCTTTGCTATAAGGTGAACAGTGGCAGAGAATGCTGTGACCTCTCTGCGCATTATGCCAACAGTGTCTGGTATGTGTATGAACCAAGAGCAAGGTCAAGCTTTTATGAGAACAAAAGATGTAGTGCTGCAAGAATTATAATCATACAAATTACAGATAGATTGTGTAGATGGCAGAGTTCATCTTCAGAGCTGGCCTGAGGCATCTAAATCTTGGTCTACCTGGAATTCTACCTGAAACAGACTGTCTACAGCAATGGAACTCAACTTTTGAGAGCAGAGCCGGGTGCTTGTGACCCAGCTGCATCATGAGCTACCACTTTGCTCTGGTAAGGGATGGCGGGGGGGAAAGAGAGATGAGAGAGGGAGGGAGGTGGCTGCCAATATCAGAGAAAGGAGAGGGTGGGTCGGGGGGGAGAGAGAGAAGTAGAGACTTGCTGCGGAGGGGATTAGCGGTATAGTGCAGGGCCAGGAAGGAGACACACCAGGCTAAGTTGCTTGCTGCTGTTTCTCCCCCTGCAATGCCATGGGTTGAATTTAGGCACTTTGGGGGCTCGGTCTGGCCAGCTTGGTTAAATACTACTAGTCTATAGTATTAGGCTATTTTTCCCATAACCTAATCAAGCCATTTTGGCCTCTCTGCTTGTTCTTGTTCTCTCTCTCTGTCCCCACAAACTCCTGAGTATAGTTTAAAGGTAATTACTAATTTGAGGAACATTTCTTGTTCAGTTTTATAGTACACTGCTGAGAATGTGTGTGTTGGTTCTTTTTAAATCTGTAACATAAAGTCTGAAAAACAGCAATCTGGGAAAAATGTCCTAGGCATAAACTTTACAAGGAAGCTTGTAGAGGGAGATGAGCAGCTTCATGGATAAGACTGAAGTTCCTTATTCAGTGTTAGAAAAAGTGACTCTCCTTATTGTAACATGAGAAAGTTTGCCAAAGTTCTTCAATTGGCTGCTTAAACTGAGCCCAGCAGGCTCAGATTCCCAGCCAAAATGTGAAGTACCTGGCAGAGGTGTCTTTGTATGCTGGTTGTTTACTAAGAGTGCAGGAAGGCAGTAGGGCCAAGCCTGACTGAGGTTGTATCTTAATAGTTATAAAGACTCTATCAAAGTAGTAGTTAAGTAACCTTCTAAGCATTTATGGACTTATACCTCACCCACTACTCTATGAACTTGGTATTTGGTACACAAAGGACCAACTCACAGGATCATCATAAAATTCTAGTTTATTGAATGGATGCAAAAGTCAGACCATAAACCTTGGTGCTGATCCCCTCAAACACACATACATTCACGCACACGCGCACACACTCACAGTAGCTAGCTCTGAACACTAAGCACTGGTGTCAAGATATACCTATCCCCAAGCGCTGGAGTCTGCCATTGATGGCCAGTTGAGACTTCTTTCAGTGCAATATTGCTGCAGAAGGGGGTCACCGGCTGGTCCTTCTGGCTGGACAGGCAGGGTGCTGATCAGGTCAAAGAGGGCACCATTGGGGGTCATTCTCTTTTATCCCTCTCTGGCAGACTTTGGTGATGCCCCAATTCTCAGGTTTACCCAATCCAGGGATCATTGACCTCGAGGGACGTCCCTGTTGGTAGCTGCTAGATGGCAGCTGTCAGCTCCAGGGGTCACGTCCGCATGTACATGCAGTCTCAGGAGTCCATTGATGAATTTTGATTGATTCACTGCCATGGTGAATAGAGCTCTGGAAGTGGTTGATCAGGGGGTATTTCAGCCCCAAGGGTCTGTTTCCAGCATTGATTAGTTCAAACGAGGGCTTCCGTACCTTTACCAATGAAGTTTCTGGGAATTCCTGGTTCTTTATTGATTCTTTCTTCTCCTTGGTCTCTGATTTTGTACGTGTTAATTGCCACTCATTAACATGCTTATTGTGTTACACAATCAACCATGATTCATTCAGGGACCTGCTCCATACAGAGATTCCTGCTCTTGCTAACATTGTTACCTGGTACAACTTACTTTTAAACTTAAAGTACATTTGTAAAAGTATCTACAAGCTCTATTTTCACTACAAATAGACCTTATATAAAAATAATAATGACATAATAAAAGAAAAAGAGAGAGGAAGGAAGAAAAGGTAGAAAAGAGAAAGCATCCTCAAAAGGGGCCAAATACTAAAAGAGCGGCTTTTGCCATACGGAGGACCTTCACATTTGAGGTGGGGGGCAGACAAAAGGGTTTCTTGCTACACTAGGAGTGCAGGAAGGCAGTAGGGCCAAGCCTGACTGAGGTTGTATCTTAATAGTTATAAAGACTCTATCAAAGTAGTAGTTAAGTAACCTTCTAAGCATTTATGGATTTATACCTCACCAGCACTCTATGAACTTGGTATTTGGTACTTGCAAGTCTTGCCTGCTATGTCTGAAGCAAAATGATGTATGTGGCTATCCAACCAGCCAGGACTTCTAGTGTGTAGTGGTGTGATGAAGGGGGCCTTGAGTGTTGTACTGCCTGCCGGGTGTGTAGCCCCTCCCCTCAACTCGCCTGCCATGACTTGATGTTATTCTATAAAGAGAGAAGGTTCAATGGAAATCTTCTGCCTGGGAGGGCTTCCCTGGAAAACAGCAGTACTCATGCCTCAGGCACAATGTTCCATGGGGCTCCGTCTCCCCTACACCCCGTCCACTTGCCAACCGAATGGGCGTCAGCACAGTGGTGGTTCGGTCTTGCTGGCTCAACCACAGCTTGTCTCGAGGGGAATCCCACATCTGAGTGGGCTCAGTTGGTATTTGTCCGGCCGCCCCTCCTGCTTCGACAGGTAGCCTGCCCTCCCTCGAGGCTGGCAAGCTATATATGCATAATGTAGTGCCTACTACAGTGCCTCTGAGTAGAGTGCTTGGTTCTTATGCTTCTTCTCTCTCTCTCTTATTTTTTTTTTCAAAAGAAATAAACCCCTGGGGAGGAGAGGGATGTGGAGCTGCCTCCTTTCCCCCAGCCTCCTACAAGGGGCTCAAATGCCTCCCCTGCTCTGCCTGCTGGTGCTGCACTGCTTGCGCTGCTCCTTGCCAGTGAAGGAGCCTCAGTGCATCTGGCATGCTCCATGCCAGCATGCTCCTTCTCCAGCTCCCTCATGCCCCGCGTCCCAGTGGGGCTTTTAAATCTTCCCGCGGTGACCAGAACGGCTGCCGTGATTGGTCCAGCTGTTCTCCACCCAGGAAACAGCTGATTAAACAGCCGGCATAATGCTGGCTCACGTGGCCGCGGCTGCGGTCCCTGCTCCGGCTCCGGCTGCCCAGCGGGGGAGTGGGGGGTAAGTTTTCCCCACAGGGGAGCTGTTTATGGGGTTTGGGGCCCACGGGGACTACCCTCTCCCCTTCAGGAGCCTGTGGGGGTGCCTCACTGCCACAAGTGGAAATGAAAAATAGCTTGATTCTCACTCCTTCTGTAGGAGAAAAAGTTAGAGATTGAAGATGGGGGACCCAACACAACAGGGGGGACACATTGCATTGGTCACAACCATGCCAAGAGAGCTGCTCCCTGGGAAATGCAAAAGGATATAACTGAATAAGAAGTTGGGGAACACCAAGAAACCTGCTCACCAGTGGTAGGCCATGAAGTATTCTAGAATACACCTTACCTAACCCTTGTAGGTATCAATGTTGGAAACAGAGGTCAAAGTCTTCAGACTACAGATTTCCGATGGAGAGTGAGTGGGAGGAGTCTTCATTTCCCTTCTCAAAAGAGAAAGCATTATGGGATTCCCATGAAGGGGCCAAAAGAAGGAATGGGAATGGGACTGACAGTTCATCAACCAGAGCTTGCTTCTAGCTGATGCCTACAGTTCTCTATTCCGCTGAGTAGACACTGAATTTTCTAATATTGAAGAGACTTTTTGATTTCTGCAGCCACCTCCCATGCCTTTACATGGCAATTTTGGACACACTACACCAGGGGTAGGCAACGTTTTCCAGCTGTGGGCTAGATTGACCAATCCCAGGTTAGAGGTGGCCAGAAAGGCAGGTACTAGGATGCTGCCACCACCACTTGTCTCCCCAGCCACACAGGGAAAGCACCAGCAGGTGGTACTTCTTTCCCCAACTGCATGGAGAGAGCGCCTTCACTCTGGCTGAAGTCCCACATCTGCAGGCCAAATCCAAAGGTTCCATAGGTCAGATCCAGCCTGCAGGTTATTGACCCCTGTTCTACACAGTAGGGAGAGGAGTGAGATCAAGATATTCTTTGTTTAACGCATTCATTCTGAAAACAGGTACCCCACTGGATCCTAATCATTTTAATCTTGAAGTAATAAAGATTTTGATACCAAAAAAAAACCGAAGAACTAAATCTGTGAGCAGTCTTAATGATACTTGTATGTATAGAGTTATTAATATATTTTTGGAAATATTGAATATCTCAAAGAGATAGAAAAAGGGTAGTGTTTATCTATATTTGGCTCCCTTACACTTTGTGAAAATGGAGTATTTTTTCTCACTGATGAAGACATATTGCAGACTACTAGACTGTCTTTAGTTTCAGAAACTGATACCATTATAACATGCTTTGCATGAAATCCAGGGTATTGTCTTTCACCCACTTAGAACATGGGCTCTCAAGCACTTGCAGATTCAACCCCAAAAGACTTGGCATTACAGATGCACCTGTACATTTAAACTGTATCTTTTATGAGGCCTCTTAATTCATATGTATGTGCAGCAGTCTTTTGATTGTTGCACATACATTTTGCCTTGCTGGCCCTGTGGGAAAATGCATACCTAGTATGTTCAGTGCTGAAAACTTTGCATCCCTGACTTCATTTGAAGTCAGAATTCCTTATACTTTGTGAATTCTTTGACCATGGAGTTGTAAGAATGTGAATTACAGATGGATTTTTTAATCTTAAATTCTTTTCAGTTTTAAATCATTCTCAAGTGTCTTTGTTTCCTGTTTATTCATTACTGCTGCAAACAATTCCTTTCTGAGACTGGCAGATGATATTCTACAGACCATCTTGCTTACAGCACTGTCATAGCAAAGGCTGCTTCTGAAAAACTAGAGCTATAGCTACAGCCAAGTTTTTAATCTTTTGGAAAGGCATGCTTCATGGCTTGCATCCCTGGTTCTTTAATAAACTTGGCTCCATTTAGTGAATGTATTTATTAGCTGGGATTATCTGTAAACATGGAACAATTCTTTATCCTGGTGGCCAGAAATGGCAAAGGTTTCATATTTATTATCCATTAAAGGCTTCTTCGTTCTCAAATCACATGCTTCTTGAATAAGTAGTAAATCAGAAGGTCAAGAGACTGAGCACCTAGATTGCCCAAGATGTATACATGGTACTTAAAATTACCACTGTGAACACACAGTGTGCTGTCTAAATCCAAACTGGATAGTAATCATCTTAATAATTTTTTCAGAATGTTCATCTGACCCTCAAATGATTCCCTCAATCCAAACAATTTTCTAACTCACCATATGTAATGCAGCTAAACACATCCAGTTAAAAATCATGAGGTCTGCTCTAGTGTAACATGGATAGAACCTCACCCAAGTACACATTGCAGAATATTTTTCAGCAATTGTAAAGGCCAGATCGTTGATTGGGTGTAAACTTGGGTTACTTCATTGATTTTCATGCTAGGTAGCAAAAAGTGTCCGTCTGTTTTTAAGTAGTGTTCTTCTAGGAAAAAAGTCTCATTACAGTTCCTTCTGTTACTTCTGCAAATTATTTATGAGCAAACTAAATGAAAGTTGATGAAAATTGTTTTGCTGACTTGGGGTTCTAAGCTAAAGTTTTCAGGAATACGAGGGCTGTTCAAAAAGTATCGACACTGATGTTGTAGGAAACAAAATATTTTATTTACAGGAGTTTTGGCTTAATCTGCTTTGAAGTATGCTTCTTCTGCAGCCACACACTTCTCCCAATGTTTCTGCCATTGTTGGAAGCACCTCTGATAAGCAATTTGTGTAATTGCTAAATGCTGCTCAGTCGAATTTTGTGTTATGGTTTCCACATCACAAAATCTTCTTCCTTTCAAGGTGTTCTTTAGCTGAGGGAAGAGAAAAAAGTCATGTGGGGCCATATCAGGTGAATGTGGAGGCTGCAGCACTTGTGGGATATGGTGTTTGGCTAAAATTTGGCTAAAAATTGCTTCACAAGCTATGCTGAGAGGGCAGGAGCATTGTCACGGTGAAGCATCCAAGAGTCGGACACCTACTTTTCTGGTCATTTTTCTGGTTGTTTTATTCGCAAATCACCAGTTAGAATTGAATGACATGAGCCAACAGAAATTCCAGCTTCTTCTGCTATCTCTCAGACAGTCAATCACCTATCATTTCGAACCAAACTGCAAACTGCTGCCACATTTTTATCATTTTGTGATGTTGAAGGGCATCTGGAATGCTCATCACTTTCGACCAATGATCGTCCTTCTTTAAACCGATGATACCATTCAAAAACTCTTGCACGGCTCATCATTCCTCAAGGGAGAAAGCCTTCGGGCACAGAAAGAGACAATCCCATTGCACACAAAAGGGGGGAAAGGGGCCAAGAAACCCTCTTGACTGAACAGGGAAATCCAGGAAAGCCTAGGGACAGAGAAAGAGGCGTACAGGCTGTGGAAGCAGAGGGTAGCTACCAAGGAGGACTATACCTCCTTGGCTCACACATTCATGGAGTCAGTTAGGAAGGCCAAAGCAGTAATGGAACTCAGGCTGGTGACAAAAATTAAAGAGTCCCTATTTTCAAGAAGGGGAGGAAGGAGGATCAAGGTAATTATAGGCTGGTTAGTCTCACCTCTGTTCTTGGGAAAGCCTTTGAAAAAATTATCAGGGATCACATTTGTGGGAGCCCAGCAGGAAAAGTAATGCCGAAAGGCAACCAGCATAGGTTCATAGCAGGCAGATCCTGCCTGACTAACCTTGTTTCTTTTTATGACCAGGTCACAACATGCTTAGATGCAGGAGTCGAGGTAGATATCATCTACTTGGGTTTTAAGAAGGCATTCAATATGGTATCTCATCCTATTCTCATAAACAAACTGAGCGACTGCAATATAGATGATTACATGCCCAAGTGGGTGGCAAATTGCCAAGTGGGTGGCAACACACCTATAGGCTAGGGGAGGACCTTCCCAGCAGCACAGCAGCAGAAAGGGATCTCGGAGTCATAGTTGACTCCAAGGTGAATATGAGCCATCAGTGTGATGAAGTAATCAGTAAAGCTAACTGCAGTCTATTATGAATTAGCAGGTGCATCACGAACAGGTCCAAGGAGGTGATACTTCCCCTCTATGTGGCATTGCTCAGGCCACATTTGGAATACTGTGTCCAGTTCTGGGTGCCACACTTCAAGAGGGATGTGGATAACCTTGAGAGGATCCAGAGGAGGGCCATTCATATGGTTAGGGGCCTGCAGGTAAAGCCCTACAAGGAGAGACTGAGGGACCTGGATCTCTTTAGCCTCTGCAAAAGAAAGCTGAAAGGGGATCTTGTGCTCATTTACAAATTCATCAAGGGAGGGAGCGGGGAGGCAGCAAGAAATAGGAGATGCTGTGTTCACCAGGGCACCCCTTGGAATAACCAGGAACAATGGCCACAAACTGACAGAGAGCAGATTTATTTTGGACATCCGGAAGAACTTCTCTATGGTAAGGGTTGCCAGAATCTGGAATGGGCTTCCAATGGAAGTGGTACTCTCCCCCACCTTGGGTGTCTTTAAACGGAGACTGGACAAGCACCTGGCTGAGGTCATGTGACCCCAGCCCTCTTTCCTGCCCAGGGCAGGGGTTCGAACTTGATGATCTATTGAGGTCCCTCCCAACCCTAACAATTATGAAACTGTAGTATCATCATCAAATTCTCTTTTAAGTAATTCAAGTGTTTTACTTGCTGTTTTTCTGATTTTCATGCAAAATTTAATGTACGTGCATTGTTCTGGACACTGACATAACTAAAGGGGACATGAGAAACAAGCAATCTTACTTCAGTTGCTGACCACAGAAAACTGGGGAAACACCATGAGCTGCAGACCTGTCCAGGGGAGTCTCAACATGCCAAGACATGTTCCAACATGCCCAGACATGCAAAGCCACGCCCCCATCCAATACTATGTACCACAAATATGCCTTCAGTCTCGATACTTTTTAACAGACTTTATATAATATCAATTGAAAACACTGCTTTTCCTTGACAGTATTTGTGATCAAATCCTTATTATTGTCTTAAATATAGATTTATCAGAGTTTGTGTAGAAACACTGATGCTTTGCCTGGAAATATTTAATAAAGGTCCCACTGAGCGTGAGTTTAAAGGCAGTGGACAGGCCTTTGGGAAAATAAATAAAGATAAAATGACATTGTGCTGAATGGCTCACATCCTCTTAATTTAGTGTGAGAGCCACAAATGGAAAAATAGTCAGAAGACTGTCAAACCATTTTGCAGAATGCTGAGTAAGCGTTCATTTTTCAATGACTTTCAATATTCAGACCAGGAAGTGCTTCCAAAGAAGTTACAATGAAAGTGTGGATAGCTAACTGTTCATTTTAAAACAAAATTGGTAGTAAAACTATCCAGTAAATTTTAAGCTTTAACAGGATATATTCTAACTTTGTTAAAGTGACTTCTTGCTGTAGTTCAATAAAACAAGTAATTGAAAGGCCAAAGAGAAACTGGTAAATCATGAGAAATGGGGAAGCATAACAACCATTCACGAAGACTAAGAAATGTTGTATGTGTTAGAGAGAGGCTGGGGAAAGACATCCCAGTTCATGGGGTTTTGCACACGTTAAAAATACTTCTCAGTCCTTAGGGCTGATACTAGTTCTTAGAGTCATTGGCCTGCCCCAGAGCAATTAATGGAATTAATTTTTGCGTGGTGGCCATTTGGGCAGAGTTCTTGCAGCTATGCTTAATAATAAATGTTGGTGTTGGTGTCTTATTGGCCTAGAATGACCTGAAGGTATATTTACTTCTTACAAAAAGCAATACAGCAAATACCTGTGCTGTGAGTTTATCCTCAAAGATGTGAAACTGACAGTTAAGAGTCACTTGCAAGCATAACTTCTTAGAGGTGCCTTTTTGCTGCATGTTAGTAAGGGAGTACAACTGTCATAATGGTGATCTATGACTGTCATTACCAATCCACACTTATTCTAGTAGACTAGATTTGGCTCTGCTCACAACAGGATTCTGTGCCCTAAGTTGTGGTTCCCAGGAACTCTTGGAGTCTGTGGAATTTCTCCTTTCACTGTTCAAATATTCCCAGCCTGGTTACTGTAGCAATACCATTCTTTTTAGCAGATGTATTGCAAGTGTCTAAGTGGTATAGTATACATTGGAAGTATCTGTATATGTGTAAGAACAAGAAACGCAATGTGCTTAGAGTTCAGGAGTAGTTTACTCTAAAGTACTCTAAACTCTCCCAGACATGTGTCTACACATGCAGGATTGCAGGAACACATTTGTTGCTCCTAGCAGCAGACTGTTCACACTCCCTGCGGCCCTACACTGGGCCCCTGAAGCACCCAGGGGGAGCCAGATTGCTGGCTGCCCTGGGGAGCTGCCTGCTGCCAGGGTGAGCCCTACCACCAGAGCCTGGGTAGTGACTACGTCCCCCTGCTCCAGAAGCAGGGAGCTCCTAGCCTGAGCCCTGCAGTTGCAAGGCCCAGGCTGGAAAATTCTTCTCTCTCATCCCAGGCCCTACAGTCACAAATTTGCAGGTAGCAAATTAACTCAGTTAGAGCCAATTACTGTGTAGTAAGCATCTGCACGTATAGATGGTGGTGCTTACTGCACAGTAATTAGCTCTAATCTTGAATAAAGCCTCTCAAGTAGAACCCACTGTTCTTAACTCAGTTAAAAAAGACAAGTATAATAAAGACACAGAAAACCCATTTTAGTTTAATCATTTCTCTTCCAACATTTGCTTTCTACTTCCTTCCGCTTCTGCCTTTCACATAATGCTGCAGGGGATTTATCCTTTTGTTACTGTGGTTTCATGAACAGAACATTTGCAATATAACATAAACTGAGGTGGATCAATTTATAACTTAAATAAAAACCGCATTAAATTTTGTTGCTCAGGTCTATTGCTGGAGATGCAGACAAGACAGGACATCTGAAATCTAGGCGGGAAAAATTTGTGACTTAGCAGTGAATATTAATTATTGCAGGAATCAAAGCAATCTCCACACATAAGGAAAACATTGAAATCTAATGAAACTAGGTTTCTGGTTGTTCTAAAACACTCACTTTTCATACTGACCTTTTGCAGGCATGGACACAGAACAAAAATCAAAGTCATTTGAGAATTTGAGTATGAGAAGGGTGGGGGTGGGGAAATATTTTCCTACTACATATAGATTTTAAAAGGAATCTCTATTTTTAGACCGTTCTAACAAACGGATGGCAGAAAGTTGAATATTTTCTTGGAAATAGTTGTCATTAAGGAAACATGTCTATGACTGTTCAAGTGAAATTTGCATTTCATGGTCATGTCCACACACGGTGTGAATGTTTGGTTCCCCAGGGACAACTAGCAGTGGCACACCTTGCACAGCCGCTACTTGTCTCTGGGGAATGCCCGTACCATCCGCACTCTGCCGCACAGCAAGTTCCCCTAGGGGCACTAGGGGAAGCTGGGGCCAGCACTGTACTGGCCTCAGCAGACTTACCTAGCGTCCTGGGGGCCTCCCAGGGCTGCAGCAGTGAAAATTCTGCTGTACGGAGCCTGACTGGCAGCCACAAGGTGGCCTGGTTCTGCTTTCGAGCAGTGCATGCTGCCCATAAATGCGCTTCTCTGCATTTTTTTTCTGCGGGTTTTGCAGTGTGGAGAGCAATTGAACGAGCAGTATGTGGTGCCACAGATGTGTCTGCACTGCCACATACCACATGGCTGTGCTCATCTGGATGTGTCCCATCCATCTAAGTCAGGGGTGGGCCAAATATGGCTCATTGGCTGGATCTGGCCCACCAGACCATTGTATCCAGCCTGTAGGGCCCCTCTAAAACTTAGAAAATGTATGTGCCTGTCTAAAAACTGACTAGGCATCAGCAGTAGGAGAAGCTGGTGGCAGGACCCAGGGGCAGCAGCAGCAAGGCCCACCCAGCCCCATCCCACCCCTAGCCCCAAAATGGAAGCTTCTGCCTAGCAAAAGCTTCTGTCCTGGGATCCTGTGGCTGTTCCCCAGCCCTTTCTGAGAGTGGAAACTCAGGTAAGAAGGGATGGAGGGAGGAGGTGCAGGGGAAGGACTGCCAGTGATCATCCCACTCCATTCTGACTCCAGGCCTCTATGTGCCACTCCTGGGTAGAGTGTCAGGAGTACCATGTGGAGGCACAGAGCCAGCCCAGCCTGATGGTGCAAAACTTCCTGTGACTTCTGGCAATCTAACATGCCGCTGGGCTGGGCTGAGCTGGGCTGGCTCCTGCTGCATTGTGTGGCCCCGCCATGCAACCGGGAACCAGGTGCTGCCACAGCCAGCCCAGCCCAACCCAGCAGCATGTGGTTTCCAGTTGCATGGCTGGGACCACAGGACACAGAAGGAGCCAGCTGGGAACCATGGGGGCTGGGTGAAGCCAAGCTGGCTCCATGCTACACCATGCAGTCCTGGCCATGCAGCCAGGGCCAGACTGGCTCCAGCAGCATGTGCTTCCTGGCTGTATGGCTGGGACCACAGAATGCAGCAGGAGTTGGCCTGGCCCAGCCCAGCCCCCTGCAGTTCCTGGCTGGCTCCTGCTGCACCCTCCAGTCCTGGCCATGCAGCTGGAAGCTGTGCACCACAGTATGGAGCCAGCTCAGCTCATTCTATCTCCTCTCAGCACAACAAGGTTCCATCTGCAAGGCTGGGACCCACATGGTATGGCATGGAGCCAACCCAATCTGGCTTGTCCCAGCTGCAGCACATGGTTCCCAGCTGCAAGGACAGGACCCACGTGGTATGGCACGGAGAAACTGGTCCAGGCCAGGCCAGGCTGGCTCCGTGCCATGCTGAGCTATGCCATGCGGCCCCAGCCTGGCAGCTGGAATCACATTGTGCCAGGCTGGCTCAGGCTAGCCCCATGCTGCGCCATATGGCTCCCAGACTTGCAGCCAGGATGGGATGAGCAGGGCTGGCTCTCCGTCTACCACATATGTCCAACACACCCCCACACCTTCCCACAGCCTCACCTCCACACACACCCCTACGATACCCACACCCCTCCAAACCAACCTCCACTCTTCCCCACACACCTCACTCACCATACCCACACCCCACATACACACCCTCACACCCACTTCCCAACCACACAGCCCTCACATATGCTCCCTTACCCCCTCACACACAATATACAATACACAAGAGTAATTGCCTCTAGATACACTATACAAATGTAGAAACATCAGGATAATTTTTTTTTAATGAAATTAAAACAAGTTATAGTATGTTTGATTTTTTTAGAATATGATTTGGGGGTTTTTTCCAGTTTCAAGATGGCAACCCTCCCTCCCAAGAGGAATACTTCTGGGGCAAGGAGAAGTACTTCCAGTAGCAAAGGTCAGGGGTTAGGGGTGGAACTTCCAGTCCCAAGATGGTGATCATGGGAGCAGAACAACTGTCAGGGGGTGAGGCTACCCATGAAGCCCTTGACAGCTCATTAGGTGGCCCTCCAGCCAAAATAATTGCCCAACCCTGGTCTAAGTTATGAGACTTTAAAAATAGCATGCTGCAAATGCACAGAATATTTGTATGGAGTTTGTTGTTCAGCTCAGAATGAGTGAAGCTAAAGAAAACTATGTTACTCCTAAGATTTGCAGGAAAAGCATCTTCTTCCTGCCAATATCCTAACATGAGTTGAGACCAGGCATCCCAGAGGCATCTAGCTAACCAAGTATCAATAGCAGATGTAAGTATATAACAGTGGGTCTCAACCTTTTTAGATTCAGGGCACTCCTCCATAACTTTTCTGAATGTAATAGCACCTGGGTTGAGAACTACTGTTGTACTGCTGTAGCTTACCTTGGTGCTTCCCAACTGCGGTGCTGCCAGTGCCAAGAGGAACTGTTCCATGCACAACATGGAGCCAGTTGAATAAACCTAATGCACCTGCATCCTTTCCATCTGGCTTTGTGTGCTCCTCCTGGACACAGACACACACAGGGGTATTCCACCTGATGATGGCACAGCAGCCTGGAGATTTATCTGCGTGTTTCCTGTGTTTCTGCAGGCTGCCATGGCCAGGTGGAAAGGTCCATCAAATCTCTTTCCAGCGGGAATATATGGGACTGGACCAAGAATGTCAGATTAACCCAATGCAGGTGAGATTGGGAAGCAGCTGCTGCAGGAGGGGGTACTCTGGCTTCTCAAAAGGGTGTGCAAGGCAGTTTCAACTGGCTGTGTTGGTGGCCTTCACACTGTGGCACCCCTTATAGGGTCTCATGGGACCCTGGTTGAGAATCACTCATATAATCTGAAAGTATTTAGTTAGACACTAGACACTAGATTCTACTATTGCAACATACATATATACATCCTTGTGCAGAGGTGGATACAGGGAGGTCCAGTGGCGAGGGGCAGCATGGTTCGCAGCTCCCAAATACCCCTTTCCAAATTCCTGCTTATTCACTTTTAGGGCATTCGCACACACCACAGTGTTTAATCCTCGTCAATTTAACATGCCTTAAAAATTTTAATGTGGGTTATTTTTGGTGCATCATGTTTGTCTTTACATGCCACGGGCTTTCAAATGACTCAAGTCCCATATATAATTCTGTGCAGATTCCGGCAGGGGGAGCCAAATACCAATCTACCTCCAGTAATGTCTTTCTTAATGAGTAACAGGAGGAGGTGCCTGTTCACCAGTAAACCAGCCTCCTCCACAGTCCCCACCCTCTACCCCCTCCGGGAGTCTCATGCTAAGTCATCACCACCCACCACTTCAGGCCATGGTCACCCCAAAAACCTGCCACTTGCACCTGCCTAAGCCAGTCTCCCAGTAGGTGACCCCATGGCGATCCTGATGACAAATCATGTGAATCATCCCCACCTGTCCCTTTCCCTTCCCCCCATGTTACAAAGTTATGAAAATGTATACATGAATTTTTTGGGGTGATTGTGGCTGATGGTGGTGGCAAGCTGGACCAGTGTGTGGGTGTTTTGTGTCGTGTTGCTGAAGCAGATGTGTGCCATGAATGCTTATTGAAAATTCACAGTGTACTAATCGTATAGTATGATGTGTGTTGGGGTTGGAGGCTGTCATGACCCAAAGGGTATGGTTTTGTGTGTGCTTCGGCACTGCAGAATTATTTCCCGCCACATGGAGCTTTCTTTGCATGGTGCAATTCTCAGTTGCATAGAGAAAACCCCGGTGCAAAGGAGTTCCCGCCATTCACATGTAAATTTGTGTCCCACTATTGGCTGTTTCTAAATTATTCCCACATGGCGGCTAGCAATTGACTTGCTAGCCGTATAAGAGGCTAGAGCAGTTTCCGCCCAAGTTGGAGGACTCCACAACCATCTCGTGGAGGAGGAGAAGGAGGACTTCACATCTCGTGAAGAACTCTAAGCACGCTGTGGAGCCTAACAAACCCAGCGTGTGCCTTAAGAAGGATACAGGGGCCTGATCAACCTCTAGCCTCTCCCCGTCGCCACCTGATCCCTCGACATACCCTTCCCTGCGTGCTTTCGTGGAGAGTCACCTTTTGGACTCTCATCGTGATATCCAGAGCTCTTCGGGTTATTTCGTCCGGTTGATTCGACGGGCTCGTGATTCTAGAGCTCTCAGCTGGCCTTGGACCAGAGTTCGCGGTTAGAACTCTTGTCCGCTCTTCTTCTTTTCTATCTGTAACTGCAATGCAAGCAAGTCTTCCTGCCTGCACCACGACTATCTACGGTGTAAGTAAAATAATCTTTAATCAACCGCTACGTGTCCGTGCCTAATTCTAGTCTGCCATGCCGAATTCCCCGACCCACGTGCCAGGGCTGCTGGCCACAGCCCACTGCGCGCCCCCGAAAGCCTCGGACCGCTCCCAGCCCGCACAGAGGCATGGTGCTAAATCGGACGGCTGTTAGTTTTTGGCTTTTAGGACTACATTTCTTATCATTCCCAAACTGCCAGGGCTTGGAACAGTTTCCATGGGGATGCATTAATGGGGCTGCTTCCCCCGCTCCCCTTCCCTGCCCACATTCCACTGCAGTTACTTGCCACCTTGTCTCTTTGTTTATCATGGCATATGGCTTTCAGAGAGGTGTTGTGAAATGTTGTTGAAATAAATGATAGGTTGCTGGTGGAATATGCCTCCCCCTCCCCCCTCCAGGCCACACTCCTAAGCCGGACTCCTGCAGGCTGCTCACACCACTCACTTCCCATCTGCCCCCCTCCCCCACAACCAGCCAGCCTATGAGAGGTGTAATTAACCCTTCCACATGACATGATTCAGGCTGGCTAGATGCCAGTGTGTAATGAGCTGCCCCCCCTACCACTCCCAGCCTCCAAGCAATAACCCCATACCCCAGTCCACCTCCCCCTATGCTCTTCTCATCCTACACCCCACATCCACTACCTTCACCCGCACACCCCTGCAGACAGACAGATGTTTATATTGTAAGTAGTAAAATAATTTATTGTAATAAAAAAACCCACCACTGATAGTTGTTGTCAGCATCCATATCCATAATATGTGCTGCCAGGCAATCCCGCACAAGGGCTGCCTGACCAGTTTCTCCTTGTGGAGAAGGTCCCTGCGCTGCTGCCTGGCCACATCTCTGTCTGGCTGCTGCCTGTCACACTTCTTCAGCTCACACCTGGATGAAAACCTTTCCACGGATCTCACAGATGTTCTGGAGCATGCAGGCTGCCACTACAAAGGCCGTGATATTTTCTGGCTCCAGCTCGAGCTGGCAGTTAAGTGCCCTCCATCCTTTTAGTTGGCCAAAAGCACATTCAACAGCCATCCTGTATCTGCTCAAATGCAAGTTGAAAATCAAGTTATGTGGGTCCATAACATTCCCTCATTAAGACTTCATGAGCCAGGGCTTTGAGGGGTAGGCAGCATCCTCTATTATATGTGGGGGAACGGAAACATTGTCTTGTGGACTCCAGGTGCATAGTGTCCTTTCTCCACAAGGCCAGGGAGTGGAGAGTTTCTGAACATGCGTGCATCATGCATACTGCTGGCCCACCTGGTAAAAATGTTCGTGAACTAGCCCTGGTGGTCCACCAGGGCTTGCAGGATCACAGAGGCAAATCCCTTCCTGTTTGTGAAAGACCTCCCCATCCCTGAAGGGGACTGCCCTGGGATTTGAGTGCTGTCTAAAGCCCCCACATAGTTAGAGAACCCCATGGCCGTTAAACTAAGCCCGTTGGGGGACGGGGGGAAGGAGCCCCCCAGGGGGCACTTGCCTGCCTGTACACTAATGCCAGGAGCTTGGGGAATAAGCAGGAGGAGCTCATCCTCATGCTCAGTGCAAACAATTACGATGTCATAGGGATAACGGAGACCTGGTGGGACTCCACCCATGACTGGACCACGGGGATAGATGGGTATACCCTGTACAGGAGGGATCATGTAGAGAAAAGGGGCGGGGGGGTAGCTCTCTACGTTAAGGAAAGCTACACATCCCTGCAAGCC
>NW_005842075.1:1417568-1431529 GCF_000455745.1 Alligator sinensis
GCAGGCTCAGGGGTGATCTGCTGGCCACCTACAAGTTTATCAGGGGTGACCACCAGCATCTGGGGGAACGTTTGTTCACCAGAGCGCCCCAAGGGATGACGAGGTCGAATGGTCACAAACTACTTCAAGATCGTTTCAGGCTAGACATAAGGAAGAACTTCTTTACTGTCCGAGCCCCCAAGGTCTGGAACAGCCTGCCACCGGAGGTGGTTCAAGCGCCTTCATTGAACACCTTCAAGATGAAACTGGATGCTTATCTTGCTGAGATCCTATGACCCCAGCTGACTTCCTGCCCTTTGGGTGGGGGGCTGGACTCGATGATCTTCCGAGGTCCCTTCCAGCCCTGATGTCTATGAAATCTATGAAATCTATGGCATTGAAGCCATCTGCGACTTCCTGAGGATTCCTGAGGCAAATAAAGTTGTTTGAAGCTATGTCTTGCAGCAGCTGGCATACATCATGAGTTGCCAGCCTGACTGTGCAGGGAGCCACGCTGAACTGATTCACGATGTAGTGGAGGCTGGGCGGGGTGGTCAGTTTCATGATGGCCATGGCCACCCTCTTGTCTGGCAGGATGGCCCGATGCATGTTAGTGTCCTGCCTCACAATTTGTGGTCCCAGCAAGAAGATAATATGATAAAATGTCTCCCCGGTCATTCAGAACATCTCCAGCCACTGCTGATCGTTCCAAGTGGTCAGCACAATTCGCTCCAACCAGTCCAAGCTGCTCTTGCAGGCCCAGACCATGTGGTTGCTGCTCCTGAGGTTTCTCCACAGAGCCCAATCAGCTTCCATTTCTTTGCATGCCTCTTGGTTGCCCAACTCCTTGGAATATATCCATTTTCTTTTTTGCAAGGTGCCTGTACATGCAACCATCTCTTCATTGAAAGCTCGGAGAAATGCTAACGATGCATACGCTATCATCATTATTCAGTCCTGTATGTCTTGTATTAATTTCAAGGCCAGCAGCAGTTCAATCAACAGTGGTATCACCACCTCCTCCTCCTGCTCACCCATGTCCTCCAGATTCTCCATGTCTTCACTCCATTGTTCTCCATTCTTCACTTCCCATTCCTCATCCATTTTGTCCTGAATCTCCATTTGGTCCTCCTCCGTCATAAGCCACTTCCCAGATCAGCCATTTCTAAGATCACCACCACCAAGCCAGGGGTGGGGACAGGGATGGGGGCAGGGGTAGAGGGGAGGGTTGTGTTGTAGAGCTCTGTCTAGCTGTATTCAATAGATGACCACTGCATTTTTACTGTTATCTGCATTTCAACAAGTAACCCTGGGGCACCGGGCATTTGCACAGCCTTTGTTTGGTGGGGGGTGTTTTTGGTGTTCACCGCGCTGAGCATAGTTGTTGGGTGCTTCCTGGCTAAAAAAACAAGGTCCCCTCAGGGAAAAAAAAAACATTTCCCCTGTAAGTTCATCCACAGCATATGAAAGTTAAAAGTCATGGTTTGGATAAACTTGTGCTCACTCTACTGACCATAGGGGAAAAAAAGTAAGAGCCCTGAGATAAGAAAAAACTTATAGTGGAAATGTTCTGATGCATCAAGTCTTGGTTCAAGACAACTGGCATCAAGCTTGCAAACATTTAACTCTGCAATGAGACAGATAAAATTTTTCCATGGTCCTCTCCTGTTAATGTAGGACCAGCCAAACTGAACCAGTATCAGCTGAATACTTTTGCAAGGTCAGCAAAAACAGTCTGTGCTTCTCTAGTTGCAGCGATAAAAAATTGGCCTTGATTCTGTGGGACTAGGGGAAGACAGGCAAAAACACAAGCAGGTGTGATCAATTTTTGAAACATTACGGAGCATTAACCAGACACCTGAAAGGACAATGGCCTTATTTGGCCTATCCTCAAGCCCATCACCATGTCTTTGTTGGTAAATGGAGTGCTTCATCACCTTTGGGTGTTGTGAGACACAGTTGATAACTTCACAATCTTGAGTATGTGGAATTTTCCAAACTGCTCACACGAGGCATGTGTATAAAGCCGACCCACAAATTTTGCTAGTGACCTTTCGTGAATCAGTTTCTGTTGGTCATGAACTGCTTCCCAATGTCTCAGAAAACCAAGTCCAGCAGTATGCAGATGATGGAGCAGGAGGCTGATACCTCCAATGCCCGTGGACCCAACTGGGCCTAGGAAGAACTGCAAGACTTAATCGACATTTGGTTGGAACCAAAGATCATAGACCAGCTGGAAATTAGGAGTAATAAGCCTGTTTATTTAGCCATTTCAAAAGCAACGCAGGCATGAGGGCACAACTAGGACTGGACCCAGTGCCGGTGCCAGACCAAGGCCCTGAGATGTCTATTTCACCATGCCAAAGATGCGAACTCTCGTTCTAGGGCAGGGCACACAATTGCTCCTTTCTACAGTTAGCTGTCCATCATTCTCTCCAAGGATGTGGGTTAGGCTCCCTGTATGCAGTCTTTCAGGATTGGTGTTGTAGTGGAGGAGAGCACACCGACAGAGGCAGCTCATCCTGAGAGGGAAACCATGAGCATGACGCAGCAGTGGGGAGACTGATCCTTGTTCCAGGATGACAGGGACTGCCAAGAAGAGCAACACATTTTGAACTTGATCCCAAGAGACAAGAAGATGCACGACCAGTGACTTGTAAGTATCTTCTAATGTGCCTCTTGGCACTGACAGGCACTGCTCAGGTTTGTGCGAGTTGGGTTTGTGTGGCAGGGGGGAGAAATGCAGGTGTTGCCATGGTCTTTTGGTGGTGGTGGGTGAAGGTTATATGCCATTCTCTTTTGGAGTTGGATAGCTGGCAATGTAACAGATGCTGAACTAATTTTTTTTTGCTTTAATTGTTTGCAGCTGGCATGGGTAGTGGCAGCCAGGGATGTGGTTCTGAACCGGGCACTTGTAAGTCCTGGGAAATATGAAAGGTGCCCTACTCTTGCAGGGTTTGTTTCTGTGCCTGTTTTCTTCTCCACTGCAGGGAGCATTACAGCTGAGCCTGTTCCACCAAATACAGTGGAGTCAGGGGAGGAGTATACGACTCCCATCAGAGCCAGGCAGCCAACACTGTGGTTCAGGGAGCCAGGGCCAGTTCAGGGTGATGGTTGGGTAAAGGCAAAGAAGCCCAAGTAACCCAATGCTTAAAATATTGTGTTCCTTACAATAAAACCTCATGTTATCCTGGCTTTCTGCATCTGGCTTCATAACTTTGAAGGGCTAGCAAAATCCCCCCTCACAGTGCTGGGTGGGAGAGGGGGGTTTGGTTCATTTGTTCGTTTAAATTTTTTTTTCATTTTTCTTCCGTCTGCTTTTCCTGGGCACTTGCTGCATGGGCTGTGAGGGGGAAGGGCCTTCAATATCTCTTGCAAAAGTACACAGGAGGGCTGGGTGGGTCACCCCTCACAAGTGTGGCTTGCACACAAGCATTTTGCCAAGGCACCACAAGCATTTTGTCAAGGCAGCCACTCTGCAAAGGAACTTTTCCCACCTTTTTTCATGCTCTTCTGCAGCCCAGCGCCAGACTGGGATTTTTTGTAACACCAAAACAATGGTGGTGGGAGGTGGGGGGGAGGTGGTTCCTTCCCTGCTCAAGGCCTATAAATTGGAGGAGCAGTTATTGGGCTGTGCATATGCTGTATTGCTGACAGAGGTTTGAGGTGGATGAGAGATGGCAGCACACCAGAGGCAGCCCAGTGGGGACACCAGTGAGGAGAGCTGTCCCTGGGGTGCACAGGAATGCAACTGCAGCATTCAAGAAGACTGCAGGGTGCTGAAGTCAGGTGCAGTGAAGCTTCGGGTGCAGGATGAGAGCCGCTTTGAGATGTGGGACTTGAAAGAGGGCATCACGACGTTCTCCACAACTGGCCAAACTTTACACATTGCTAAGTGACACCTGACACTTGGCTGTGCCCTGAGGGTGGGGTGGGGGGTTGTATTGTTTATTTCAACTTTCATGTAAATTGTGTTGGGGAATTTTTTTGTTGTGAAGGAAAATACACGAGGTGTACTAGAGGTCTGGGTGGGAGGCACTGCATGGTGGTTTTCCAATAAAAATTCCTATGCTCTTTCTATGCTCCCTCCATTCTATTTTTAGCTCCCATTGCTACACCACACTCCCGCCAGTGACAACAGGCAGAAGTGAAGAATCCACTTATGAAGCCTGAGAAAGATACCTGATGCCACTTGTTTCTCCATTGCCTCAACTGGCAATCTCAACTCACAATGCTGGCAATGTCTCGATGCCAGGTGCCTATCACTATTGGTAGTAGATTCATAATATTCCAAAAAGAATTGTGTGAGAAATGAGCATTATGATTAGTCCTGATAATGGTAGTAAACAGTGCATGTATAAAAATTAACCCTCTCTCCACCACAACATACAGAGTTTATAAACATAGACAAAAGAAACCTTACTGTGTAAATCTAGCAGTAACTAAACATACACGTGAAAAAATGATTGTTAATTTTTTTAAATTATATTTCATTTTAAGATTAACATGCTAGTATTTGTTAATGATTAGAATGTTTTTGTCTCTGGTCAGGGTAAAAACAGCCTATGCTCTGTGTGTGTGTGTGTGTGTGTGTGTGTGTGTGTGTGTGTGTGTACGCGCGCACCCTGCTTCCAGGGCTAACTGTCACTCAGGCTACCAGGCTACATTGTGCAAGATTTTGAAATGGCAAAAAATTACAAATGTTCAGGTAGTCCAACCAGGTACTTACTCAGATATGCTTCATTACTCTTTTGAAAGATGCTTGATTCAATTTTTCTTTTCTTTTTATTTGGTTTATATTTTTTACTTCAATGTTAAAAAAAAGCAGAGGGTAGTATACAACAGTAAATGGCAGTATGGGTTGCTCCTCCATTGCTCCTCCATTGTTCCCAGGAGGGTGGGAGGTTGCTTCCAAGAGAAAGGGCCTCCCCTCCCTCCATGTTGCCCACTGCCTGGTGACTTTAAGTGATTGGTATTTTTATTTCAAAATTAAGATATCCCACCCCATTCTCAGAGGTTACAGTCCCATGAAAGATTGCATCCTTACTTCCCCACTGCATGGTGGGCCTTCCAACCCACATACACATTACTGCAACCACTTGATTACCAATGGCACTCTTCCCCCCGGCTGGTAGGGCTGTGAAAAGCTTTTGTATCTGATTTGATTCGGAGGAGATTTGGCCCGATTCAGTGGCTGAATCTCTGAATCTGAATCAAATCGGGAGACCCATTAAAAGGTCCAAATCTATTTGGAAGCCTCCAAATTGATTTGGAAAAGATTCAGAAAGATTCAGAGATTTGGAAGGCTTGCAGGAAATAGAAACTGAGAAAAGGGGTGGGGGGGTGGACTGCTCTGATATTGACATCTGTAGCTGGCCAGTGACTGTGATCTTTCCCTGAGTTCCCTTCCAATCACAGTGCTCCGGGGCAGGGAGGTAGAAACAACATATAAGGCTGTGTGTGAAGGGCTCTGGCTTGCTATCTAGTCTCTTGGTAGCTAGCTAGTCTCTCTTCTTCTGTGTTTTCCCTGACAGTGTGTCATCACTGTGCACTGCAGGAAAGCATAACATATATTACAGACACACACACATTTTGCAGCACACCAAGCATTATGAAGCGTGCTGGAAAGGCAGATGCCAAGTCTTCTGGCAGGGGAGGGACAGGGGGAAGAGGGAGAGCTGCAAGTCCCTCCTCCCCTGGAAAACATAGACACATCCTCTTTCCTGGCAGCAATGAGTCTTCTTTACTATTCATTCCATCCAGGAAGAACATACACATCAACTGCAGATGCTTCCTCAGCCTGATGAAGGGTTTTTAAATCCAAAAGCTTGCTAAGATATATTTCTCCAACTATTCAGTAGGTCTAATAAAAGATATCAGATTGACCCAAAGAACTGTGTCTGCCTAAGTTCTTCGACCAACATGGCTACAACCTACATCCCTTAACACACACAAGTGATATGAGTTTTGCTTTCAACAGTTTGAGAGGCACTTTCACAGAAACTGCTGCACCTATCTCCTTGAAACTTGGAAGGATTCATGTCCTTAGAAGGGGATACCATCTCTGCTGTTTTCATCTGAATCTGCAAAAAAATGACAAAGTTATAGGTATTTTAGTGATTCCTCATCATAGCCTATGGCTAAATTTCTGAATCAACGTTGAATCTCCAAATCCGATTTGGCCAAATTGAATCAGGACAGTGACTCGAATCACCGAATCAAATAAATGTCCCTCTAAATCGGTCAAATCTGAATCTGAGTCGAATACTTGCCACTTTGTGCAGACCTACTGGTTGGTGGATCTCTTTCTTGACATGTCTCAGCAAATGAACATTGGAAGATTTGCTCAAATGCATGAAAAACTGCATCATTGCTTCCCCACTACATGGTCGGCCTTCCAACCCTCCCTAATGACATATCAATTTATTGTGATTTTCCAATCAAAATAACATTTCAGTGTGGTGGACTTACCAAATTGGCCCAGCTCAAACAGGCTCGGAAAATCTTCATTTTGATTGGTGGAGCCCATCCACCAATCAGGTAAGGGCTGTGTGGGGCTGACTATGTCCCTTACCCAGAGAGGGTAGGCAAAGAGCCTCCCAGACCTGATTGAAGCCTGCATCCTGCAGGTCCAGCAAGCCTTCAGAGGTGGAGCCTCCAGAATGAATAAAATGAGTGGCATGCCCAGCACGCGGCGGATGCATCAGGGGACAAAGAAGCAGGCAGGGCTAAGAAGAGCTAGGGAGAGCTGCCTAGTGGGAGGAAGCGGTAGCCCAAAAGAGCCCTGGAGGACCCCCCTCAGCAGGACTGGAGCAACAAGTGGCTTTGGCTACAGCCCCAGAGGTGCACAGAGTGGTGCACAGGGCAGACTGGGAGTTTCCTGGACACCTGGTACACACGGCAGTGCACAGAGCTACCACACCCTGGGAGCCACATGTGGCGGCTCGGGTCTGCTACCCTCTGTGTGTGGCCAAGGAGTCAGTGCACACAGTGGTGCATGGCGTCCCAAACCATGGGAGTGGCTCCAGGCTATTTGTGTTTGAAATCCCTCCCCTGACATAAGGCCAGGCACCCAGGAGGCACCAGTGGGGTACGGCAGAGCTCTGGTGGTCTGGGTCTTGGGGCCTGCACAAGGCAGCCTGAGCCCCAGTGGAAGACAGAAGACAAGGCCTGGGTGTTGGGACCCACATGAGGCGGCCCAAACCCCAACGAAGTACAGAAGGCAGGGCCCTGGGTGGCCCTGAGAAGGCACCCGCAGCTCTGGGAACCCCTCCCGGCCTGCTTCCTGGATCCATGAGTACCCAAGGAATGGTTCCCCACAGGGGAGAAAGCCCTGAAAGGGGGTCCTGAAGGATCAGGGGCCAGGTGAGCCCACCTGGGGCTGAGGAGGTACTGGGACCCTCCTCCCCCTAGGAGGGTGCCAGGGTTTGGCACCCTAGGGGAAGGGCCAGTAGCCTCAGCCATATGGGTACCTGGAAGGGGAAAGACTTGCACCTCCTATTTTGTAGAGAGATAGATCGATTGTTATTCTCCAATGTAACCTGGGTTATGTCAGCAAGTTGAGGCTTATCTGTATCTAATTGTTGTTGTTCTTGCCTGAGCTTGCCTGTTGATTCTTGTTTATCTGCTATACTTATCTGTTGTTGTTATAAATATTTACCAATACTTTCTTATAAATCTGTAAATATCTGTATCAGTTGGATATTAATAGCTATCTTTTATGGTTCCCTGTAAACATTAATACATTTGTGTATAGTTAAGCTATTCCTGGTCCTGGCCTGACTCTATAGGGAATACAGGGAACTAGCCGATATTTTACAGATCCCTCTCACAGCACTTCTGCCTAGCTACCTATCTCTTCTATTTGGAAGGGGGAGCACATAGTTGGGTGCACCCAGGTTACATCAGTTTATTGTGATTTTCCAACAGAAATAATAAACTCATCCCATGAGAAACTGCTTCCCCACTTGACTACCAACGGCACTCTTTGTCCCCCCACCCCCACCTCCGGCTGGTGGGTCTCCTTCCTGACATGGCTCAACATTGGAAGATTTGCTCAAATGCATGAAAAACTGCATCATTGCTTCCCCACTACATGGTGTGCCTTTAAACCCTCCCTAATCACATTTCCATTTATTGTGAGTTTCCAGTCCAAGTAACATTTCAATCAATTGTGATTTTCCAATCAAAATAACATTTCCATTTATCGTGATTTTCCAATCAAAATAACATTGCAATCTTAGCACCCACCACAGTGCTTAGGCAAAGGCCCTCCCTCCTGCTTGCCTGCTGCCTGGCTTGGTGTGTCTCAGCAACCAGCATTGTGGTTAGCACCCAGCATGGCCTGTAATTTTGAAATGGAAATCAAGTAAAATTTCAATTTATTGTCATTTACTAATGGAAAAATCTGAAGGCGGGGGGAGCACATACAGGACTGCTGGCGGTGGTACAGGCATGACCACTAGCAGAGGGGAGTAAACAATCAGTAACTGCTTGGGCAAAGGCCTTCCCTCCCTCTTCCCCATTTGTATCTTCATTTCAGAATTAAGATATCCCACCACATTCTGAGAGTCCCCTAGAAAACTGCATCATTACTTCACCACTTAACTACTAATGGCACTCTCCCCCTGGCTGGTGGGTCTCCTTCCTTCTGCCTACTGGCCATGTCTCAGCAAATGAACAAGCCCTCCACATTGGGAGATTTCTTTAAATGCTCAATAGTAGAGGGTAGTAAACAATCAGTCATTTACAATATGGGTTGCTTCTCCACTTAAGTGCTAGGGTAGCAAACAGTTTGATTTCATGTGATTCACCAAGTGAAATAGCATTTTGATTTATTGTGACTGATCAATCAAAAATCTGTCAATTTATACTTAGTCCTGCTTGGTCTCAGGGCCAGGGCCTGGGCCTGCCTGCTTCGAGGTCAGGTGAGGGAGGTCCCACCTTTTCTCATATACATACATGCATGAATAACATTTCAAATCATTGTGATTCACCAAGCAAAATAGCATTTCAATTTAATTAAGCTATTTTTGCTGCACTTGCGAAAGTATTCACCTGATACTGGCTCATTGAATGAAAATGTTATTGGCTTGTTCACATCCCTTTCCACCTATTGCTTGGGATCCCCGTGCTTGGCACCCCACCCTGTGTTATTCTTTGTCTCTGCCCTGTAGGAGTGGTTGGGTTCTCACTGTGAATACTTGGATTCATACAAATATAACTCACTCATGGTTTTACTAATGCAAAGGAAAATAAAACATTAAAGTATTGTTATGTAAAAGAGAATGAATCATCTGACTCCTGTTTTTTGGGAAACTATTTGCAAAGCCTGAGCACCAACTGAGGAGCTATTTGCAAAACAGCACCAACCAGCAGAGCAGCAGCATCAGGCAGGTGAGTTTTGCCTTTGTAGTATAGAGGTGGATTAATATTAAAATGAATATTCCTTGGGTACCGGGGATTCCACCCAATGGGAGCCCCGAGGACACTGCTCCACCTACACTGCATGTTGGGGGAGCAGGGGAGGAGGGGGAGAACCACACAGGGGTGGAGGGTGTTTTGGAGGTGATGCAAAAAACCAAAGCCAACCATTACACAGAAGAGTCGCTAATTGCCCTCATTCAAATGTTTAGGAAGGCTCTCCGGTGCCTGGCCAAGTACTGCCGCTAGCCACTTTTTCTTGTCTGTTGGGTTCTGGGATGAATGGGGAGGGTGGGTCTTTCTTGCAAACAGGTGCTGCACCCTCAGAGAAAAAGGCTTACCAGGATGACTGTACATTGGGATTGGGGGTAAAACAATCATTGGACCTCCTAGAACAGTCGACCCTGTGACTGTTTCCAGTAATGCCATCACTCCATAAATGCCCCCGAGCAAAGGACCCCACGCTGAGGTGGGCAGGAGTTGTCATCACCTCTCCCAACTCACCTACCCCAAACTGCACAGACTGCCATGCATGTATGCCAATCTGCCTTTGAAAGAAAACATGCCACACACATAAAACACAATTTCAAATCTTTATTTAATAAAATGCAGTGCATTTACATGATTTTTTAATCAAAAAGGCATAATTAAAAAAAGATTTAAATAGTAAATAAATTTAAGAAAAAAAATTTTAAATAGAAAAATAGACAAAAAGTAGAGAAAAAAGTCAGGATTTTCCTCCCCGGCATCTATACAGCATTGTTTATTAAAACACTGTCTATACACTAGTATCTATATACACTATATAGCTATACAATATCTATACATTATTTAACTATACACTATTTTCTATAAGACACTATACAGTATACACTACTTATTACCTACACTATACACTATAACAATTACACTGTTACTAACTAACTTGCTTCTACTGGTGGATTCTTGATGCTTTTCCCTTATTGATTCTTTTTTATTTCTGATCTTGAAAGTCTTCTGCAGGGAGAGGAAGAAAGAAGAAGAGGACAGGGTTTTGGAACACAGTCCAAACACTGCCCCTTTGGCCCTTAACCCTCCCCCCACCCCCTGCACAAGATTGGTGGGACATTTCTGATATTACCTCTATATTACCCGAGATGCTGCATATCCTGGGGAGTGGGTCTGGCATGTAGCATCTGCCTGCACTATTCCTCGTGTTTCTGGAATGAATGGCAATGTCAATTATAAGAAATATTGAAGTGTTAAGTAGAAGTGCCATACTCCAAATGTAAGTCCAAGTTGCAAACTTACCATGCCACTGGCAGCAGTGATGCCACTCTGCTCATCAACAGCTTGGAACATCATGGTGGACACCATGGTGGGTGCAGCAGGTGGAGGGTGCAGGGGTGGGGGCACAGGTGTTGGGGGGAGCACATACAGGACTGCTGGTGGTGGTACAGGCACAACCACTAGCAGAGTGTAGTAAAAAACAGTACTTGGCAATACAGGTTGCTCCTCCATTTCTTTCTTTCTCTGTATTAAGTATTCTCTGCTAGGGTAACTACTAGAGACGCGCCCCCGCCCCACACACACACACACACATACCCCGTGCCCTTGCTGCCTAAAGTTAGGTGTGGGTGCAGGGGGAGGGAGGGATGATAAGGAGTCACAAAAAAAAAGAAAAAAATAACAGGAGCAAATAATAGCGGCACCTTCTGACCAAAGGCCTGAACTACAGAAATAGCACATCGCCACCTGGTGGCAAAAGAAAGTAATTACAGGTCTTTGAGTCAGTTGGTGTTTGCATGCCATGAATCCATAGATACGACAACATAATTGGCAGTGACACAAACTAAACTATGTCTGAGCACTTTTAGTTTAACGTGCCAGAAAGACTTTTTAAAAAGTGGGAAATCCTGCTTGTGCAAACAAAAATGCAGTTGCAGCAACATAAACAGGAATTGTGCATCGTGTACATAGGCCCATACAGTACTGAATATATCCTGAGGGAGCAGTGATGAGACAAAGGCGTTAACCAGGATGGCGCAAGTATGAAAACTTACAATATTTTTTAAGGTAACTCATAATTGCCTTTATGTACTTGAAGCAGTAAATACAAATATTCCAAGTCAGTGATTCTCCAGAATTTAATGTGGCCAACGGGGATACTGCTATCAACTGTTGGCCTTCCCAACCTCCCAATACCAATCTCACACCTCTCTTGTGACAACTGAAGTGCTGGTCAAATGGAAAATTAATATTGAGATTGTATTAATGAGACAAGAGGGAAAATAATATGACATGGCCTTTTTTGGGTCCCTTCTGCTTCGTTTTGTAAGTCTTGCTGTCATTGCTTTTCCCTGGGTATCAGGATCTATTTTTACTAACACTGAAACTCCTCTGCTTGACTGAAGCCACCACAGTTTTAAACTCTCCAAGTCACTTTGCAGTTCAGGCATGTCCTTCTGTTTGTTCAGTCAGTCCAATTCAATATCATAAAGCTGATCACAGTTGACTTTACAGCAAACCTGTGGTAAAGAAAAGCATTAAGCAGTATGCATAAAAAAGATTATCGTTAGGAAACCAGGACCTAGGTGGTCCTGCCTAGTGGTTAGGCATCTGAAGCACTGGTGCAGTCCCAATTAGTTCCTCAGGGAGCTAGGGGTACAAAAGAGTTTAGTGCAGGGGTCGGCAGCATTTTTGGGCAGAGTGCTAAAAACATCCATAACCCCAACCTGCAAGATGCTGGCATGCCAGGAGCAGGTCAGGAGTGAGGGAGCAGCAAGGGACCAATCCTTGTTGTGTCATGGCAGCTCTGGCCCCTTCCCCACCACCTGCCCTGAGGTGCATGTGCCTACCATGAAGCCCAGGCTGCTTACAGTGGAAAGGCTGCAAGCAGCTACACTGGGGTTCATAGAGGCCTGGCCCTGCTCATTGCCGGTGGCAGGTGCACATGCGCCTCAAGGCAAACAGCGGGGAAAGGGCCAAGGTTGCACTGCCACAACAAATATCAGGCCCCTCTTAGTTCCCCTACCATGCACATGCCGGGCAAAATGCCTTTGCATGCCATGCTCTAGCATGTGCTGGAGGTTGTCTGCCCCAGTCTAGCATCAGAATTGGATTCAGGAGCCAGAAACAAAGTCAAAGCAAGCTATAGCCAGAGAATTAACCAGGATCAGGAGTCAAAGGCCAGAGCCGAAGGTCAAACCAGAATCAAGAGAAAAGAACCAGAATCAGGGAATGCCAAGGGTTTTACCACAATTGGAAGCTGGCTCTTCAGTCAGTCAGAGCAAGGAATCAGAACAGGAAAACCAACAAGGAAGCACACAGATGGTCAGGAGCAAGGACCTTCACCTTTACCCAGACAAGGAGACAGCAGACTGGGCCTGGCTTTTAAGGGCTGGAGTGGGTGGGGTCTGCAGCCTGTTGGGTCAAGTGACTGCCTGTCTGGAATGCCTCACTCAGCCCAGCTGGGACCAGGGTACTGCTCTGGGCTTGCTACAGGTAGCACTTGTTCTGGCCATGACTTGCCCTGTTTTCTTGATTGGGACCAGCTGGGCACAGGGTTCTGGCCTGGCCCCTTATAATGTATTTATTTTCCTTTTCAGAATCCCAGACTAAGCTATGATTACTAGAAAACATCACTGCCCATGGACCATCATTTAGAACTGCCTATAAGCTGCATGTGGTTATATCAATGTGGCAGGCTTATGCCCTGTTCAGCACCACACAGCTAGAAGAGGGCTCATGGATTAGTCTGGTGCTGAAAATTCCTGCGGGTAAAAGGAGCTTGCCAGCCAAAATGTAGGCAACCGTGGGGAGAGGGGGAAGGAGCACCAGCTATGCCACCAGATGTTATCTCCATAGTTGGAATGGAATTTGCCTTACCCACAGAGACCTGTTGCTGGGTAAGGTAGCAGGAGCTCAGACAGTGGCTGGACCACCCCCAGAGCCAGTGCCAAAGCACGTGCTTACCTGCTGTGCTGAAGCCGAAGGCCCTTCCTGGGGTAGGAAGCCCAGGCAAACCACAGGATGCAGTGGATGATTAGCTGCCTAGGCGACAGAAACCAGGTATCAGCATGGGAGTCGCAACAGATAGGTTAAAGTGTGTGAACCTGACCTTGACCTCACCCACTCATCACTTCACCAACAGGGACACACAGGTCAGCCAGGACAGGAAGAGGGCAGCCCAAGGGTTATCGGTGGGACCTGCTGCAGGGAAGAACCCGCCTAGGGACCCTTTGATTCTGTTCACAGTGTTTGAGTGGTTATGGGCCCAAAATTCCCTGGCAAGGAGGTATCAGGGTCACAAGGGTCAGGCGGGCATGAGTAAATACCCCACAGGCTACTGTAAAACATGGCCAGGCACGAGCTGGCTCAGAATGTCAGTTCTTCCAAGATTTACACACAATGTGGGACCATGTGAAAACCATGCAAATTGTGCCACATGAAGCTCAGAATGCTGAAGAAAAGCACTGGACGTGGTAAGCATCACTGCCTTGCTTGCCCACATCATTCGAGCAGTTTCAGTTCTAGAATTGTTAAATTGACAGTTTATCAGTCACAGAAGCCATAACCAC
>NW_005842075.1:1431539-1435291 GCF_000455745.1 Alligator sinensis
CTGAAAATCATGACAGCAGGCTTTCCATGGGAACAAACTGTGCCTTCAGTACACCCAAATGCAAATGAGACTGATCCGGACCACCCAAGCAAAAAGGGTTGGGGTGTAGGGGAGGAGAAGTACAGTAGTAGTACCAGTCAAGTCACCCAAGGGCAGAGAGAAACCACTGGACAACACTTCCAGGTAAAACTTTAGATAACATCAAGTCATGGTAGGTGAGTAGACACTGGTGTGGTGCACCCCAAATGGGCAAGTAGCGGCACTGAGAGTGTGAGCCTGCCGCAATCAATATTAAGGACCAGATTATAGCAATAAAGCTGACCAGTTCAGTATCCTCTTACTAGGAGAATTCACAGTAGTGGAGTTGATTATCATAATGGTTCCTATATCCACCCCACCATCCTACACATGTCTGGGGGATTCCTGTACACCAGCAATTTACAACTATCATGACACTTAGAGTTGTTAGGTTACTCTGAATTTCCCTGAATACCAGATTAGTCCCTGATGGGCATCAGGATTAGTTAAGGCTGTTGAAAACTTTCTAATCTTGTAGAGAACATGCAACACCTGGGCTGAAGGCTCTGGGTGTATGTAGGCAGACAAGGTTCCTTGGGTGAATTTGATATCTTTTATTAGACCAACCCAAATGGTTGGAGAATAGTTATTAAGCAAGCTTTCGGGTTCAAAAACCCTTCGTCAGGCTCAGGAAGCTGCAGCAGTTGGTGTGTGCTCTTCCTGGATGGAATGGGTGTATGTATATTCTTTAGTAGTAAGCAAAAATGACTACTGGCCTGAAAAAAATGTATTTACCTCATGAAGACTCTCAAATGAGTTTCATCATATCCTTCAAGCACTGTCATGATTTTTTTCCCCCAAAGAATCTGCATACAGATTATAAAGCACTGGTGAACAAGCTGTTAATGGTTTCTAAATTCCCCCTTCCTTTTACACAGGTGATTAAGAATGGCTGCTTGGGCCAAGGAGGGGAGAGAATACCTCCAAGAAGGGAGAAAGATTTTCCATCTAGAGTGGGTGGTAAGTCTCAAGATTCAGCTATTTACTGTTTTCTTTCAATCTAGGTTATTTTATTTTACCTGTTGTAAACATGAGCCTTTCAGGGAAAAGGCTTTGGTTACTGACTTCTGCCTTGCTGAATCATTCTGCTCATATGCATCTTCTTTGGATATTGTTACATGTTACAGTTCGGGCATGCTAAATCTATGGAATGCTATGCGATATTGAAGTTAGAACATGCTGTGAGCAGTCTCATCTTAAGGGTCAATACCTTCCCTGACCTGCACAGCTCTGACTTACCTCTAGAGGGCAAGTGAGCAGGGGTGTGGCTAGGACAGCAGTGGGCAATTATTTTGGCTACAGGGCCACTTCATGAGTTTTGGTGTCCTCTCAAAGGCTGCATGAGTTTTGGTGCCCTCTTGAGAGACACATCTCTCTCCCTCCACCACCACCACCCAATCCTCCAGAGCTATCACATACCCAGATCCCCATCTTCTTTATCTCTCTCTCTCACTCCCTCCTTCCCTGGAGCTGTAGCACACTCTGATCCTCTCTCTCACTCTCTCTCACTCTTTCAGTCTCTTTCTTCTCCCCATCCCCTCCCTGAAGCTATAGCATTCCCTGATCATCTTCCTCTCTTTCTTTTCTCTCCCTCCCTCCCTCACCCTGTCCAGAGCCATAGCATGCCTCAAACTCCATCCCCAACTCAGAAATTTCCGGCCCTATCTGCAGCTTATGCCATCACCCACACAGCATGGCAGAGGCAGCCCTGGACAGATACTGGCATCAGTTATGGATATACCTAGCAGGTTCCATGTAGGGATCAGAGCATCCACTCAGGTTCACAGCTGATGCCACTGTGCCAGCACTGGGTGGGAGCAGTCCCACCCACCCACCTGGTTCCACATGGTGGTTGGAGCCAGAGCCACAAGCCACCAGCAGGCCAGATCCATGAGTTGGTGGCCACCTGCTCACAGGCCAGATATACTCAGTTGGTGGGTCACATCTGACCCATGGCTGTATTTTTCCCACCACTGGGCTAGAAGCTGCCAAGTTTGTATTGAAGTTCTGAAAAGAAAGAAAATGAGAGGGTGCAAACCAATTTCTTCTCTGTTTGAGTGGGTCACTTTGAAAACTCCATCTGTTGCTCATCTTGCTAGCAATGAATACTGTAAGACCTTTCCCCTGCTCTCTGCACTTTCTCTACTACACCAGACAAAGAGCTGGGCAGCTGCCAGAGAGCCAGGCAGCATAGGGAGATGAGGGAGGCAGGGAGCCACAGGACAAATTTGACAACTCCTAGCCACACTGCTGCTTTCCAGTTCTCTTGGGCTCTCCAGTCCCTTGAAGCTGCCCATGTCACTGGCTCTCTGTCCATATGGAGCAGTAGATTTTGGGAGGATAGATGATCCATGTGGGGAGTGGGGCTGAGAGTGATGGATCCTGGGATGCTGGAAGACCACAAATTGCTCCTATTGGCCCCATAAAGCAGCCTGACTTTACCACAACACAAGCTGCATAACACCAGCCAAAAATACTCTTCACCTGAAGAGGTATAAATTAGAGACACTTGGGCGCACTTAGCTTGTCTTTTCCTTCCTTAATACACTGATACTCCCATCTTAAGTGAATTAAACATGTGGGAAGGGTAACATCTGACTTTTTATGTTATGTTTTGATTGTCACTACAGTACCTGGATTTGAGTTTGGGTTCGGTATCTTTGCTCAGTGCTTGACATGCAGGTGTTGGTATAAAATTACACTTATTTAAATGATTCCTGTTCTCATGCTGACATCATTGCAGAGCCACTGGCGGGAATATTTGAAAGCTTGTGGCGCACGGGCCAAGTCCCGGAGGACTGGAAAAGGGCCAACGTGGTCCCCATTTTCGAAAAGGGGAGGAAGGAGGACCCGGGCAACTATAGACCAGTCAGTCTTACCTCCATCCTTGGCAAAGTCTTTGAAAAAATTATCAAGGCTCACATTTGTGAGAGCCCGGCAGGACAAATTATGCTGAGGGGAAACCAGCACAGGTTCGTGGCAGGCAGATCGTGCCTGACCAATCTAGTTTCTTTTTATGACCAGGTTACGAAACACCTGGACACAGGAGGAGGGGTGGATGTCGTATACTTAGACTTCAGGAAGGCCTTCGATACGGTATCCCACCCCATACTGGTGAACAAGTTAAGAGGCTGTGACTTGGATGACTACACAGTCCGGTGGGTGGCAAATTGGCTGGAGGGCCACACCCAGAGAGTCGTGGTGGATGGGTCGGTTTCAACCTGGAAGGGTGTGGGAAGTGGGGTCCCACAGGGTTTAGTCCTTGGACCGATACTCTTTAATGTCTTCATCAGTGACTTGGACAAGGGAGTGAAATGTACTCTCTCCAAGTTTGCAGATGACACAAAGCTATGGGGAGAAGTGGACACGCCGGAGGGCAGGGAACAGCTGCAAGCAGATCTGGACAGGTTGGACAAGTGGGCACAAAACAACAGAATGCAGTTCAACAAGGAGAAATGCAAAGTGCTGCACCTAGGGAGGAAAAATGTCCAGCACACCTACAGCCTAGGGAATGACCTGCTGGGTGGCACGGAAGTGGAAAGGGATCTTGGAGTCCTAGTGGACTCCAAGATGAACATGAGTTGGCAGTGTGACGAAGCCATCAAAAAAGCCAATGGCACTTTATCGTGCATCAGCAGATGCATGACGAATAGGTCCAAGGAGGTGACACTTCC
>NW_005842075.1:1435322-1439396 GCF_000455745.1 Alligator sinensis
CTGGACCTTTTCAGCCTCTGCAAGAGAAGGTTGAGAGGCGACCTTGTGGCTGCCTTTAAGTTCATCACGGGGGCACAGAAGGGAATTGGTGAGTATTTATTCACCAAGGCGCCCCCGGGGGTTACAAGAAATAATGGCCACAAGCTAGCAGAGAGCCGATTTAGATTGGACATTAGGAAGAACTTCTTCACAGTTAGAGTGGCCAGGGTCTGGAACGGGCTCCCAAGGGAGGTGGTGCTCTCCCCTACCCTGGGGGTCTTCAAGAGGAGGTTAGATGAGTATCTAGCTGGGGTCATCTAGACCCAGGACTCTTTCCTGCTTACGCAGGGGGTCGGACTCGATGATCTGTTGAGGTCCCTTCCGACCCTAACATCTATGAATCTATGCTCCACAGCATGTTGAAGTGAATTGCTCAGGTTCAGCCTTAACTGGAAGTCAAGTGTATAAAGCTAGTCTCAAACAAGCAACCCTATGTAATTGCTGTACAAGCAATTAGACCAAAGGCTTTCCTCACTTAGGTTATGGCTGGGAGTCAGAGCCGATGTGATACACACATTTTTAACAAACATAACTTGCACTTAAAGTTTTTATTTTTAACACTGCCCCTTGCATCAGAGAATTAAATTAACAATGTGGGTACTATGAGTCAGAAGGGCCTAATAACAAAAAGTCAAGCTGCCACTTACCTAAAAGTTATACTAGTTTCCAGTGCAATTCCTCCATGTCAAATGCTTATAATCTGAAAAGGTTTAAATCTTAGTCATCAAACCTGTAATCCTCCCCACAGATCCTTGTAGCCATTATGCAAGCAGACAGTAGCAGTTGAGAAACACTGTTTAAAAGATGTAGATATTCCATGATTATGAAAGGCAAGTCCTTTGGAGCATCAGAAGGTCAACATAGTATTTTCCAAAGGTTCAGAAAAATCTTTAAACCAGAAAAGTCCCCTATAGCACAACAATTTTATTCTTACATGTGATTATTTTCTCCCAACAGTGGAGAGAGGTTGTAGAGAGAGCTCATTTGAGTACTATTGGCTCATTTACTCTGGATTTCAAGTCAAGTCAATCCTGAGGCCACTACAACCATTGGGGCACCTTAGATGCTGTAATAACCAGGGAAATTCCCATGGAAAAATGGAGAAAGCCACAGATTTCCCATTTTTATCAGAGAAAACATAGATTTTCCCTTATAGCAGAGAAACCAGCAGATTTCCTGCTTTTGCAAAGAGCTCTGCAGGCTGGCAGAGTTCCAGCCTGCAAGAGCTTATTGTAAAAAGGGCAGGAAAACCCCAACCCTGCCTGGAGGGGAAGGGACAGGGGGAGGGTAGGACAGAAGGAGAGGCGGAAGAGCAGGGCCTGAGGCTTTTAGTTTGTCCCAAGGCTTACCTCAGGCTCACTTTCTTTCTGGAGCCTGTAAGGTTAGGTAAGTGGGTCTTGCAGGGGCCTAGAGGTTTGCAGGGCAGGGCTGGATGGGGGAAGCTGGCTGGGGGATGAGCTAGCTGGACGGGAAGCTAGCTGTGGGAAGCTGGCTGTGGGATGAGGGAGTGGGGAAGTTTTGGTGAAATACATGGAGTGCCCACCCAGATGGCAGCATGCAGACTGCAAGCAGCGCTATCAGCCCAGCAGGGCTCAGTGCTTCCATGTGAGGCATCCCTTAAGGGCCGATAGTGCTGCTCCGGTTCCATGTGATACTGACTGGGCTAGTACTCCTGTGGGGAGCTGGCTGGGGGCTCATGGAATGGGGAGGTGTTGGGGGAAGATGTGGAGTGGCCGCGTGGTGGTACGTGGAACCAGAGCGATGCTATCAGCTGTTAAGGGAAGCCACACATGGATGTGCCAAGCACAGTCAGGCCAATACCACTGCTCACAGTCCACCTGAAGCTGGCCATGCACTCCATGGTTTTCACTCTCAGGAGGTAGGGGGGACCTGCGCCCCCAGATCTGTACATAGAGCAGACTGTCAGCTTGAGCTCCTGCCCTGCTTCCCTCCCATGGGGCTTGTGCAGTCCCACAGGCATGACCCAGCGTGGCTGGTAACAGCAAGGCCATGTGGGGATCTCCTCACCCCACCAGTGCCCTGACAATGTGCCTCCTGTGCTGGCCGCTGTTTGAGGGGTGCAGCCCCGTGCCACTTCCCTCAGTGCAGCCCTGCATGCAGGAGGCACATCACCAGGGCAGCACAGGGTGAGCAGTGGTGAGATCCCCACACGGCTCCTCTGTCCCCAGCTGCACTGGGTCATGGGGAAGGGAAGCAGGGCAGCAAGGGAAAGTGGCAAGCAACCATGGGCCCACTGTTCCTTGCCACCCTGCTTCCCTTCCCTGCATCCTGGCACGGCTGGGGACAGAGGAGCCACACAGGGATCTCACTGCTGCTCGCCCTGTGCTGTCCCAGTGATGTGCCTCCTGCACGCAGGGCTGCACTGAGGGAAGCGGTGCAGGGCTGAGCCCCTCAAAGCAGTGTCAGGTGCAGGAGGCACATTGCCAGGGCAGTGGGAGGGCAAGGAGATCCCCACATGCCCCCACTTATCCCAGCCATGCCAGGTCATGCCTGCAGGGCTCCAGAGGCCCCACAGGAGGGAAGCAGGGTGGGAGCTTAAGCCCACAGCCTGCCCCATGCACAGATCCCAGGAGTGCATGCAGTGGCACAGATCTGCCCCATCTGAACCAGCAGCAGGCAGCAGAGGGGAGCAAGGGCAGAGGGCTCTGGGTCCTTAGCTCTGGAAACTCTGGAAGCTGGGAAGCTGGAGGACCAGAGGCTGTGGGAGGTGGGCAAGGGGCACCAGCAAGGCTGTGCAGGGGACTGATAGGCATCAGCAGGGCTGGGGGTGGGGTGGTTGTAGGGGGAATGAGGGGCACCAGCATGGCCAGAGGGCTGTTATGGAGGAAGTGAGGGGCAGGAGCAGGGATGGGGGGGAGTGAGGGGCACCAGCAGGGCCAGGGTGCAGGCTGGGGGGAGGTGCATTTAATTTTAATAACAGATTTGGGTGGGGTATGAGAAAATTTGCAATTTTTAATCAGGGAAAACCAGGATCCCTGGTAATAACCCTTCTCCACTCTGCCCTGTGTTTGGCTAGCTCTGTGCACTCTGTCAGTTGAAGCCCCATCCAGTCCTTGAAATTGGTTCCCCAGCTCTCCTTGGGTCTACCTCTTTTCCTTTTTCCCTCCACAGTGCCCTGAATTCTGGTGTTGGCAACAGTTTCCAGCCTTCTTATGATGTGTCCAAACCATTGCAGCTTCCTTCGTCACACAACCTCCAACAACAGTTCATAGGTTCTAATTTCTTGACTAATTTGCCTCTTGACAGACTCATTCGTCTGATGCTTGGTGTATGAGACATGCAGCAGTCTCTTAAAGCAGTACATTTCAAATGCTTCAGTTCTGTTCTGACAAGGTTTTCATAGACATCAGGGCTGGAAGGGACCTCGGAAGATCATCGAGTCCAGCCCCCCGCCCAAAGGACAGGAAGTCAGCTGGGGTCATAGGATCCCAGCAAGATAAGCATCCAGTTTGCTCTTGAAGGTGTTCAATGAAGGCGCTTGAACCACCTCCAGTGGCAGGCTGTTCCAGACCTTGGGGGCTCGGACAGTAAAGAGCCCCCAAGGTTCTTCCTTATGTCCGGCCTGAAACGATCTTGAAGCAGTTTGTGACCATTCGACCTCGTCATCCCTTGGGGCGCTCTGGTGAACAAACGTTCCCCCAGATGCTGGTGGTCACCCCTGATAAACTTGTAGGTGGCCATCAGATCACCCCTGAGCCTGCGCTTTTTCAGGCTAAAGAGCCCCAGGGCTCTCAGCCTGTCATCGTAGGGTCTGCTTCCCTGACATCTGATCATGCGCGTGGCTCTTCTCTGGACTCTCTCAAGCTTCTCCATATCCTTTTTGAATTGTGGAGCCCAAAACTGGACACAGTACTCCAGCTGCAGCCTCACTAAGGCCGAGTACAGGGGGAGAATGACGTCCCGGGATTTGCTTGAGAAGCATCTATGGATGCAAGCCAGCGTTTTGGTCGCTTTACTAGCCGCCGCATCGCATTGCAGGCTCATGTTCATCTTGTGGTCAATGATGACCCCCAA
>NW_005842075.1:1441811-1444420 GCF_000455745.1 Alligator sinensis
TGGAAATGATTTGATGGTATTGTTGAGTTTTTTGGTGAAAAGGAGAGTAGGATATTCTTGTAGTTCTTTGTAGTAGGTGGTGTCAGAGAGCTGTCTGTTGGCTTCCTTTATGTAATCCTCACGGTTTAGGATGACTATGGCCCCTCCTTTATCTGTTGGTTTTATTACTATTTGGTGGTTAGATCTTAGAGATTCTATGGCCTTTTTCTCTGGTAGAGAGAGGTTGTTGTGGTGGTGTGTGTTGCTGATTATTTCATTGTTCATTCTTTCCCTGAAGCAGTCAATGTAGCAGTCAAGGTTAGGGTTTTGTCCACTGCGAGGTGTCCAATCTGTTTTTTGGGGCTTTTTGGCATTGATCCTTTCCTGAATGTTGTCAGAGGATGAGTTGTTGTTGGGAGTGGGTTCAGTTTGGTCGTGGAAATACTCTTTGAGGCGCAGGCGTCGGAAGAAATCTAGTTCTCCACACTGAAGTATTTTATTAGGGTATTTTTCTGGACAGAAATTTAGGCCTTTAGAAAGGACAGATTTTTCAGTTTTGGTAAGCGTGTGTGTGGAGAGATTGATAATATTTGTGGGTTGGTTGCTGCTTTCAGTTTCATCAAGTCAATTCTGTTCTATAACTTATTAAGCATCCATGCCTCACAGCCATAAAGCATCATGGAGATGACCACAGCATGCAACAGATTTACTCTGGGTTTACACCAGTGTAAATAAGAGGAGAAATTCTATATAGTTACTTTGGATTTGAACCATTACTTTGAATAGCAGAAGTTGGTCCAGTGCCTACTTTATTTCTTTCTTTAACTTTCTCACTGGTAATCAAAGATGGGCCAGCAAGATGCTGCCTTGATGTTCTGGGCCAGTAACAGAAGGTTCACCCTGGCTTTATCTGAAGTCCATGCGGCAGGATCAGGGCCTCACCTAGCTTAGGATATGATCCATTTTCAGTTTTGGCTCCTAGCCTTTTTTTCCCCAGACCCAGTAGAAAGCTTAAAACCCCTCTTTTATCCCTTCAGCCAATGATATGCAGAAAAAGTCTCATCATTACTTCCAAACTTGGCTTTTTCATTACCGCAGCCTCTCTAGACCATAATTTAGTATTTTTAAGGCCATGTAATACTTGCTGTTATATTGGCTGCCTTTGCCTTAGGGAAAATGACTGTAATAACAGTTTTTGGGTGCCCCATTATGAGACACCAATGACCTGTTTTTCAGAAACGCTGAGTGTGCACTGAGTGGTTTGTTAACATAGAGCCCCGTTAACTCTGTTTAGAGTCAGCAAGAGGCCATTCATCCCTGGGAGGTGTAATATGAAGTTTCAAGTTTCTCAAGATGGACTTCCAAAAATAAAGGTTAATTGATTTGTCAATCAAGTGACTTTGACCATGTTGACCTGCATTTAAGACTGTTTTGGCTTTGGAAAGCAGATTTATTCTTGCCTGCTACACTGGGGGAAAAGAGTTAAATTTCTGGAGGCTGACTTTTGATCCCAATGAGAATATTTTTTTAAATATATTCCTCGATGGAAAATCAAGAGCTTTCTCTGTCTAATCTGTTATTTATAAAGCACCTATCACCCAGGAATTTATTGCTGGGGGCTTGAAAAAGCACAATGGTCTAATTGACATGAAAACAGGCTTTGGAAAGTGTGCATGAGAGTTGCAGCTAGGTGTTGTAACCAGAGAAATGTCAGACAAGATGGAGTAGCAGCAACCACATATTAACATGTGGACATTTATTCAAAGCTATTTTGGATTTGACATTTGACTCTTTTCTTAAAATAATTAAATATATTGTTGTTGCTATTAGCCAGGCAACCAATTGGAGAGGACCTCAAACACTTTATTCCCAGGTGATAGCCCAGTATGCTTCACTTGAATTGTTTTATTTAATAACCCTGAGGCAAGGAAAGAGTAATTAGCAAGGTCTGAAGGAACTAGAGCTGTTATTCCCAGGGTCACTGAGCTCAAGTATTAGCTGTTGTAAGAAGAATAATCCATGTCCAGCACAGGAGATTAATTTCATTAAAATAGGATTTTTTCAGTCTTCAATTTGATGCTGATGTATTATTCTGTGCCAAGAAACATGATATAGTAGGTGCTATGTAGAGAAGGGAAGCCCCTTGTATATAATTTGGACAATTCCTGACAATTGTTTTATTAGGCCAACCATGGAAATTGAAACCAAATGCCAATGAAAACCTGGAAAGTTTTGCATCTCCTGACAAAGACCTGAGTATAGTTTTCATCCAGATTTCTGGAGACATTTGTTATGTAAGTGCCAATCTGACATTTGCTATGGTGGATCTTTTTTACATTGATTCTGACTTTGCAGCAGACAAAGGCATGATCAGTGTCAAAGTCAGCACTGTGATAAGACCTCAGATGCAGGATTTCTTTCAGGTGGTTATGCCTGGTCAGTACTAGATCTAATTGGTGTTAGTGTCCTGATCTTGGACATCTTTCTTGTGATTTTCCTAGCAAAGTATGTGTTGGTAACACAGATTTTGACTTGCACAAAGTTCTAACACTTGCTGGCCATTTATATTACCAATTCTGTGATTGGCTGGAATACCAGGCCAATTCTTAAAACTACACCAATGATCAGCA
>NW_005842075.1:1444430-1463616 GCF_000455745.1 Alligator sinensis
TGACCTTCAGACTAAACGAATCAAAAAAGCAGCCAAGAATTCTGGGTTATTGCAGAAACATGCATGGAATAACAGCAAATTTTCAGTTAAAGTGAAGATGTGGATCTACAAAACTTGTGTGCTGCCATCCCTGCTTTATGGTTCAGAAACATGGACTACATATGCAAGAGACTGAACAGTTCCCACATGTGATGTCTGACTAAGATCCTGAAAATAGAGTGGGAACACAGAAAATCAAACACAGTGGTACTGGAACACACAGGACTGACACACTTAGAAACCGCTATGAAGACGTTGCGATGGATCAGCCATGTCAGGAGAATGGGAGGAAACATTGTATCCCCAAGAATATTTTCTGGCTCTAGAAAAAGGGGTTTCCCTCTATGGTGGTACCATGATGTGTGCAAAAGTGATATGAAATTGTTCAACATCAACATAGAAAGCTGGAAGGAGCACACAGAATCCTGTCTAATCTAGAGGGAACATCTGGCAGTGGGAGCAGCTCAACATGAACCAGCTTTGATTCAGAGGATGGAAGTAAAGCAAGAAAGAAAAAAGCAGCATGCTGTAAACGTGGACTCCAACTCAGACAACATATGGATCTGTGAAACTTGTAACAAGCTGTCATGATGCACCCTGGTGGTCACTCAGCCCTAGTTTGGTCTGCCCTTCTAGAGAACTGTCCCTTTGATCTTCTGCCACACCTTGATGTTCTAGTCCTGAAGAAAGGGAGGCTGCCCCAGGACTTTCCAAGCCTGGTGTCATCCACTGGATCACAGGCTAATTACATGCCTCAGGGTACCTGTATGTGCTTGTCAGCACTCAGCCTCCCAGCCTCAGTCACCTTTTTCTTTTGGCTGGTTCCTGTAGCCTAGGCCCACTTCACCTGACATGACTTCTGGGTCCCAGCCAAGTCTGCCCTGCTCTGGGCTCTGGACTCACTGCTCCTTCAGTATGCCTTGAGCCCACCCCCAGTAGGCTCAAGGCAAGTACATGCCCCAAGGGCATTAATGGGACCTCCAAACCACCGCTTAGTCCCAAACCCAAGCCACCAGTCCAAACTCTAACCAAAAGATAAGCTCCCGGGCTATAACACAAATTAGCTCAACTGAGTTGAAGCCTGAGCCTAACCCATGGGCTGTATTCCCCTGTAAGCAAGCAGCACCTTGCCAGCTCTTCTCCAGGCAGCTCTACTGTTAGTCAGGCTCTCCTCTGCAGCTTCTAGGTCAGGAACTCTTCCCTCTACAGCTCTTAGGGTCACGCTGCTCTGCTCTGTCTCAGGGCCTGTGTTTATATGGCTCCCTGGCCCCACCCCCTGCTGGTCACCTGTCTTCCAGAGCTGCTGCAGTTGGTTTCTGATTTGACTTGGTGAAGCAGCCTCAAGGAGCCCCTTGCTGCTGGGAGCTGTAGTGTTTGTATGAGAGCTCCCTGACCCCTGATTTTGCTGCCACTGCTGGCTCTGTGGTAAGTGTTTGCTCACATCTTTTCCACCCTTAAGTCTGTCCTTGTGGCTTGTCTGTCTGGCAGGCACTGAAGTTTGTCCCCACTTCTCTGTACTGGGGTAGGGGCCCTGTTACACTCTCAAATTAGGTTTGTCAGCCACAAATGGATTCATCAGGCATCTGACTAGACCTCTGATGTGTATACCATGATCCAGAGGATCAGCAGTTGCCTACTAATGCTACATTTATGCACGTGCAGAAGTTAAACCTTAATTTTTATTTCTTTTCTCACTCCTACTTTGGACTACATTTTTTACCACACTAACTTTGTGAGATTTGATCCTATAAGTAACCTGATGTCTCTTGAGGTCCATTTGTAATGCTTTTTACCTTTTGTGCCTGGACTTCCTAATAAAAGCATATTCTGTATCACTCAGTCCTCATCTTCCTTTCTCCCTTCCTAGACAGACTCTCTTATCCCAATCCGTTGTAAATATTCATAGAGGAAGGGGAAAGAAACATCTATGAAACTATGTCTTCCCTTGCATTATGAAATGTGCAGCACTGCAGAAGAAGCTCTTATGAGGCAATCAAACTACACATCATCTGAAGACTTATCAGTAAAACCAGTTGGAAGTCCCCCAGTTGTTAGGTCATGGGTGTCCCCAAAAGGCTTCAGTCTTCTTCTGTTTCCCTGCACTAACAATATGGCTGGCTTCTACTAACAAGAGATTGTGAATGCTCAAGGCTAGAACCTACTCTACCTGCTAGGTGCCCAAGTGAGATCCTAGTCCATACTCCACAAATCCCTGAAAAAGCATTAACCCACCTACTTTTGTGGCATACTATCATGTTAGCTTTAAGACTAAAGCAGCAAGTAGGAAGAGTACTCAGGCAGAGTGAAATAGGATCATACTTAGGGTCAGGTTACATGTTACAATTAGGCAATATTAAGGATACTTAAAATATGAGCATCTGTACATTAAAGTTCATTCACAAGTGCTAAGTGCCCTCTAGGCATCATAAAGTTACACCACTTCAGGCAAAGATTATCTTTGAAACCTGCTAAGTAGCTTGAATTACCTTAACTTCTGGGTGCTTCACTGAGATAAAATGACAATTTTTGCAGTCCTCCTGTATCTCAGGAGGCACTGGTCCCAGAATGGACTAGCTATCCTCCAGAACTATGACCCTGGACTGACAGCTGGGGCCATCTGGGCAGCAGGTGAGATGGGGTAAAAGGGGGTGGGGGGAAGAGGGTGGGTGGCAAGGGAAGGACGAGTGAGTAGGTGGGTGATTAGGTGAGTAGGAGCAAGGTTCCCTCTAAGGTGCGCATGTGCACAGCTGAACACAACTAAAAGTGTGGCTGCACACAGCCTTTTCAAGTCCACGCACCAAGAGAGGCTGGGGCGAGAGCCTGGTGTGGGGTCCACCAGCTCCGGGGAAGTGCTCGCTCCCCTGCATCAGGGCTGGGGAGTGGAGCACTTCCCCGGAACCAGCAGAGCCCGCGCCAGCCCCCCACCCCAGCCTCCATCCCTGCCTTGCCTCACCTGGGGGAGGAGCAGCTGCCTGCCCCGAGTGACCGGGACACTGCTCTGCACCCCTGCATGGCCTCAGGGGGTGTGTCCCACAGTGTCCTGGAGCCAGCAGAGCCTCACTCAGGGCAGGCAGTGGCTCCTCCCTGAGGTGAGGCAAGGCAGGGATGGAGGCTGGGGTGGGGGGCTCTGCCAGCTCCGGGAAAGTGCTCCACTCCCTGGCCCCCCAGCAGAGCCCACCCCAGCCTCTAGCCCCCAGGCCCCATTGCTTGTCCTGGGTGAGGAGCTTACCCCAGGCCCCAGCCTCCATCCCCCAGCCTCTCAGCTCCAGCCCCCAGCTCCAGCCTCTGGCCCTTGGCCCCAGTCTCTGGCCCCCAGCCTCTCAGCTCCAGCCCCCAGCTCTAGCCTCCAGCCCCCAGCCCCCAGACCCCTTCAATAAATGTCCCATGCCGGACTGAGGCAGAGTGCTCACAGACCAAGGTGGTGAGCTCATGGACCGCTACTCCTTAGACGGAACATTGGTAGGGATCTGCAGATCTGCAGGGCAACTGCAGGAGGAGGGTAGGTGGGTGGGCCAGATTGAGCCTGTACTGCCCCCACCAGGCCCTGCAACTGGCTAGCAGTTCCTTACCCACCCACCTCCTCCCTACCTCTGACTCCTGTTCCCCCTGCCACGTGGAAGTTGCTGTAGAGCAGTGGTCTCCAACCTTTTTCAGTAGATCACTTTTGGAATTTAAAAGCAAACCAAAATCTTCATCAGAACTTCATCAGATTCTGATCCACCCATCAGATTATGATCCGCCCAACTTGCTAGCCTGTCTAGGTCTGCCTGTATCTGTAGCCTATTTTCAAGTGTGACCACACTTTCCCACAACTTGGTGTTGTCCGCAAACTTGGCCAGTGAGCTCTTCACCCCCACATCCAAATCATTACTAAAGATGTTGAAAAGTACAGGACTGAGCACTGACCCTTGCGGGACACCGCTGCCCACTTCTCGCCAAGATGACACAGATCTGTTCACTACGACTCTCTGGTCTCTAAGCTGCAGCCAACTGACTGTCTCAGAGTTAAGCCCATAATCCTCCAATTGTCTCGCGAGGACATCGTGGGATATTAGATCAAAGGCCTTTTGGAAGTTTAGGTATACAATGTCAACCTGCTCTCTAGTGTCCATGTGGCGAGTTACCTGGTCATAGGAGATGAGGCTGTTAAGGCAAGACCTGCCTGCGATGAAGCCATGCTGGCTGTCATTCAGATTCTTACCTTCTCCAAGCTTATCGCAGATAGACTTCTTGACAAACTTTTCTAGGATTTTCCCTAGGATGGAAGTTAGGCTGATTGGCCTATAGTTACCCAGGTCCTCCCTCCTGCCCTTCTTGTGAATGGGGACAACCTTGGCCCTCTTCTAGCCCTCAGGGACTTCTCCAGAGCACTATGAGTTGTGGAAGTTTCACCAGGGGTTCCACAGTGACTTTGGCCAGCTCCTTCAGCACTCTTGGATGAAAATCATCTGGTTCTGCTGACTAGTATATGCCTAATTTTATTAATTGGTCATATACCAATTCTACAGCAATAGCAGGAAGGTGATTATTCCTACCATGCTCATCCTCTGCTCTACCTGGCATGGTTTTCCCCTTGGTCTGGTGAAAGACCAAGACAAGTAGTCATTCAGTAGTTCAGCTTTCTCCTGGGTGCTGGTAACCAGCTATCCTGAGTTGTTGAGCAATGGCCCCACACCCAATTTGTTTTCCTCCTGTTCCCTATGAACCTAAAGAAGGACTTCTTGTTGTCCTTGATTCCCATTGCTAATCTAAGTTCAGTTACCACTTTAGCCCATCCTATCTATCCCCTAAAAATGCGAGCCATCATGGAATAGCCCTTGTTGGGGCCCGCCCCAAACTTCCATTGTTTATAAGACTCTTTCTACTTTCTTAAGAGGACTGTGATTTCCCCTCTTCTTAAGAGGGGCGATTTCCCCTGACAAGAGGGCTTCCCAGCCCTTTTGTTACCTTTTCTCTGCATGGGAATGGACTTCCTTTGTGCTTCAAGGATTGTGTCCTTAAGGAACAACCACTCTTCGTGCAACCTTTTGCCTTCAGTCCCTGGTCCTGCAGCACTTGCTATACTAGTGACCTAAGCTTGTTGAAATTTGCATTTTTGAAGTCCAAGAGTTCAATTCTGTTATGTGATTTGTCTGCCATATGCTGGACAGTGAACATGATGGTTTTATGTTCAGAATGTCCAGGAGATGTCCAGAAGAGCAAACTTTGCAGCCCTTGAGTGCCTGGAGGCCTCAGTACTTCCCACCATCTCTCACAGCCAGCTGGCTTGGGGTGGGGGGAGGGGGAAAGGGGAAGGGAGGAGAGGCACTGTCTCCCTGCTGCCAGTCACACTAGCTCTGTCAGGAGCAGAGCCAGCTGGTCTGAGGGGGGGAGGCACTGCCTCCCTCCTCAGAACTGGCTCACTCTGCTCCCACTGGGAACAGAGCCAGTGTGAGTGGCAGTGCCCCCCACTGCCACTCAGCACTTAGTGGGAGTGGGGAGACAGTGCCCCCCACTTAGACTGGCTCAGGAGGCTGCTCTAAGCCACTGTGAGGGGGAACTCCTTTCCCACATCAGGGGGCTGCTCAGGTATTGCCCATGAGTGGCAGCAGGAGTGGTAGTAGCAAGAGGGGTTTCTCCTCCCTACCTGACAGGGAAAAGCCAGGAATAGGGAGTAGCAGAGGGGGATGGGGTCCCCTCCTCTGCCTGCTCCTGGGCTCCCTGCATCCCACGTGACCCCTGCACACCTGGATTGAGCCTGCACCATCCCTGCTAGGCCACGGATTGAGCCACACAACCCCATGCACCTGTATTCCATTGCCCAAACACCCTCCAGTCTCTCCAGCAATGGCCAGCAGCTCCCAGACAGAGCAGCCTCTACAGCAGTGGTCACCAACTGGTTGATTCCAATCAGCTGGCCAATTGGGGCATCCCTGATGGTTGATCATCTAAGATTGTCTGTTAGAGGCTCCGTGATCAGGAAAGGGGGGATGCACATGGGAAGCGGCCAGGACACAGTCTGGGAGCAGCAGGACATAAGAGCGGCAGGATGGACATGGCTACGCTGAGCCACAACCCCTGCTGCTAGACCAGGTGAGTGGGATGATCCCCCTCCGTGCCCCCTGCCACCAGGTGAGTGGGGCCCGGGCTGGGCTGTGCCAGGCTGGAGGAGAGTTGGAGCCCACATGGCTTGTCTTGGCACATGGGAGGGCTCCCACCACTGCATGCACCCCAGTGGAGGCCTGGGGTGTACATGCCCCCCTGATCTGTGTGCAGGGCAAGGCAACTGCTGCCAAGTGCTGAGCTTTGCACCCCGAACCCTGCTGCAGCCGGGGTTTGGGGCACAAAGCCTGGGGTGCAAAGCCCAGCATGCAGCAGCAGCCGTCTCACCCACCTACAGCTGCTCTGCAGCTCCCTACCCACCTAATCACCCACACACAGATCAGAGGGGCACGTGCCCCCCCAAACATGGGGCCATGTAGGTGGCTGTAGCAGTGGTGAGGGAGGGTGTGGGGCTGGAGCAGGGGCAGGCCCTGAAGCTGGGGTGGGGTAGGATGGAGCCATGAGTGGCTCATCCGGGGGGTGTGGAGTGGGGCAGATATGCATTCAGGGCAGGGCCAGGTGGGCTGCAGCTATGGGCTGGGGCCGGGCTATTCCCAGTGCGGGGACTGGGCCACCGAGAAGAGTCTGGCCCTTGGCAGCAGCGCTGGGAACAGGGCCACTGGGGTGGGGGAGCTACAGCCACCCAAAAATTCACTGTAGCTCCCCCAACCCCCCATCCCAGTGCTACCACCACCCACCCCAAGCATAGTGCAGCTGGAAACACCCTGGGACAGCCTTTCACCCCCACTGCCCCTCCCCCCCCTGAGGCCAAGGGTGCCATGTGCCCGGGACCTGCATGGGGTGGGGTGGCTTCCACTGTGGGCTGGGAGGCTGCACTGTGCTTGGGCTAGGAAGAAGGTTTGCGGGGGGCTACACCTCCCCTAAACCCCTGCTCCCAGTGCTGCTGCCACTACCATGGACCGGGCTGTTCTTGGTGGCCCAGCCCCCACACTGGGAAGAGTCCAGCCCCAGCTTGCACCTGCAGCCCATCCTGGCTCATGTGCAGATCCAGGGGTATGTGCCCCCCCCATGCCCTCCTGGAGTGCTTTCCCACACTCCCTACAGCCCGCAGATGAACCACTTGTGGCTCTGTCCCACCCTGCCCTGCCCCAGCTGCAGCACCTGTCCCTGCTGCAGCCTAACTCTCTCCCTCACCGCTGGGGGAGGGGGGCAGATAGAGACCCTAGCAGTGAGAGAGGGAGTGTGGCTAGGGCTAGGGCCTTGATCTGCCCCACCTCCCCCCCACGGCCCTTTCCCCTCCCTCTGCCCCTTCCTCCACAGACTTATCTGCTGGGAGGCCGCACCCCCAAATAATTTTTTCTCCCTCTGCCTCAAACTGTTCCCCCTTCACTCCCCACAGACTTACCTGCTGGGTGGAGGGGGAAGGGGCACATGCATCAATCGATACATCTCCAGCAAAACCAAGAAGGTGATTCTTCCACTGTACTCAGCACTGGTGAGACTGCAGCTGGAGTACTGCATCCAGTTCTGGGCACTTTAACAAGGACATGGACAAGTTTGAGAGAGTCCAAAGAAGAACCAACCATATGATCAGAGTCTTAAAAGGCAAGCCATATGAGGAAAGGCTGAGGGATCAGGGACTCTTCAGCCTGAGGAAAAGAAGGCCGAGAGGGGATCTGGTAGCAGCTTACCACTTCACTAGGAAAGGACATTAAGGGCTCAGTGAGCAATTGTTCACCAGGGCACCCAAGGGGAAAACTAGAAGTAATGGCCACAAATTCCTGGAAAATCAATTCAGGCTCAACATTAGGAAAAACTTCTTCACAGTCAGGGTGTCCAGACTGTGGAATAAGCTCCCTCCAGAGGTGGTGCAATCACTTACCCTGGAAATCTTTAAGAGGAGACTAGACAGTCATCTTGCTGGGGTCACCTGACCCCCAGTTATCTTTCCTGCTTGGTGCAGGGGGCTGGATCCAATGATCTTCCGAGGTCCCTTCCGGCCTTACAATCTATGAACCTATGAATCTCTGAGATTCAAAGCACTGTGCCTGGCCCTCCTGTGCTCCAGTTTCCCCACTTGCACACTGCATTTTGGGATGCTGGAGAACTTCAACTTGGATGGAAAAGCTGTGGAGAGTGACCACAAGTTAATGGAACAGGACAAAATTAGGCAGATTAATCCTACCTTGGAGTAGTGAAATGGTAAGCTGAATAACAAGTGTTTTAAGCCATTTAAAAGGTGCTAACATGCAGCCAGTCCAGGGGTTAAGAGTTCCAGAAGCTGCCTAAAATTACTATGTAACAAGGCCTGAAGACAATTACAGATAGGGTGCTTAACATCTCACACAGAGTAGGATCCTTCTTACACAAAAAAAAGTAATTTTCTCATGGTAGCTTACTTTCTTTATTTTTGTCCTATTTATGTTTGTATGGTGGCTTTCTTTATTTTTAGGAACACAAAACTTTTCATGCTTCTACTTTGGATTGCCTTGTTATCATAAGGGTTGTGTTCTTCAAAGGTCAGAAAGGGGTAGTCAATAGGGCTGTTAACTTCCTGTCCCCTAAGTGACCTCCTTCATACCATTCTTTAAAACCCTGTTCTCCCCAACCCTTTCTTGATTTCATCCTTCCATCCATTAAGTCTAGCTCTGTCTTGACCCCATTTAATCATTAATGCTTTAATATCTCTGCCTTAATTAGATTATAATAAGATTCCCAGGCACATACCTGTTGCCTTATGTGTTTTTTAAAGTGCTGAGGACACTTCTCTTAGACTATTAAGTTAAACTGAGGAAAATAAAGATCCCACATGGCTAAGACAGTTCAGTTCTAGACTAGATGCAGACACTGTGGGCGCATCTACATGTTCATTAATACACTTTAGTTAATGCACATTAAATCTAGTACCTCCAAGCATTTATACACATACATTTGTCTGCTCCGACATGCAGGAAATCCAGCCTGTTGGAGCAGACTTAATTAATCAAGTCTGCAGAGCATGCAAGCTGATGATCCCAGCGCTGCATCACATGTGTTTGTATAAATGGCAAAATGCACATGAGCTCTGAGAAAATGGTGGTGGTGTGCTTTTGAACTAAAACACCTTTGATGCATTTTAGTTCAAAAGCATGCCACCACCATTTTCTCAGCACTGATGCGCATTTCACCATTTATACAAATGTATGTGCCGTAGCACTGGACACTTTTAAATGTGCCTGGCGCTGCAGTGCAAACGTGTACAAATGCCCTCAATTGTGAGGTACTAGGAAAATGCACATTAGCCTATTTTAATGCACATTAACTAAAGAGCACATTCGTAGTGATGCTTTAATATGCATTAAATAGGCTAATGCACATAAAAGCACACGTGTAGACATGCCCTGTGTTATCAGACACTTAGCCCGTTCTTTAGCATGATGTAATTCTTGTTGCTCTTATGTGACACAATTGGCAATGCCTACTGTAGTGACTTTTTGTCACTGGATTACGTTATTGAGATGCTTAATTCATAGCAGACTCTACTATATGACAAGCGGGTATGCCTTAGAGGTAATAATGTTGTATTGATGTATTACTATAGTGTTAACTCCCAGCTTGATGAGGTATTACAAACACCATTTATCTCATATTGTATTACTGATGTGTGTTCTCTTTTTGGGAGCTATCTTGCCAAAGTAATGATTGATACTGGATAAAAAACATTGTACTTGTGCCTTGGATGTTTATGTTACTCTCATTTTCCATTACTGTGGCTTCATTCTTATTTCAATGTTGTTGTTTTTCTCTCCATAAAATGGATTTTCTAGTTACAGGATGTGACCCGACTTTGTGTTAATGAGACATCTCTTGTTGCATGACTATGACTGGCTGTATTTTTTGTTTGTTTGGGGGTTTTTTTTACCCTTGGAGCTGCTTCTGTAGAAATGTAATGATTTTTTAATGCTCTAGTTTTCATAGCCTTTCATGCTGTCTAACAACAGTAAAAAACATGGCATTTCTTGTAAAGAACAACTTTACTTATTTTACATCTAAATTTCACATATTTTCAAAAGTACTTTATATTACAAGCCAATTCTCCAATGCTGTGTATTTCAGGTTCACTTTAGTTTTTGAATTGCCCTATAAAAATAACTAAGTCTCATGTGAATACCACTGTAGGAGTGAGGAGAGGGATTGTATGTATCCAAATAATTGTTATCTTAGGTGATGAAGGGAATTTTCAGTGTAATGAGTAGTTAAATTGGCACATGACCCTATTTAGTATAATAAGAAGTTTTGGGTAATTGAGGTGTACATGAGGTTATAAAGCATAGACAAAATTATGAAAATTATGGTAAAACTATTATTTCAAATAGGCAATTAAAGTTTTCATAATTTATAAGACCAGAAAGGACGATGAGTTAAAATAGATTGCACTCCTGGAGCTTGCCACCATAAAATGTGTTTTTCAAGTCTTTAATTATATTTGTGAATCTTCCCTTGACTCTTTCAAATCTATCAATACCCTTCTTGAATTGTATGTGCCATAACTGGATGTGGTATGCTACCGGACATTGCATCCAGACCTATATGCTTTGACCCTAGATGTAAAGTTTTCATTTGATTATATCAAAACACAAATTTGTTGCAACCCAAAATACTCCATATCAGTAAATTGACCTCTTAGTTATCTATCACTTCCCTAGACTTTGTGTTAGCAGCAGACTGTATACAGATTAATGCCTCACCTAAATGGAGCACTGCACTTCAGTAGAGTTACTGAAGGGAAAATGCAATAATAACAACATATTTTTTATTCTGTGTGTAGTGCCTTTCATGCTGAAGTGTTCTACAAACTACATAAACTGTTCACCATGAGAGCAAGGCCCTCAGGGAGAATGGGCAGTTTAATGTTTATTACATAATAACTAAGAGGGAAATTTCTTCCTCCTTACCACTGGGCAAGTAGTCACTGTTATGAAAATATGGTGATATCTGTAATAGCCACAATGTACAGGAAAGAGGATTTTCCTGCAATATGATCCTTTTAAGGTAGTTCTCCAATAATTTATCATTTCAAACTTGAGTCTGGATCATGATTTTTTTAAATTATCATTCAAGAATTGATAGATTTGGGATGTTGAATGAATGCAAAGTAGCTGCTGACATAGCTGGATAGCCACTACAGTAATACAGGGCACATCTACATGTGCATTTAGTCCCAACCAGATTTACTGCATATTATGCTAATGAGCAGTAAGTGAATTTGAGTAAGTATCTACATGTACAGGGACCTGGCACTACATTTTGTGCCAGTTCCCTCCAGCCCTGCCATGTACCCCTGTGGCCACCAGGGGGAGCACCAGCCTCTGGCCCCAACTGCCAGCACTTAGCAGCCATGTTTGAGCCGGACAGAGATGCTAGCACTTGGAAGCCATCTTTAAAACATAGCCTTGTACTCTGCTCTCTGGGCAGCCAGTACCTGTGCTCAGACAAGTAGTGTGGCACACACAGGGGCAGCATGTGGCAGCTCTGTTTGTGCCCCCTCCGTATTTCTGAGCTATTGCTTCCATAGCCCCTGGACCTGCCAGTGAGGAACAGGGTCTCCCAATCCTGCTGGCTGCCTCGGTTTTCCTGCTGGCCCACCACAATCACCATCATCTGGCCCATGGCTGTCTCACCTCACCTGGCTCCCCAACATGCAGTGACTGCCTAGCTGACTGCCACATGCCCTCCATGGGCCCCTGCCACTGTGTAGCTGCTGCTGCCAGCAATGCTGATGATGGGCTCCAGGAGGCCACCACCAGGGCCACCATCACCCTCCTGGGCCTCCAGCCCTGCCAGCTCTGGCCCTGCCCCGCCATCTGGAACTGGTGGCAGCATCTGGTGCAACAGGATGGGGATGATGAGCAGTGGCTTGACACCTTTAGGATATGACCCAGGCCACCTTTGCCAACCTGCTCCACCAGCTCCAGCCCCACCTGGAGCACCAGGATGCTGGCATGCTCCCAGCCCTCCCTACCGACACCCACCTGGCCCTGGTGCTATTCCAGCTGGCCACACCCACCAGCCTGCGGTATGTAGGATGCTTGTTCGGCAAGGTCATCACTAAGGAGGCCATTCTGGAGATGTGCAGTGCCCTCCAGGATGTGCTGGTGGACACTACCCTCCGTGTCTGCAACCCCCAGGTGGTGGTTGCAGGTTTTTATGCACTGGGGTTCCCCCAGTGTATTATGGCCCTGGACAGGGCCCACCTCCTGGTGACCTACCCATTCCATGGAGACCGACCCCATTATAGCCACAAAGGGTTCCACTCCGTGGTCCTGCAGGTGGTCATAGAGCACCAGAGAACCTGCACCCATGGGACCACCAGTGGGGCAGGCAACATGCACAATGCCCACATGTCCAGGAACTCTGGACTGGGCACACCGGTGAAGAGTGAGTGCTTCATGCCTGGAGTGGAGGACCTGCAGCTGGGTACCATCATCATCCCACCCCTGCTAACTGGGGACCCCATATACCCACTCCTGCCATGGCTGATGAGGCCTTACACCAGGCACCTGGACCCCCACCGGGCCCACTTTCATTGGGTCTGGGCCGGAACTATGCCCTCATCGAATGTGCCTTTGGCCACCTCAAAGGCCGGTGGTGCTCCCTCAATGCCTGCCTCAAAGTAACCAAGAATAATCACCCCTGGATCATCATAGGAACTTGTGTGCTGCACAATATTTGTGAGGCCCAGAAAGAGTTGTTCCAGGAGGCCTGGACAGAGAAGGAGTGCCGGAGAGGCCCCAGGCAGGGCATGCACCTGCTAGAGGGGGCCAGGGCATCAGGTGCAGGAGGCTCTGGTGGACTCAGCCCAGCCCTGAGCCAGGAGAGGCTCCCAGCCAGGAGCCCTGTGACTGGCTTCAGACTGACCCCCTAGTGATTGAGCAGACCCAGCACTAATCTTAAACTTAGTGCTTTGTGTCACAGGCCAGCTGGACACTGTGAGTATATCAATTTAGTTGCAGGCTGACCAAGTACTGCAACTTTATTAGCCACTGGGCTTTTTGGTTCAGGATCGAGGAGGTGATGTTGGGAGGAAAGCAATGACAAGCTTCACTTATAAAAAAGAATGAATTTTACTTATAACAACAAACAATATAGTTTGCACATATGACAGTTAGTAAAAAGGTTAAGCTAATACATGGACAACATAACAATACAAGTTAAAATTGACAGTGATAATAAAAACGGATAGAGAAAGCAACCAAGAGTTCCCACTTGGTTAGTAACTTATCGATAGTCCCTCAGTCAGATACAAGTCAAGTTGATTCAGCGAAGTCAGGCATCCCTGATCTACGCTATTGGAGGGAGAACCGGGGGAAGATCCCTCAGTCAGGATCTGGTCTTCATTCACACAGGGAGTAAGAGATCCGTGGGAATGGGACAGCAATGACCCTTCAGTTCCGTCCTTCCTGCGGGTTACTTAACGTGCATGTTCTTTTATATCCTGTTTATGCTAATTTGTTGGCTATATGGCCATTCATAATCTTATTTTATAGCTGTTATCCTATGGGGTTGAAAGGTGTTAGAAATCATTACAATAAGTTACTGCCCAAGCTTGGGTTTACCCAATAAGCAATTACACCACATCACTTCGGGGTCTGAGATTAACATGTCCCCACCCAAGTTCAACTTACTATGTTAATTATACCTTGTGATTAGGTTTGTTAATTTTACTGTCTCTAAGCAAAAATTATTAAATCAGCTGGGTTTGCAATTTTATTTTTCAGTTCTGCTGTTTAAGGCTTATGCTGTTTCAAGACTAGTGTAAACAGCTATATACATCATTCTTACGGGTTATACTCCAGACAGACAGGAAACAGTTTCATAACCTCTATTTCAGATATCTTCAAAAAGCATTTTCTTTTTGCTATAAGTTGCTCATTAACCCTTCTGGTTCTGGCCATCACAGCTGGGTCACATCTACACGTGTGTTACTGTGCATTAACTAATCGCAACTAAATTTAATACCTGCAAATGCACGTATCAAATATAGTCATGATTAGCCATTTCTACTGTGCAGTTAGGGGGCACACATATAGACACATGCCCATAACGCACAGTAAATTAGACTAATGTGCAGTAACTCATCTCGTGTAAACACGCCCACAGTTGTATAGACTGCACTTCTTATGAGTATCTGTATAACACATTATAACTGCAGGCTTGTCATTCTGATAAAAAAAAATGTTATGTTAAATACATACGCAACATTGTCAAGGCAGCTTGTCATTGTCACAAAATCTGGGTAGCTCCCCATGGGTTTTCTGATAACCAATCTTTCCATCAAGCTACAGAGGCAAATTTAGGGTGCTTAGAGTTCCAAGTACAGCAGCATGCCATAGTCAATTAGAAAGGTGAAATGCAGCATATCACATAGGAAGAAAGGTCCCAGGGTGATTTTGCTTAGGCTGCCTGAAGGCCACAATTGTCTTCTTTTTACTGTGGATACTTCTTTCCATCCAGGGGGGAATATACTATTACTGCTGTTTTATTTCTGTTAAATATATGTCAAAAAGGTTATAGTTTAGCCATCAGTTTTCATGTCACTTGACAGAAATAGATATTGTGCCTTCCCTAAAATGTTTTCAATCTAAATGAGACAGACAGCAAAATGATGACAGTGAGAAAGGATAGAGAGGGATGAAGGGGAAAAAATGAGATGTGAAACAAATGTTATTGGTTGAACTTGCAAGAACATGATTATTTGAGAGTGAAAATAAAGTAGGGCAAGAGAAGCAGAGCAGATGGCACTGAAGGCAGACCAGACCTGGTATCCAGACTATAGAAGGTGGGGAGAAAGGCTAGTTTGCAAGCACTAGGGCCAAGTCTTGTGCCCACTGAAGTCAATGAAAAGACTCCCACTGACTACAATGAACATTAGGTTGGGCCGAGGGAAAAGATTTTTTATTCCAGGAATAGTTGTCAGGACAGAAAAGTACAAGCATGCAAGCAAATGAAGGATTCACAAATCTTGATCTATAACCTGTTCAAAGTCAAAAGAGAGGGCCTTCCTTGGACTTCAGTGGATGCTGTAGCAGGCCCAAAGAGGCTTTGAGAGGAACTGGCAAAGTAACAAATAAATAATAGGCAAGCTCTCCAGTGGCAAGGAATGTTAAACTTGGTGTGGAATAAATTCCTGCATGGTGCAGCATATCAGAACCCATGAGCAGCACGTGCCCCAGCAGCTGGGTGGGGCACAGTGGTGGCAGATTTGTGGTGGCGGGTAGAGGGGAGCTCCCTCAGACACTGCTGGTAGTGTCGGCAGTGAGGGGGAGGAGGGTGGCGAGTGGCGACCAGGGGTCAGCAACCACCCACAGACACCACTGGCAGCGTTGATCACTGACCACCTGTAGACGCCACCAGTGGTGTTGGCAATGAGGTGGTGTGGTGAGCGGCGATCACCCACAGGCATCGCTGGCAGCGTCCAAGTACTGTAGCAAGCCATATGCCTTTTCATAGAGGGTGCACATGCACCGGCATGAACTCCCTATGCGTTGCCAGTGTTGGCACCAATTTATATGTGTACAAACACAACTGCAATACAAATGTGTGTAGAGCTATGCAATGCACACAACAGTGCAGAACACTGTTCTTCAAACCTGTCTCCATGCAGGGCACTGGAGAAAAAGATAGGTCTTGATGAGGTTTTATTAAAAGCTTCCATATTGATCTTTGATAAATAGGTAAAATAACTTCCCCCTCCGTAATACATCCTTAATAAGACCTTGTAGGTTATAATCAAACACAGCATCAGATTAATATCTGATGTGACTTCTGTATTGGTACAGTTTGCCTGAGAACAAACATGGAAGGGTTATGCAGAAATCAAGTCAGGATTTGGTCCTTTGTCCTGAATTTATCTTGGTGTATAACAAATTAGCTGAAATGCTGCTTGTGTGTGGGAAGTTTGTTTTGCTGATTTTTTTTTTAAACTGGAAGGAAAATTTCCAAGTGAGTTCCAGCAGCTAAATTTTTTTTTTTAATTTTAATTAAAAACTGGTTTTTACTGAAACTAGAAACTTGGAAATGCTGTTTTTACTGGATTAATACCTTTTTTAACGTTGTGAGTGTTCCTGATATTTCCTGGATGAGATCATCCTCTTTTCCTGCCACTGTATTCAGGACTAAGAAAAAGGACTATCTAGGCCATGTCCACGACATACATTAATTCTGCTCTATGTAGGTGCTACATTTTTGTCAGATCTCTCTTCTTAATAATGAGCAAGCTGAAAAGCAGATAGTGCATTACTTGCAATGCTTACAAAAATTTGCATGGAAGGAAAGTCACGGTGTGTTTCCTTTTGAATGTGTTGAGAGTAAAAAAGGTGAATATTTGATTATTATGTTAATGTAAACTTTAAGCTGAAAACTGAATGTTACTGCTTTTTGCTGTGCTAAGAGGATGTTGACTGAATATAGCTGAAAAACATCACTGATCTCAAACTTGAGCCCTGTAGTATAGTCTCTGTTATCTTCTAAGGTGTTGAGGAAAACCTAATAGAGATAACCAACAGTAATGTAGTGAGGGGTGGACAACCAGGGCATCAGCCTCAGGTGCCCACTTAGAGAGGGCGCAAGAACAGCAGCTACTACCCCTACTTCAGCTGGCCCAGCCCCTGCCACCATCCCTACTGCTGCTGCCACCTAGGGCTCAGACCCTGGTAGTTATGTCTCTGATAATCATCATGCCTAACCTTAAACAGAAGTGATTGTGCTCACATTGTAGCAGTTACTCATAAAGATTTTGGCTATGTGCACTTCAAGTATGTGTTTGTACAACAGATGGTAACGGACCACATGGAGTCTTTCAAATGAATCACATATGCTTTGCTGCCTTTGGGAATGCCCCCAAGATTAGAGCATTTGGAGTATTTTTTCCTCCGTACGTTACTGCCCAAAAGGAAATTGTAGTGGACATAAATCCTGCTTTTTCTTTCTCTAGAAGTGACAAAATTACAGAACTATCATTTAGCTGATAAGTGACATCTCCCTAATTACAATAAAAGCAGAGCTGTTAATTTGTGGACTAGCTAGCTGCTTGAATTTCAAAATTATCTGGCCCTGACCAAAGGTGTTTATAAACTACAGAGGAACTGGAATATTAATATAAAATATGGTGCCTTCATATGGTGCCTTCTAAAAATCAAGATAAAGTAAGATGAAGATGACAGGCCAGCCCCTTAGCTGATATAAATGGGCATGGATAATTTGGAGTCAAAAAACTCATGAATACTTATGACAACTGAAGAATATGTTTGATACATAGACATCCATGGGGCTGGTTGTGAACACTAACAATCCTATCACTGATTAATCACCATGCCCTGGGTACCTGCTTTGAGCAGCAGAAAATTGCACTGCCTACTGTGGTGGTATATACTCTACACAACCAAGATTCTGTCTACCCATCCTGATTAGTTAAGTAGACATCTCCTAGCATCTCTGCTTATCCTTTCTCCTCCAGATTGGGCGCATCTACACATGACACTACATCACCATAGCAACACACTATGATGACATAGCATCCACGGGTGTCTACACGTGACCAGCAGCTACTTTGCCATAGTGGCGCACTCCCCTGTTATAGTGCACCGCTACGGCAAAGTAGCTGCTAAAAATAACCATGCGCCACATGTACGAGGCAGTACAGGTGTTTACTGCATCGTGCTTTAGTACTTCCTGAAGTACTAAAGCACAGCACAGTAACAATGTAGCCATAGGGCAATGTGTAGACACACCCATTGTCTGTTCAAGGCAGGAGCTTGCATATTGTGTTAATGTTTTTTTATAGTGTGTCTTCTACTGCAAGGACAAATTATTGTGTTTCAAGACAAAGTCGAGGGAGTTTGAAATATTAATTTGGAAAATAGAAAGCTAAACTTCAATGGACCTTTTGGTACCTTCATAATGAAACCAGACAATATTTGTACAGGAAACCCTCGCTATTCACGGGTTTGGCATTCGCGGTTTCAAATATTTGCGAATGCCAAACCCACATTTTAAATACACTTTATACACTTACAGGAGCTCCTCGGGAACTCTATGCTTGCTTCTGCTGGGCTCCTGCCACTGCTGCCATGCTCCCACCACTGCCACCGGAGCCCTACCGCGCCCCCAGCCGCCAGGGGCACTGCATTCATGAACGCAGACTTACAGATTTTGCTATTCGCAGGGGATACAAGAACATATCCCCCACAAATGGCAAGCGTCACCTGTATTAAGTTAGGACTAGAACCATGATTCTCAACCAGGATGCTGAGGAACACTGGGGTGCTGCCAGATCCTTTGAAAGTTGCCATGAGGTGTGAGGAGATAAGCAAATAAGTAGATAAACTCAGGCTCAGGCTTCTCACTGTCTGACCAGTTCTCCATCATAATGCCCAGCCCCTCTGCAAGGAAGCAAGCACTCTAATATATAAACTAGTTTTTGAAATTGGGTGCCACTCAATTTGAAAAAGTTATGGAGGGGTGCTTGAATCCACAAAGGGTGAGGACTGCTGAGCTAAAGGGTGATTTGGACTACACATACAGAGAAGTAGAAAAAACCCTCTCTGTGGCATCCTTATTCAAACAACCATGGCCAGATACAGAGAAGTAAGCAGACTACCCCCTTGGAACAAGCAGGCTGTTAGAGAAGGGAAATAGGTAAAGCTTTGGCTCCCCTCACATTGGCTAAAGTCAGTGGCCAAAAATTGCTGAGACAATACCTAAGGTAATGATTTGCTCTGGTGTAGGCCAGCTGCAAATTACTACTCCTTGGGCATGTCTAGACGTACAATTACGGCACCTGAATAAACTGCATAACTTATTAGCAGGCCTGTGTGAATAGGGAAGTATTGGATTTGGAATTGGCCAATTTGGAGGACAATGATTTGATTCAGAGATCCAGATCGCTATCCTGAATTGATTGGGTCAAATCAGCTTCAGAAGATTTGGCGCTGATTTGGAGAGATTTGGTGATATGGATTGGCTGGGCAGAGGTAGGCACAGCTGGGTGGCTGCAGGTTCTCCTGCAGCTCCTCCAGCTGTGCCTGCCTCTCTTCAGGTGGGAGGAGCCCAGGGAAAATCCCCCCTG
>NW_005842075.1:1463639-1470602 GCF_000455745.1 Alligator sinensis
CTCTTTTCAGGTGGGAGGAGCCATGGGAAAATCCCCCATGGTTGGCCTGCCTGGCCCCATCCCTCGCCTGGCCCCAGCCTAGTCCTGGCACTTTTTTTTTTTAAAGGCCTTGTACTCACTGGCTGCAGGAGTGGTGATTGGAGCCTCTGAGGGCTTATGGCAGAGCCCCCCCTCCATGCAGCATGGGGCAGTGGGGGCAATGGGGATCCCTCCCCTGCCTGGCACCCATGTGGCAGCTGCCCCGTGGAGTGGGTGCAGCGCAGCTCAGCAAAGGGCTGAGCACTGCCTGGGAGATGAGGCCACTGGGGTTGAGCACTGCTGGGATCTGGCTGACAGCTGAAGCCACCCCAGCTCCCAGACAGCCACCCACAGCACCCTGCCAAGCCACACTGCTCCCATGCCATGGGGCAGCTACCGCACGGGCGCCAAGCGGTGGGGGGTGATCCCCATGGCCCCCTACTGCCCCACGCTGCATGAGGGTGCTCTACCATGAGCCCTCACAGGCCCCAATCACCGCTGCCAGAGCCGGTGATGCCCCCCCGTGCCCCAGCTGGGCAGCTTGTCCCAGCCCCATCCCTCCCTCCCCTACACCCCTTCCCTCCCACAACCCCAACAGACTTACCAGCTGGAGGCAGCTGTCAGCTGCCTATTTAATCTATGGCTGAATCTCTGAAGCAGCCGAATCTTTTCCAAGTCTTTTCCAAATTGATTCAGATGCTTCAAATTGACTTGGAGCTTTTACTTGTTCTCCCAATTCAATTCAGATTCAGAGATTCAGTCCCCAAATCAAGCCAAATGTCCTCTGAATTGAATCAGCTACTGAAGCTTCTCACAGCCCTACTTATTAGTCCAGAGTTACTTGCTCCTTTGAGCACATTAAAGTGGTGCACCTGGGAGCAATTAACTCCAAAGTGATTAGTTCCTTAGTTTATTCATGAGCAGCATATGGAGCTGCAGCAGACCAGTCCTGGCTGGCAGGGTGTTCTGCGGGTCAGTCTGCCAGCTTGGGGATGCTCCCCCTGGCTCAGTGTGCTGCAGAGGGGCTGGCTGGGGCATAAGGAAGCTTCAGTGTGAAGTTAGCTGGTAGGCAGCCCCCCCCGTACTGAAGCACCCTTGTTCCCCAGCCAGTCAGACAGCATCTGCACATGCACTGCTGCAATTTTTTATTACAGCAGTACCTCTAAATACAAGCACTATCCTGCTGCAGAGTAAATTAGCTTACCCCAACTTAATAGGGGCACATGTGTAGACACTGAGATGTTTACCATGTAGCTAATTAGTCAACTGTGCAGTAAACATCTTGTGTAGATGCGCCCCTTAGAAGCCAAGAGGAAACAGGGAAGGAATTGTGCCCTGCAGGAGTTACTATCACATTAAGGTTATCATGTAGCCAGGGATGTAGTCACAGTGCCCTCTGACACCGTACAGGCTGTATGCAGGGGTGTACCTAGAATTCTAATGTAGCCCATCAATAGTATCTTGATAACCTATTTTTTAAGGTGAACAAAATATGTATGTCTTAATGTTCTCAGGAATTCATGTTCTGAAGCCCTTAACTATATGTTGTCCTTTCTATCATTTCCATCATTAAGAAAGGATTTTTCAAACGAAACTGGGATTTGTTAAGCCTGAGTTCTGGCAGTATCTACTGTATAAGCAATGTTTGCAAAAAGTGTTAAATACTAGTTTGGAAGGCCTGCCAGGAAGCACTTCACATAGAACACTAATAAAGTATAAATTCAATATTCAGTTTGCATCTGCCTAATAGAAGATTCTTTTAAATACTAATGGTTTAGTACACCTGGAAAAAAAATCTAAGAGGAAAAATGATGTAGCAGCATCATATACTGATAGTTGGTGGTAAAGTTTTTGTGAGATGAATTATAGAGCTGTCAGACATTCAAAATTGAAATGACAGCCCTTTAAACTGCTAGAATGCCTGACTTGGATGCCTATCAAAATGCTCATTCTAGTCCCAGAAGATGGATGTGTGCTATCACGTTTCTGGGGAGCTCCTTAAATCAAGACACTGAGGTATGTAAAATACAAGCTGTATTGATCACATCTGCACTCTGGGTGAAATTCTCTTCTCTGCCAACACCCAGCACCAGACTTGTGCAATACTCAGGTTTTAGGGAGCACTTACATAATACACCTTTTCCTGGCTTTTTGCAAAGGACAGTAAATTTCACTCTGTATAAGTATTTCTAGCACTGACTAGGAAAGTTCTGTCTGTGATGGTCTCTTGCCAATCAGGGTATGCCTACATGACACAATGCCAGTACACACAAACATATCCTGAACTAGCTCTGAATGCAGTAGTTTGTACATCACATTGCAAGGTACAGTTGTGTGGAGATGCCCAGTCCCGTTCTGCACATGTTGATTCCAAAATCAATAGAACTACATTACTGCGGCGCTGAAACCAGCCTGATGAGACTTGCTTCTCAGCAGAGAAAATTGACCCAGGTGCAGCACCATGCTAACATGGCTATATATAACTTCTGGTTCATGAAGTAGCACATTAAGTGACTATGGGTTTCCCTTCATGATATTTTCCTTCTACCTTAACATCCATAGTTAAGGTGCTTGCAAGAGATCCCTTTCACAGTGTCCATGTCCAGCTGTCTGTGCTTAACAACAGGGAGGGCTTCATACCAGTCCTACCCTGGCTCACTGTCTGGGATCCTCAGCTCTTAAAGGCACGGTCTCCAGTACCACACTATCTGTGCAAATACAAGGCTTAATGTAATAGCTGGATGAATTCTCTTGGGCCATTTCTCCTTTGGTTGTTCCAAAGTTTCGATCATGAATGTGGGGCACTTCCTCTTTCATGTCAGAGGAATGAAAGAGACCACATAGGCAGTAGCAGCTTTCAGATTATACCTCTATGAAAAGTTACTGGGACAAATATATTAAACAATTTATATTTGCATTGATTATATCAGTTAGAATAATTGTGTGCCTGGGGTGCTGAATGATAACCTGTCCACTTTGAATATCACATGGCAAAAAACTCTGCAGTGAATCACACTGTTGGTTGGAAAATAAATTATAATGAGATGTTGAAAGGACTGACAAGAGCAGAAGGGTTTGTTTGTTTTCTCCCTCAGGCAATTGGCCATGCAAGAATGATATATGGGATGCAAAACAATTCTGAAAGGACTGGTGGCATATGGAAATGTTATGTTGTTTACCCTGAGGACGAGTGATCTCTTAATTGTTTATAACTGAAGTCTAGACTGAGTGGGCGGCCTCAACAATATTTGATTGTCAGAGTTGTATTTCTTGAACTACATGCTTGGGCAAGGACATAGAAAGGGTTGTTATATGTCTTATTTTCCCTTATGTCCCCCATGAAAGCTATAGAGACTTTTGCTCTCAATGCAAAGCAAGATGTAGGCACTGTGCATTTGCTAACAGATAGGTGCAGAGACCAGGAAGTGGGCAGAGCCTTGGCTGTGTTCCCACAGTGCACTGGCCAGCACCGCTGAGCTGATTCAGGAGCGGGCAATAATTCACTGTTTGTAGAGACCAGAAACAAATTGCCTTCTGCCTTAAAGCAAACGAGGAAGAGTGAGGGAGAGCACCTACCTCAGTCTAGCCCTAAACAATAGTACAGTTTTTCTATGCATCCTTTTCTTTTAATCCTATCTTTCAGCTTTTGTTCTGCTTCTTTTCATATGGGGTTAAGCCAGCCCCCTCGAAAAATGATCCCTCATTCAATTGAATCCCCAAAAGTAATTCTGTTCAGAAAGTGTCTGGTTCTGGATCTGCAATTAAAAAGAGATATCAAAGCTGAAAGGGGGGTGGGAGAAACTGCCTGGTGCAGGCATGGCCTACATTTTGTAAGAACAGTTCTTTTTTCATTATATTTCAGCAAAAGTTAGCAAGCCTTGCTGGTTGTTCAAGGTTTGCACTGTTCAGCGTGGTGGAACTCTCACAAGAACAAGTTGCTAGACATGGAAAGTGTTCAGTCTGAACCAGATGTGAATTTGAAATTTGATTTAAGCAGTGAAACCAAGCCCTGAACTTTGAGCTAATTTTAATTCACACGCAGATCCAAACATTGCATCTATTCTCTGCCTAACACTAATATAAATGAGGAATAACTCCACTAAGTCAGTTGAGCTATTCTGATGAATGAACTGGCAGAAGTGAAAATAAATTAGGACCCTTCCTTCCCCGCTCCCCCCGGCCCCGAAGTCTCCCTGGTTCCTCCTGTGTTTCTCAGGGTGCTGTTTACAAAGAGTTGTAGAGCTACCGGAAAATTTTTTCAGTAAAGAGTCTTAACTCACTGAAAAGGTGCACAGCATCAAGGGTACAGTGGTTCCCACCACTTGAGAGATTTGACAAATATGACAAGTGGAAATGAGCTCTGTGATCTCATCACAGTTTTGCTGCCTCTCCCCAGTACTTGCAACATTAGCAGCAGAAGACCAGCCCTGAAGTAGAAGGGATGTTTTAGCTCAGCATTTAGATGCCTCAGCAAAGTTTTCTCTGTAGTTGCCTACACTGTGTTGGATTACAGCCAGAGCTATTAAGTCTATTGGTTCCATGAGCTCTGAATTCACTCAACAAATTAAAGATAGAGTCTCCAAAAGAAACTAAATAAAAAGCCACCCTATATCAAAACAACATTAATGGTTATGAATTAAATTGAATAACATCTCTGAAAGCTAGTTTTAGGCAGAAAGTAAACCCACTCTCAAAACCCCCTACATACCTATAGGCACAAAATCGTGGTTTCTTTCTTCCCTTTACATAAGAACATTAATGTTGTTGTTTTTGCCCCTGGTGTCAACAGAACTAGCATGGAAGGTGGGTGGAGTATTGGGGTTTACTCTGCACAGAAATTCAGGAAAATTGTGTCTTTTTTTATTCCCAAAGTTTTTGGAAGTCCACTGGAGACCCCTAGTGTTTATATGATGAATAATCATATATTTGAAGGTTAAGAATAAAGTTATCTGTTCTAACATCTATGCTTTCAATAGTTAACATTCTTTTAATATGAGCCATAACATTTGCTTCTTTCTCTTTTGAGATGGAAAGTAGGACATGTTTCTGGAAAACCAGGAGAGACTGTAAACTGTTTTTTTAAAATACACTTTGTGAAATGGTTAAAAAATGACTTGGATATAAAATCTTAGTTGTGCCAGTTTCATGGAATAGCATTCCTTCCTCACCCCTCTGTAGAGCAGTACATCCCGATGTGAAATGATAAAGTCTGCAAGACAAAAATTAAGCACAGGGGAGTATAATTTATAGGCAAATATCCATTTAAGGAAGAAAAATTAATAAAATGATTCCAAGGTATTATGGCAATCACTTAAAAGAAGCTAAAGCAATTAGCATTTAAAGGGGTATCCAAATGGATTAATAAGTCTTTCTCTCTATCAGATATTAATGAAGATTTGTATGTATTCAGACATCTACAAGTCTCTGTTGCATAATAGCTCTCTCACACTCCCACATAGCTGACTTTCTTCATGAAGAGAAAATTCCCATTACCCATTTTTTATGTTGAAAAAGGGAGTTAGGCTAAGAGTGAGCACAGGAGGTGGGCTAAGCTGTGTTAAGCATTATGCTTCTGGTCAAGAACTGCAGGAAAACTACATGAAACAAAACATACAACTAATGTAGCCTGAAGGAACTCTCTCCTTTCCTTCCCAAACCAGAAAGGTCATATTGCTAAGTTGTAGGCTGCTGCCTATGTGTGTAATGGCAATGACTGCAGAGAAATCATTAAAGTACATCATTCAAAGGTGCTGGGCCTGCTTTGTGAAGACAAAGCTGGTTTTGCTGATGTTTTTTCTACTTCCTCTGCAACCCTCCCAGTGCTGTTGACCAGAGTCATTTCTCTTTGTGTATGGACTTGCTTTAGTCGTTATTTCTGAGCATGTGAACATCTTTAGTTTCAGAAATACCTCAAAGTTCTTGAAACATATAGTTATAAGGGGTGATCCTGTAAATGAATTATTTAAACTTGGCTTCTGCACTAAGCTTGCATAATGTTTGGCTTATAAGAGCATTACAACTGTGGTTGGGATAAACTGCCCCTTATCATTCACATTTCTGTCACCAGGCTGAAGTTAATCAGAACAATTTGTACTTTACAAATGGCTTTCTACATAATGAAACTCAATTAGAGTGATTAAAACAGAGTTGATAACCACAGGTTTTCTTCACTGACTGTGCTTGATATGCATTCTGTGCAGTTTGAAAGTAAGTGAAAATGTGGGGAGAGGAAAGAATTTTTTTTTTAAAAGCAGTTAAATTGCCTCTAATTAGCAACACACTGTAGTCAAAACATAATGTGAGGATAATAAATTGATATTTGCATAATGGAAATGCTACCAAAATGTACTTCAGATAAACTGGATTAGATTATAATTAAAGCTTCATGCTGCAAAATAAAATCCATCTAATTGACTACACAGAGTTAATACCAGTGATACAGAAACTAGAAACTGCAGAATAAGTCAAGGGTACACTCTGTAGGTCAGCCATGTAGTATGCAGACAGGGCAGTACAGGGTACACTTCATGAAAATCCTCAGTGAGGCATTGAGGTACAGTGTTCTGGATGCAAGGTACAACGTCCTAGATATCCTCAACATTGTCACAACCAAATTAAGTAGTGCCCATGTCACAAGCAAGTAAAACCATTCAAAGCAGTTTTGTTTTACACTAAATTAACTAAGGGTTAACAAAAGTTTTTGCCAGTAACCGCCTTTTTGCTGCGCATGTCAAAAAGAAATTTATTGCTGCGCCACTAACAGAGATAGAACTTAGCCTTCTGTGCTGTACATAAATCATTATAATTGGTCAAAGAAAACAAGGAGTAACCCTATGATAACACCCTGTCGAGAGCACCTCGGTGCTCTGCTCCTAGAGGGGAGAAACTGCCAGGGAGAGAGACAGAGCCCTGGCAGGTCATAACGAGCCCAGCTGAGTGTCGCCA
>NW_005842075.1:1473351-1474871 GCF_000455745.1 Alligator sinensis
GTCCCCTTACAGGCCCAGCGGTGACGAAGCGGCAATCTGTGACTGCCCAATCGCAAGAATCACCGAGCACCAACCTACAGCACACCCGGGTCGACGCCACAATGGCCGCCTTCTCATATGTCGCAAGCAGGGTCATCGCTTTATTCCTGCTATTACCAACAGGTTCCTTGGCAAACAGAGCTAACTTCGAAACCTCCAACTCGGTCCTGTGTCCTAGAAGATACGGGACAATGACAACTGGCACATATACTAGGCTACCAACCTCAACTGATCCCGCCAACTGGTCTGGGCCCCGGAGGCACCCATACCTAGCAGCGCATTCTGGATAACACCGCAGCCTGCCCCAACAAACAACTACTCGAAAGGGGCATCTATAAACTATTCCAACCACTACAATATTATGCTTGTAGATGTACAAGACAATTTTATTGTTTTTTAGTTTTCTTTGTTTGTTTGTCTGTTCGTTTATTTTGTCCCCTTACAGGCCCAGCGGTGACGAAGCGGCAATCTGTGACTGCCCAATCGCAAGAATCACCGAGCACCAACCTACAGCACACCCGGGTCGACGCCACAATGGCCGCCTTCTCATATGTCGCAAGCAGGGTCATCGCTTTATTCCTGCTATTACCAACAGGTTCCTTGGCAAACAGAGCTAACTTCGAAACCTCCAACTCGGTCCTGAACCTTCTGTCATTTTAGGCCAAAGACATAGCTAACGACTCATTTTATGGTTTTTCTTTTCCTGTTAATGATCTTGTACATACTTGTTTTGTTTTGTTTTGAAGCCTGTTCAAGACTTTACGCAGTGAAGCCAAGTCATAATGTTTTGAGTGAAAAGCTCTGAATTATTGAGAGAGAACAGCATTGATAGTCTGAAGGTTTGGGGGATGTCGCAGAAAGGTCGGCGGTAGACAGAAAAATGAGAGGAAAAAAGAGGAGATGTTGAAGGTGGATGAAAGACAGGAAGTGTTTGGTGTCAAATCATTGAGGGGAGAAGCAGATGGTGATGCATGACAAGGTTGATGTGTTTCGCAAAGAAATGAAGAAAGGCCGCTAATGACGGTATGAAAAATCGGTGTTTTCAGAGCTACAATTTAACTCAAGTATAATAAACCACAATTTTAAAAACCCTCCATATAGGGGGCATTAATCTGATACCTCACTCTCAGTTACCTTAAAAAATCGAATTAGAGAAGATTACATAAAATCAAGAATAACAGTTTACTGCGTTTAAGTTCATTCAAGTGTCGGAGTCTTTGATTATTTTGTGTTTACCATTAATCATAATAGCCATTGTTATATTTGCGTGTTTTAGTTGTTGGATTTTACAGTATCTCAAAATGAAGTTAACCACGCTTTTTGCTTTTGTATACACCCACTTGCCAAACACTAACAAAGATAATAACGAAAATGGTCTGTACGTAAACATGACGTAACTTGCTGTGCCATGGGCAAGGGGGCATGTCACAACCAAATTAAGTAGTGCCCATGTCACAAGCAAGTAAAACCATTCAAAGCAG
>NW_005842075.1:1475148-1478027 GCF_000455745.1 Alligator sinensis
CACTTGCCAGTGGCCCCCTCGTGTCTCGACCCAATCTCAGACGTAAATCAACGACCTGCCGGCCCGACCTTTTCTCTGCCCGACCACCGAACTCTTATGCAGACCGACCTACGACCTATAAGCTGTAACTAACCAAGTATTTCTAACCTCCGTCCTTCACCACCTTGACGGCGTGAGTAAATAATCTTGCTTTGCAACCGATAAGCGTCCGCCTAATTAATTCCACTCCAAGCGTCACAAGTACCCGCCTGACGGCTTCTAAGGTCCCGACCCCCCCGCTGCAGTGCACGGCAGCGACAAACATTATGAAGAAAACTAATAAACCAGCCATTCACTTTTAATTTACAAGCTCTCACTCATCCTCTAACATTTACACTGTCAAATACAACAATAGGAAATTAAATACAATGTACAAATAAAATTGTCTGCACGTAGCACCTCACAAATTACTACATGAATTATTCTTTTTACACTGTGGTAGAGCCAAAGGCTTGTAATCTGATTTGGGCCTGATTGTTTTGAGCACTGTACAAACACAAAAGTCACAGCCTCAGCCTCAAAGAGCTTAATGTAAAATTTAAAAGCCATTGTAACTAGGACTGACTTAATTCCATAATATGCTCATTAGCAAACACGGCCAGCAACCAGGAGGAGGGCGAGAATAATATGAAATAGACCTGCAGAACTTGTGCAACAATTCAAGTAGACAGAAGAGAAGCCCTAGCAGTACTAGTGGCCATCAAAAATTCAAATATTACAGTGTGTAAATGCAATTCTTAATTCTTAATAATTCATAATTCTTAATAATGTATGTATTTGCTTTAGTACTCATTCATTACATAATTATTACGCATTTCTTTACGTGCTTATTTACAGCAACAGTCACTTGATAGTAGGCTAGTGAGGGGACTGTCACTCAATGAACATGAGTCCCCTCAGTGATACACTTTATACTGCGTAGTGTACTATTGAAAATAGCCTCAGCTGCATTTGTGGCCTGGCCAGCAACCAAGGAAGAGGGCGAGAAGAAAGCCTTGCCCTCCTCCTGGCACAGCATCAGGCTCAGAATTCGGTACTTTTCCCCAAGCCAGAAGGTCCAGTCATGGGAACAGAGGGACCTAGGGAGGAGTTTACTCATTATTATGACCAGTAACCAGGAGGTAGGGGTGTGCAAAGCAGGCAGTATTTGATTCAGATTTGGATTCGGCCTGATTTGGGGGACAGTGATTCGATTTACTGATTCGGATCACTGTCCCAATTCGATTCGACTGGATCTGAATCTGAAGATTCAGTGCTGATTCAGAGAATCGGTGATTTGGCCACAGAGACAGCTTTATATGTTTTTTCTACATACCTCAAGGTACCAGGCACAGCTTGTGAATGCTGAAATGGTGGGGTGGATGGAGTGTCCACTTCCAGGTCCACCGCCAAGCATGTGGCGGACTCCCCTCCCCGCACTGCCTTGGCTTGGTGATCGGCTGTGGGGGACCCCGGGTACGTCTCCGGACCCAGAAGGCACCAGTCACCAAGCCAGGGGCCATGGAGGGCCCCGCACACTCTGCCTCAGACCCAGAAATGGACTGGAAGTACTTCTGGTCCACTTCAGGGTCTGCCACCGAGCGTGCAGGGGATCCCCCTGCGCTCCCATGAGAGACTCCATCTGCCCCACCATCACAGCATTCATGAGCCATGCCTGGTACCTGAAGGGACATAGAAAAAACATATAAAGCTGTGTCTATGGCCAAATCTTTGAATCTCTCCGAATCTCTCTGAATCAAATTGGAGGCTTCTGATTCGATTTGGAGAGATTAATGGGTCTCCTGATTCAATTCGGATTCAGAGATTTGGCTGCCTGGCGGCCAAATAGGGCCGAATCTCCTCCAAATTGAATCAGAGACCAAAGCTTCACACAGCCCCACCAGGAGGTGGGTAATCACTCCAACCCACCCTGCCATGGGGGAAGAGGCAGGGAGGGACGGCACATAATCACCTGCCTTATGCTCACTATCTGCTTTTTCATCATAAGGAATCGAACTGTAATTACAAGTCTATATAACATAACTCTATATCATATATTGGCTATATATATATGGTGGAGACCCAGGATGTGTGTGATATGTGCCCAGGATGTGTGGTATACAAGCTGCAAGAGGCAGCTGGGAGTGGGTGATAAGGCAGATCTACCTGCTTTGAAATGCTGTGGTAAGGAATTGAACTGTTACAATTATTATTGACCATTAATAAATCATCATTAATATTAATATTATTACAAACTCTTATTAATATATTACTATTGGAATTAATATTATTATTGACTCCTATTATTAGTTTTACTTGTTATTATATTATAAGTCTATATAAGTCTATAGGATAAAAGTCAACTATAATTATAATGCATAATAGTTCAGTTGTTGACAGAATCCTGAAGGAAGTGTTGTCATCCTCTTCATCTTCTCTTTCCTCCTTTCTCTTTGTGCCTCTTGTCACACCAACAGGAACTGATCAGCCTGCGGCTTGCAGTGGAAGGGGATCTAAAAACCGGAAGGAGGGAGGGAGGGAGGATAGAAAGAGCATTGGAACTTGTATTGGTGCCTCTTGTGCACCTCGTGTACCTTCCTTCATGCCCATAAAATTCCACCAGCCCCATTTACAGTAAATTTGAACTAAACAATGTGTCCCTCCCAACCAGAGATGACCCTATCAGGGTGCAGGGCAGTGGCATAGCAATAGTGGTGGGTGGGGAGGCTGCCCTGGGCACAGACACAAAGGGGGTGCCATTGGCAGGTGCCTGGGGGGTGCCACCACTCCACAATGCTTGGCCTCCTTCCCCCCCACCCCGCACTGACGAAGCCGCCACCATAGGCGGCCTGGCCCGGGAT
>NW_005842075.1:1483978-1497598 GCF_000455745.1 Alligator sinensis
TAGTCTGAAGGTTTGGGGGATGTCGCAGAAAGGTCGGGTGTGGACAGAAGATTGAGGGAACGTGAGGAAAAAGATGAGGGAGATGATGATGGAAGGGGGCAAGTAGTCAAGGTTCTAAAGGAACCTGTACATTCAAAGAAGAGGAAAAGGAATGATTTGGGAAGAGAGATAACAGTAAAAGAAATGAAGAAAGGCCGCTAATGATGGTACAGAAAATCAGTGTTTTCAGAGCTACGATTTAACTCAAATATAAATAATAAGCCACAATTTTAGAAACCCTCCGTATAGGGGGCATTAATCTGATACCTCATTCTCAGTTACCTTAAAAAATCAAATTAGAGAAGATTACATAAAATCAAGGATAACAGTTTACTGCGTTTAAGTTAATTCAAGAGTTGGAGTCTTTGATTATCTTGTGTTTACCATTAATCATAATAGCCATTGTTATATTTGCGTGTTTTAGTTGTTGGATTTTACAGTATCTCAAAATGAAGTTAACCACGCTTTTTGCTTTTGTATACACCCACTTGCCAAACACTAACAAAGATAATAACGAAAATGGTCTGTACGTAAACATGATGTAACTTGCTGTGCCATGGGCAAGGGGGCATGTCACAACCAAATTAAGTAGTGCCCATGTCACAAGCAAGTAAAACCATTCAAAGCAGTTTTGTTTTACACTAAGTTAACTAAGTGTTAACAAAAGTTTTTGCCAGTAACCGCCTTTTTGCTGCGCATGTCAAAAAGAAATTTATTGCTGCGCCACTAACAGAGATAGAACTTAGCCTTCTGTGCTGTACATAAATCATTATAATTGGTCAAAGAAAACAAGGAGTAACCTTATGATAACACCCTAGCGAAGACCGCTAAATAATTGGTGATTCTAATTAAATTTATGACATGGCGAAAAGCAATTGGCTATTACACAAATAAAACCCCAATACACTTCCGCAAAGAAGAAGAAGAAGGGGGACCTCCATACGAACCTTGGAGACCTCTGATCACACATATCAGAGTAACTGACAACTTGATCACTTGCCAGTGGCCCCCTCGTGTCTCGACCCAATCTCAGACGTAAATCAACGACCTGCCGGCCCGACCTTTTCTCTGCCCGACCACCGAACTCTTATGCAGACCGACCTACGACCTATAAGCTGTAACTAACCAAGTATTTCTAACCTCCGTCCTTCACCACCTTGACGGCGTGAGTAAATAATCTTGCTTTGCAACCGATAAGCGTCCGCCTAATTAATTCCACTCCAAGCGTCACAAGTACCCGCCTGACGGCTTCTAAGGTCCCGACCCCCCCGCTGCAGTGCACGGCAGCGACAAACATTATGAAGAAAACTAATAAACCAGCCATTCACTTTTAATTTACAAGCTCTCACTCATCCTCTAACATTTACACTGTCAAATACAACAATAGGAAATTAAATACAATGTACAAATAAAATTGTCTGCACGTAGCACCTCACAAATTACTACATGAATTATTCTTTTTACACTGTGGTAGAGCCAAAGGCTTGTAATCTGATTTGGGCCTGATTGTTTTGAGCACTGTACAAACACAAAAGTCACAGCCTCAGCCTCAAAGAGCTTAATGTAAAATTTAAAAGCCATTGTAACTAGGACTGACTTAATTCCATAATATGCTCATTAGCAAACACGGCCAGCAACCAGGAGGAGGGCGAGAATAATATGAAATAGACCTGCAGAACTTGTGCAACAATTCAAGTAGACAGAAGAGAAGCCCTAGCAGTACTAGTGGCCATCAAAAATTCAAATATTACAGTGTGTAAATGCAATTCTTAATTCTTAATAATTCATAATTCTTAATAATGTATGTATTTGCTTTAGTACTCATTCATTACATAATTATTACGCATTTCTTTACGTGCTTATTTACAGCAACAGTCACTTGATAGTAGGCTAGTGAGGGGACTGTCACTCAATGAACATGAGTCCCCTCAGTGATACACTTTATACTGCGTAGTGTACTATTGAAAATAGCCTCAGCTGCATTTGTGGCCTGGCCAGCAACCAAGGAAGAGGGCGAGAAGAAAGCCTTGCCCTCCTCCTGGCACAGCATCAGGCTCAGAATTCGGTACTTTTCCCCAAGCCAGAAGGTCCAGTCATGGGAACAGAGGGACCTAGGGAGGAGTTTACTCATTATTATGACCAGTAACCAGGAGGTAGGGGTGTGCAAAGCAGGCAGTATTTGATTCAGATTTGGATTCGGCCTGATTTGGGGGACAGTGATTCGATTTACTGATTCGGATCACTGTCCCAATTCGATTCGACTGGATCTGAATCTGAAGATTCAGTGCTGATTCAGAGAATCGGTGATTTGGCCACAGAGACAGCTTTATATGTTTTTTCTACATACCTCAAGGTACCAGGCACAGCTTGTGAATGCTGAAATGGTGGGGTGGATGGAGTGTCCACTTCCAGGTCCACCGCCAAGCATGTGGCGGACTCCCCTCCCCGCACTGCCTTGGCTTGGTGATCGGCTGTGGGGGACCCCGGGTACGTCTCCGGACCCAGAAGGCACCAGTCACCAAGCCAGGGGCCATGGAGGGCCCCGCACACTCTGCCTCAGACCCAGAAATGGACTGGAAGTACTTCTGGTCCACTTCAGGGTCTGCCACCGAGCGTGCAGGGGATCCCCCTGCGCTCCCATGAGAGACTCCATCTGCCCCACCATCACAGCATTCATGAGCCATGCCTGGTACCTGAAGGGACATAGAAAAAACATATAAAGCTGTGTCTATGGCCAAATCTTTGAATCTCTCCGAATCTCTCTGAATCAAATTGGAGGCTTCTGATTCGATTTGGAGAGATTAATGGGTCTCCTGATTCAATTCGGATTCAGAGATTTGGCTGCCAAATAGGGCCGAATCTCCTCCAAATTGAATCAGAGACCAAAGCTTCACACAGCCCCACCAGGAGGTGGGTAATCACTCCAACCCACCCTGCCATGGGGGAAGAGGCAGGGAGGGACGGCACATAATCACCTGCCTTATGCTCACTATCTGCTTTTTCATCATAAGGAATCGAACTGTAATTACAAGTCTATATAACATAACTCTATATCATATATTGGCTATATATATATGGTGGAGACCCAGGATGTGTGTGATATGTGCCCAGGATGTGTGGTATACAAGCTGCAAGAGGCAGCTGGGAGTGGGTGATAAGGCAGATCTACCTGCTTTGAAATGCTGTGGTAAGGAATTGAACTGTTACAATTATTATTGACCATTAATAAATCATCATTAATATTAATATTATTACAAACTCTTATTAATATATTACTATTGGAATTAATATTATTATTGACTCCTATTATTAGTTTTACTTGTTATTATATTATAAGTCTATATAAGTCTATAGGATAAAAGTCAACTATAATTATAATGCATAATAGTTCAGTTGTTGACAGAATCCTGAAGGAAGTGTTGTCATCCTCTTCATCTTCTCTTTCCTCCTTTCTCTTTGTGCCTCTTGTCACACCAACAGGAACTGATCAGCCTGCGGCTTGCAGTGGAAGGGGATCTAAAAACCGGAAGGAGGGAGGGAGGGAGGATAGAAAGAGCATTGGAACTTGTATTGGTGCCTCTTGTGCACCTCGTGTACCTTCCTTCATGCCCATAAAATTCCACCAGCCCCATTTACAGTAAATTTGAACTAAACAATGTGTCCCTCCCAACCAGAGATGACCCTATCAGGGTGCAGGGCAGTGGCATAGCAATAGTGGTGGGTGGGGAGGCTGCCCTGGGCACAGACACAAAGGGGGTGCCATTGGCAGGTGCCTGGGGGGTGCCACCACTCCACAATGCTTGGCCTCCTTCCCCCCCACCCCGCACTGACGAAGCCGCCACCATAGGCGGCTTGTCCGGGCATGCGGGAGCAATGGCAGTGGCACCCTGAGCTTGGCCCCCAGGCACCAGAGGCCCACAGTATACCACTGGTGTTGGCTCTTGGGCAAATTACCCCCTCCCTGTGCAGAGCTGATCCAATGTGCCCCTGTGCCAATGGGGGTGGGGGGAGTTGGCGAGCATCCAAATGTGAGGCCAGCAGTGTCACTGAGGAGTCACCCCCATCTGCTCCATCCATCTCGGCAGGGCCCCAAAAGCACTGTGCCCAGGATGGTCACTTCTATTCATGCCCCGCTAGGAATGACACTGCCACCCTAAGGGCACAGACACGTTTCAGGTGTCACTTACCAAAGGTGGCATGGAGCACATTGCCATGTCCTCTTTTGAGTCACACGCCACAGGGGAGAGGGCATCAAATAGCACTCAAAGCTTTACTGTGCCCTACTTGATAAGCTTGCAGTCTTCACGAGCCCTGGATTTGCATTGCTGTGCCCCCCAGGAGCAAGTCTTGTGACCGGAATGAGTCCTTCCCTGCCTCCGCTGTGCTGTCATCCCTCTCTTACCTCAAACCTCCCTCATCAATACAGTGAACATGCACCCTGACCTGTGCTTGCCCAATTTGTAGTCCTTCAGCAGGGCAAGACCCGCCCCCGGCAGTACCCTGGCTCATGAAGCCTTATGGAGAGAACGTTACTGGCCCGCAGAAGCTGGTTTTTAACTACTGTCTGAGCAGTTGCAGGATGGCCATGAAATGTGCATTTGGCCGACTGAAAGGACGATGGAGGGCATTTACGTGCTGGCTCAATATGGAGCCAGAAAATATACTGACAGAGAGAAGAGGAAAAAAAAAAGCCCCACACACCAGCTGCAGGAGCAGTGATTGGGGCCTCTGGAAGTTCATGGCAGAGCCTCCCTTCCCCCCATGCAACACAGGGCAGTGGTGGGCAGCAAGGATAACCCACCCCCCGCCCCCCCGCGCCGCTGCCTGGCACCCTCATGGCAGGGTCACCATGGCTTGGGTGCAGCATGGCTCAGCAGGGCGCTGCACACTGTCTGGGAGCTGGGGCAGCTCCACCTGTTAGCTGGAGCTCCCAATCAATTCCCAGCTCTCTGATCATTCCCCCAGCTCTTCCGGGGCGGGGGGGCACAGCCCCCAGATCTGCATGGGGTTTCAGCAGGCTGCTGCTGCCAGCTAGGGAAATAGCCCAGTCGCCACCATCACCAGCAATCAGAGAGCTGGGAGAAAAAACATTTCCCCAGGACTCAGCTCAATTGCCCAGCTCCCTATTCAATTCACCAGCCCCCAGTTCCATTCCCCATCTCCCAGTTCGATTCGTCTGGGAGCTGGGGCAGCTCCACCTGTCAGCCAGAGCCCGACACCACTCAGCCCCAGTGAACCCAGTTCCCAGACAGTGCACGGTGCCTTGCCGAGTTGCACTGCACCCACGCCATGGGGCAGGTGCCAGGTGGGGGGATGATCCCCGCTGCTCCCCACTGCCCTGCCCTGCATGGGGGGACTCCGCCACAAGTACCCAGAGGCCCCAACACCACTTCTGCAGCCCGTAAGTGTGGGGCTTTTTTTTTTTTAAGTGCTGGGACTAGGCTGGGACTGGGCAGGGGATAGGGCTGGGCAAGGCAGCCATGGGGGCTTCTCCTGCTGCTCCTCCCACCTAGGCAGAGGCAGCGGAGGAGCCATGGGAGAACCTGCAGCTGCCCAGCTGTCTGCCTCTCCCCAGCAGATCTGAATCACTAAATCTCTCTGAATCAGCGCTGAATCTTTCAAAGCTGATTCAGTCAAATCGATTCAGGACAGTGATCCAAACCTCCGAATCGAATCACTGTCCCCTGAATCAGCCAAATCTGAATTGAATACTTCCCTATTCACACAGGCCTACTTTCCATCCTATCCGTAGCTTCCTCAGTGACTGGCTACCATAAGTGAGAAATACCATTGATTGAACTGCTCTACACCAGCTCTGAAGCTGATAAGGCTTTCTGTCACCCACACCTCAACCTGCAAATGAACATGAAAACAACCTGATTTGTTCTCACTAGTTTTTTTTCAGTCAAATTAGTTACCACTTATTAGCTGACATGAAGTAAGATCACACCTTTTTCTTAGTGAGCATGAGCCCTTAGGTACCTTTGAAAATTCTCAACCATCATAAGATTAGCTCTTTAAGGCCAGACAGGTGGGTCCAAGAGCCAAGATATCCAAGATCTTCTGGAATAGAGTCATAGGAAAGTAGGGCTGGAAGGGACATCAGGAGGTCATCTAGCCCCCCCACTCTGGCCCCCCCACTCAAGGTAGGATCACCCCTGACTAAACCATCCCAGGCAAGTACCTATCTAATTTGCTCTAGGGCAGACTGAGAATCAAAGAGTAACACACCCAGATGCTAAGAAAGAAAGAATCCGGTCCTGAGGTAACAGTTGTCTGGAAAATCCACAGCCACTGTTTTCGTTGGACCCTGGACCAGTAGACTTGTAGTATACGGCAGGATAGGGCTCTTCACTTTTGCGGACAAACAGAACAATTTGAGGAAGAAGCAAAGGTAGTTTCCCTCTTCCCTTGTAATGAGAAGAGACACTGGTAGGAAGACAATTGCCTGCTAACTTCACTAGAGAGAATGAGATTGAAGCAACATACTGGGAAAACTGAACTCTACCTGCAGTGCCTGGAGAGAAAAAGGACATTTTGTTGTCAATGTTAATGCAACCAAATGTCCTTTTTTTTTCTGGACAGTTCTAAATGTTGTGGCCATATCTGAGTGTCCCCAAGGACTCCCAAATCTGAAAAGCATGTCTCAGGTCATCCTCCAAAAGCTTGTTGTTCCATGCTGGTGTCTGCAGTCATACAGGACCCTGAGAAGGTCAGGGGCCGCCTCCATGCTAGCAGCCATGGAAGCAGTCAGCAGCTGTCAGATTCACAATTCACAGGAGCCTGATTGCCACTAAAGAGCTAGAGTCCTATTCTGGACCATTGTACAGGGTCAGAAGTAAAGCCTGTCCTCAGTCCTGCTGCATTGCTGAGAGGATACAGGATGATGCTATCTGGCACCACACCTGTACTACTTGTGGACTGGGACAAAACTGCAGGCTACTTCCTGAGCTGGAAGAACAATAGCTGCATTGACTGATGCTGTGCACTGGTCAGCTTTCCCTCTATGTGAATGCAGCCATATTAACTAGCCCTGCTGAAAGGTAGAGTTAATGAGCCTGTCTACACTGCTGCATCCTGGTAGCTACAGTAACCAGAACCAGAAGTTATGTATACTACTTTCAGAAGATGAAGGCTGCTTCCATGCCCTGGATTTGCTTCCCTGAAAGTTGGTCATGTAAAGTGACTTCACGTTTTGCAGGGAGCAATGTTGGCGGGGGGGAGGTATTGACAGGCACAGCTGCCAGCTGTGTAGAAATAATTTAAAGGGTCAATTGGTAGAATCTGGCTGAGGATTGCAGTCTGTTACATCCACCTTTAATGAATATTATTCAATGTATTGTAATACTGCTTGAATACTTTAAAAGAAAGGTAACAAAATTTCAATTCTTCTGTCAACTGACTTGAAGAGTCTATTTGTGTATGATGTTCAACTAGCTCTATTAACAAGAATATGACTGAATAAATTGTCTAATGAAAGCTGCGTGTTGGCAGATTTAAACATTCTCCTGAAGTATGGGCTGTTTGAAGAGCATTAATTGTTTCAAGGACATTTTTAGCTTAATTCCATTGTTATTGCAACCAAAGATATAGAAAATAATGGCTTCTAATAGTAGATACAAAAACAATTACTGTATATGTAAACTGTTTCAATCTTAAGGAGTGATAAGTAAAAAGGAAAGTATCTATGGACATACTTTTTATATGGATAGTGACCCCGGAAAAATTAAATATGAATTTTGTGCTCTTATTGCTTTACAAATCAAAGTTAGAAGACTGATAGGCAGAATAGACTAAAGTTGAAGATACTAATTCCTTTGGCCAGCTTTTGAAATGTTCTCATACTTATTTGGAGTCTATCAAATATTAATCTTTTTTTCATATTATAGCATGGGCTCCCATGCTCCAGGTACTGGGAAAGGTGGCTGAGCTGAGAAAGAAACCAAAAACTTTTGGTGGAATAAGAGCAGTAATCATTGTGCATTGTGGTTTCAGAGTGTATGCAAACATTTCCAGTGTATTCTTGCACCCTGTCTATGTCATAGGTAGATAATATTATCTCTGAGTTGTTGCTGAGGAAACTGGGGCACAGACAGGGTAAATGTTAATTGAAAGCTATGCAGATAGCTAGGATTAAAATTCAGGGTTTTCAGGGAGAAGGAAGGTTGACACTGTTCCAAGCTCTGCCCACAAAAAAACTACACCCACGTGAGATGCCCCTCTCAACAGATTGCATGATGATGATACACATCTTCACTGTAGGACTTCACGGGCTTGGCTTCCCCTTGTTGAGGCTTCTGTGCCCCACTGGATATCTTCAGTTTGACTCCCTCACAGGGGAAGAGAGGTTCTGCCAGAACCCTTGGATTTGGCTTATTCTGCCTGCTGGAGGAAGATGATGATTCTCTTCCAAACTCAGCTATTCATGGTGTCAGTCACAGTATGTTGGGCAGGTCTTCAGACTAGAACCCACCCTCTCTTTTCTTACATGCATTAATAGTTAGTTCTCAGTGATAATATAGCTGTCATTTGAGTTGATGTCAGTGAGACTGACGCATCATCTCACAGTCCTTAGAGCAAGCCAGTATCACTGCACCAGGAGTGCATCTCAGTCACCAGAAGAGCTAAAGGCATAATATTTGTTTTTAAGTGAAAATATACATTCCTAGAAATAAAGTGAACAAATGGTACATCCTACTTGCACCACTTACAATGTACCAGCTGAGGCCTGACTGAGGCCTGACTGATTCCCATTCATGTGCCCAAGTTATTAACCTGTCCCTATTGCTCAGTAAAGGGTTAGGGGCTAATGGCTGTACCTGTATTCTATTAGTGGCACTCTCTTATTATGCACTAATAAGACTAGCACTCTTAGGATCAGCAATACAAAATCATTTCTAGCACAGACAACTGAAGACTGTATGTAAGATAACCAGTTACAGTTATCAGCAGAAGCAGCATTTAGGCTGCCTGAGTTTATTGATACCATCTTAAGCATTAAGAATGGACTGAGGCCACAGCTGCCACAGCCACCTCTCTGCCAGCAATCAACCCTGTGCTACACTTGCTGGAGTATGCCTGAGTGTCTCAGATGAATGGAATATCTGGATGTATCTGTGCTCAGGACCTTCCCAGAAGAGCACACTTCAGAAATGTTTCAGATCATAAAATGTAGCCTCCATTCCAAGTAGAATCCAAATAGTCTCCATAGACAGTTTCCTTTCCGCCATGTGTTTAGGAAACAAGCAGGACTACATAATGTATTCTGGGTATTATAAGTCACTGCATAGTGAAAGGGAATTTCCAATGGCATGAGTAAAAAGATATAAAAAAGAATGGAGAGGAAGCCAAGCTGCATTGCACACTTGAGGTAAGTTTCCCAGTGCACTTAGTTTTAGTTTCTAACACAGGACTGAACCATGAACAGTCATGTGCCTTGACTACCTCTTTGAAAAGTGGTTGGATGACAGTGGATATATGGAAAAGCAAATGGAAAAAATGCAGTTTTCAGTTGTGGACATCATTTTTCTTTCTACCTTTCCATTCTATGTGCTATTTGTCATTACTTGAAAGGCTATTGGCTTGGACAGGCAAAGAGAATACAAACACTTAGCAATAATCTCACTTGCTACAGATTGTCTTTGTTGTGTAAAGGGCATTTCTCTCACCTGATGTTTGGAGATGAGAATTTGGGAAGTAAGTGTTTGTGCATGTATCATTGCCGAGGAACTGTTTCACGCAACACCTGAACCTTGGGGCCATTCTATTATCCCTTTTTAAAACAAATCATACTGTGCCACCTGAGCCACTCGAGCACATGTGCACACATGATGCAGTGCAAGCAGGAATCTACAAAGCTCTGATGTTGCTACACTACAGCATTGTAACTGAAACTTTAATGGAAATGGGTTTCTTTTCATTCTTTTTCTTTGCAGCTTCATGTTAGCTACCCCTAACACCAGGTGATCTAACAGCATGAAGGGGGCCAGAAGAAGGGTCATGAGTATGAGAGACTGTCCATAAGAAGCACTTGAAGCACTGCAGGAGATATTTAACCTAAAACTATGAAAATCAGTACTGATCTATGTCTCCCCAGGAGTGAGGCAGTTTTATTTTTGTTCTCTATGCTGAGGCTGCTTAGAAAGCAAATACAATTGCTAACAGTAAGCTGTTCTTTGCTCCTAACTGGTGTTCTCATTTCCACAATAACAGCTATGGAGAAGGAACAACATCCTGCAGAGCACTGCAGGAATTAAGGGATGGCTTACTATACTTAACTGACATCTATGTATGGGTTTGATCAAAGATCCAGTTTTCCAATCACAGGGGAGAAATTCAGAGTTGAAGTTAAATTGTAAATGTTATTTAACAGAAATTGATATGGGGCATGATCTGATCTCAATAGAATTATTCCCCTTGCCTTCGAAAACCATGACTCAGACCTATAGCTAACAACTATCCTTTTTGCAATGGACTCTACTCAGTATTATGCCCAGACAGCATATTTTCTTTCTGCCTTTCCTTTTCCATTTTCACTTGATTGTTAAAGGGAAGGGAGGGGCTCAGGTTGTGCTTCTGCTGTATTCAAATGAGTAAATGATTGTGGGGAGGGAGGAAAGCAAAGAAAACAATGGATGAAAATGGGGTGGGAAAACAAAACCAATCATTCTAAACTGAACCAAAAGTGTTCATTTAGGAGATAAGTTTGTGTAGTGTGGGTTTGGAAAGGAGATCTGCTGCTCCAAACAAAAGAGAAGAAAGAGGGAGAAATAGCAAGGTTGTCTCCTACCTCCCATCTTGTGTAGCCATTGACACCTGTGCAAAGCAAACCTGAGAGCCAGTCACTGCTTGCAGACAAACAGAGCAGAGTGAAGCTAACTATAGGGACCCAGGTGCAATTTAGCAATTCAAGGCCACCCATCCTAGAACAATATAGACCTGCACATGGGAAGTCATAATTTAAACCAATTAAAATAAAATTATCCATGCTTCCTGTCTATTTTGTCCCAATCCTGAATTCCCCTTACACTTAAAGACAGATGGTGCAGGAATCAGCGGTGATGCCTCCAGATGTTTTACTTAATAAGGAAATCCACTGGACAGGGATAATTCTCCCCTGAGTGTTCCAAGCTGCTTTTAATCTGAATTGGCAGTGCTTCACAGCCATTTCATACGAGGAGAGACTAGAGAACCTGGACCTTTTCAGCCTCCGCAAAAGAAGGTTGAGAGGCAACCTTGTGGCTGCCTATAAGTTCATCACGGGGGCACAGAAGGGAATTGGTGAGGTTTTATTCACCAAGGCACCCCCGTGGGTTACAAGAAATAATGGCCACAAGCTAGCAGAGAGCAGATTTAGACTGGACATTAGGAAGAACTTCTTCACCATGGGGTCATTTAGACCCAGCTCTCTTTCCTGCCTATGCAGGGGGTCGGACTCAATGATCTATTGAGGTCCCTTCCGACCCTAACATCTATGAATCTATGAATCTATGAATTTTGCATAGGGGCACATGACTATGCAAGGGGCAAGGAAATGGAAAAATGAGATGCAGGTGTAGGGGAAAGTGAACTGTTGAATTACTTTGCTTGATTCAGTCCTCTGTAGAACTACTCACAAGTGTGCTGGTGGGATTGGGCCCCAATTCCTTTGTAAGGTGAGTTAGTTTTGTCATTCACATAACAAAGGTTGCAATAACTATGTAGAAATAGAGACTGGAGCATACATGTCTCAGACCTCCTTTATTCTGATAGATAAACTGTTTTGCTTGAGATTTGCTTGTTGGCTGAGGACTAGATCCTATGGGAATATCAAGACTCAAGTCCTCCAAAAATATGAGAAACAAAAAAAAGGACAATAGAAGAATGAGCCTCCCAAGTAGAATCTCTTACATCTTTGAGCCTGAAGCTCCAAGTTCCCACAGCTCCTAGAAACTGAAACCCACCCCTTTTCATAGCTTTCATTCATTCTTCAGAGCTTCTTCCTATAGCTCTTAGACTAGGTTGGGCAGTTCCTACACCTTCATAAAACTCAGGCAATTCCCATTGTGCTATAAATAAATTGAAATGGTCACAATGAAAAAGCACTATAGCCCATATGGTACATCCCATGAAAAAAAAAGTTTATTGCTAGCAAAATGCCATACATCTTTGCTTAGAAACTGCATTTTCTCTCCAATGTAATTACCGCCCTTTGTGGCTTTAAACTGAGGCCACCTTGAAAATGAAGGCAGCTTCTATTACATTTAATTACTTTACCCAGAAAATCATGTTGTAAAAGTGCAGGTGTTAAGCAATGCAGACTACTAAATGAAGGCACTATTATTTTTCTATTAAATCACTATTATGTCTATTATAAATAGCATTGTAAAAGATATGCCATGTTTTCTTGCTATTATGAGACTTCTGCCTTGATTAGTTATTACAATACATATAAAATAAACAGAACCATCTGTCTCAAACCCTAAAATAAGCACTTAAATCTCAGCTAGTATTAGCAGATCAGTATCCAACTCAATACAATTATCTATTGAAAGATCAGTAAAGGCAGACAGTAGGCTAACTTTCTCATTGCAATTCCTCACGTATATTAGTGGTTCCTTCCATTAGGATTTGCATATCCACCACTGACTTAAAACTCCAGACTATTCACTTGTCCCCAAATGGTATAAAAATAGTGAACTGCAAAACAGAAGTTAATTGCATGCTGATAATTACCATTCCCTTCTCCATCCCCAGACTTTTCTTTGTACTATGCTAAAATTGAATAATAGCTTGTTAGTGGAACTGAGGCATGAGCACATCTGCACTAGTAGACTGTTCAACTCAAGGTGAAATTGTGTCCTGATACAAACATATGGCTGAATATAAGGGATACATTCCTGCATCAGATAATAAATAATTATCAGTTATTTTATATGCAGCAATCCAGGGCCTGGCATGTTCAGTGTCCCATCTAGTTTCCAAAACTAACTGATCAGAAATGCAAAGAGACTCAGAAATGTGTGAGGAAGTATCCAACACAAAACACTAGAAAGGCAGGAGTGCTGCTATCTGTTGTGCGACCCATCAAGGAAGATTTCTGTTTTTGATGATGTTCTCTAAAAGTTCCTGAGCTTCTTTAAGCCCTTGATCTGCTGCCACACTGAGGAATTTTTCAACTTCCCTAAAAGACACAGAGAAGAAGAAATAAAAATCAAAATGCATAGAGGGTCTATTTCCTTCTCCATTATCTCCCTCCCCACGATGGCTGGGTCTAGGGGGATGCAGCAGTGCACATTTTCCAAAAAAATTATGTTTGTTTTTGTTTCCATCTTAAACTGAATAATATAGCACTGGGCACCTTGCACATCAGTAGTTTCTATTTAACTGGAGAAAAATGTGTGTTGTATTTATCTGTGATGATGCACCACACCATCTGCCCCACCCCACACACACACTTTTAAAATCCTAAATCTGGACATGCCCCCTCATCCACTTTGCCTGACTGTCTCGTACTACTTACCAGACTAGAATCTTTGCATTTTCTAAAAAAAATAATTCTCAATTTCACAAAAAACTAGTGGTTTAATGTCCTCTCTCTTT